>NW_027491627.1:600000-1045642 GCF_021521415.1 Bidens hawaiensis | reverse complement strand
CAACAACGAGTCACACACATGAGGCCGTCAGTACGCGTTGGTGATTAATGTTGAATCAAATATGTTTAAATAATTCAGATATAATTATTATGTGCAAGATGATTTTATGTGTTACATGATTTAGTATATTATGCTCTCTTAAACTGCTTTCGGTTATTATATAAAAATTATACATCAAGCATATTCTTATAATATTATCTATGTGAAATTACACGTTAAATGTATGTGCTTAGTGTTAGGGCAAGGATATTTTGCACTGCTCATACATTATCTTGACATAGTTTATGGATCAATTATCATTAGCACATGTTCCAGATTATGTCAGGATCAAGGATCCTCGGTACTTGTTATTAACTAACGATTGTTCTCTGTGTAAATTGATATATTAGCAGGTCTAACGGCTAATGACTTGGTCTATCCCACTATTTCTCAACCCAAGATAGTTGGCACGTGGTCAAATGCATGCAATGGCTCTAGTAGAGTAGTGGCGAGATTATAAGACATTTTGTTATTATATTTTTGTATAAATATTGAAGCTTGATCAGCTAGGTCACACACATCGTACACGATTTAAACACTATGTTCACTGCAATACTAGCAAAATACACGCACTTAGAAACAATTGTAATCACCGATCAAAGCTTCCACAATTGTAACACCAATTTCTTGATTAATAAAGTAGTGATAGACGATTTGTTATCACCCGGGGTTTTTGTGCCGGCAATCAGGGCTTTTCCTCGTAACAAATCCTTGTGTTCATTCTTATTTCGTTTACATAATCACCATTGTAGTTGAAGCACTCTACCTCACAAAACCGATTTGGTTACATTATCCTTAAACTCATTTTTTTACCAACACAATTTGGCTCCTACCATGGGGGCAAGTGGTGCTTTAATCCCGAAGAATTCTCATCAATTTTCAACCTTTTTAACCAATACCATAACCAATGGTCTCTCAACAAACCTCTACTTCAACCATCATGCCATCATCAATTTCTCTCTCATCAAAGCTTACTTGCCGATGCCTCCTCCATCCGTAGGGTTTCAAAGGACCAACATTACTGGAAACAAGACATAAATTGTAGTCTTCCAAGGCTCAAAATCCTCTGCTGCTACACCTGCGGTAACCACTAACAATGATGTTTCTGTTTTGTGTTCACAGGTTAAGGCATACATGGAACAGCATAACAAGACCAACCAGAGGATCCTACATAAGATTGAAGATCTCAAGAAAGCAAAAAGGCCAGCGGAGGATCAAACTTCCTTGGTACCTAGGATGCTGGATTTCACCACTCCAGGATTCGTGTCTCAACATGCTCAAGGATCCTCCATATTTCAACCGGGATTTGTGGCTCATCATGCTCAAGGATCTTCTATCCTTCAACCAGGATCTGTGGCTCAACATGCTCAAGGATCCTCTATCCTTCAACCATGATCCATGGCTCAACATGCTCAAGGATCCTCCATCCTTCAACCGGGATCCATAGCTCAACTCGCTTAAGGATCCTCAATCTTTCAACAAGGATCCTCCATCCCTCAGTTAGGATCCTCAGGGATGTTTCATCGAGGATCCTCCAACTATCAGCCTCAAGGATCCTTTATGAAGAGTCAAGAATCCTCAGGAGTTCAGCATTAAAGATCATTGGAGGTGCATGAGGGCAACATTATCCCTATGCAAACCATTGCTTCAGATGGACCGGCTATCATGGCTGAGATGTCCTATCCTGGATATTATTCTGGGATACCATCCTTTAGTCAACCAAAAGGTAACAATTACACTAACTTATCCTTAGATACTAACCATGGCTTTACGCAGGATACATGTATTAATTAAGCTATAGCTAAGGAATTACAAAAGCTAAAATATATGATATCTAGCGTTCCGGGAGTGGTCAGGCCTATTCCCAAGATTCCTGATGAAAGTCATAGGATATCTAGGTTTGGTTCATCCATATGTGATGCTGAGATACCAAAATGCTTTCAGACTCCCAACATGAAGGTCTATGATGGCACAATTGGCCTGGAGGAGCACGTGGCATAGTATAGAGAAAGAATGGAGTTTAACCCCATTCTAGAAAGACTCAAGGAAGCATGTTTGTTCAAGGGTTTTGGATCTACATTGACTGGATCTGCTCTCAAGTGGCTGCTAAGTCTTTCTCATTACTCAGTTACTTTATTTTCTCACATAGTTAGTCTTTTCAATAATTAGTTTTCTTGTAGTAGAATGTTTGAAAAATTAACTAATGACTTATACCATGTTGTCCAATCTCGTGATTAATCCTTAAGGGATTTTTTCATTAAGTTTGGAAGGGAAGCCTTGGAGATCCCAAATCTTGATATGGCTATGGCTGTTGAGGCATCAAGATGGGATTGCAAAAGCACTCCCCCTTTTATGATGATCTTGTTATGACTCCATGCAGGAACTTAGATGAAGTCAGGATTATGGCACTCAGGTTCATTAGACTAGAAGATGACAAGGGGGTCCAAGAAAGATTGGATTCCTCAACAAGACATGAGCAGCCTGATAAGAAACAAGGATCCTCGTACCTAAACAACAACTCTAAGCCCTATTCAAAATTCAACAACCAAAACGTCTGTGTAGTAGAAGAAGATGAGGATAGGGAAAAATACCCAAAAATCAGAGTATTGTTTCTCCATTGATACTCCTGTGCTAATATGCGCCATGAGGGATCTAGGTGAAAAAGCAAAGTGGCCACAAAAGAATGAAAAGTTAACATCCTACAAGGATAAATCCAAGTGGTGCGCGTATCATGAAGAATTCGGCCACATGACTGATGAATGTATTAGTCTTAGAAGAGAGATAGGGTATCTCCTCAGTAAAGGTCACTTCAACTGATGGGCATAAATAAGTCAAGGATCCAGGATTCTGAAGAGGTCCCAGAAAAGGCTGCTCCACCACCGACGGATGCACAAATTATCAATTTCATCTCTGGAGGTTCAGATGTATGCGGAACTTCTTTTTTCTCAGCAAAACGACACGCCAAGGAGACCAAGTCTAAAAATGGAGAAAGACCCATCAGAATAACAACGTTGACTGACCAGAGAGTCATAACTTTCGATGAAGAGGATCGATTTCACTTCCAGGATCCTCATCATGATGGTTTGATTATTACTTTATTTATTTCAAACCATTATGTTCGCAAGATTCTTGTAGATGGCGGGAGCTCTGTGAACATCATTTAGGCTGATGTTCTCAGGAAGATCAACATTCCTGAAACTGAAATTACTCCAAGTTCATCTGTCCTCGTTGGGTTCAGCGGTGCAACCAAGAATACGATGGGGGACATTAAGCTTACAATCTATATCGAGGGAGTTAACTCTTTCCAAAAATTTTGTGTTATTGATATCCTATCTTGCTGTAATGTTATCCTTGGCATGCCTTGGATTCACGAAATGAATGATGTAGCCTCAACATACCATCAATGTATTAAGCTTCCGACACCGTGGGGAGTGGTGAAGATTGATAGTGATCAGACAGAGGCTAGGAACTGCTACACATCGTCCATGAAGCCAACTGCAAAGCAAACAATAATGGAGAAATTAAAGGATCACCCTAGAGAAGTATTAAAATCAAGGGAGAAGGACCTTAAAGAAGTATCCTTGGACCCTGAAGATCCTGACATCAAAGTGTATATAGGATCCAGTATCCTTAGCAACGTTGAAGAGGATCTGGTATCCTTCCTCAAACAAAGGAAGTCTACTTTTTCTTTCTAACATTCTGACATGACATGTATCTCAAAAGATATTATTACGCATAAATTGGGCATAGATACTTCTGTCAAGCCTACTCATCAGAAACAGAGGAAATTTGCGCCTGAGAGAAGCATCATTATCCAAGAAAAAGTTAAAATTTTTTTAAGGCAGGTATATTGGGGAGGCTAAGAATCCAAAATGGTTAGCCAATGTGGTAGTTGTTTCTAAAAAAATGGAAAGTGGAGGGTATGTGTTGATTTTACTGATTTAAACAAAGCATGTCCAATGATCCTTTCCCCTTACCACACATCGACTCCATGGTGGATGCTACAGCAGGACATGAGATGCTTACATTTATGAATGCCTCATCTGGATTTCAACAAATTTAGATGAAACCATCTGATTAAGAGGACAACATTCATGACTCCTACTGGCATATACTCTTATATTGCTATGCCTTTTGGAATAAGAAATGCAGGTGCAACCTATCAAAGACTTGTCAACATGATGTTCAAAGACCACTTGGGAAAGACCATGGAAGTCTATATAGACGACATAGTGGTCAAATCAAAGAAAGCAGGAAATCATCTCAAGGATCTCAAAGTAGCCTTCAACATCCTTGATCAATACAACATGATGCTTATTCCATCGAAGTGTCACTTTGGTGTCAAAGCTGGAAAATTCTTAGGATACACGGTGACCAAAAAAGGAATAGAAGCCAGTTGTAACATCCTACTTTTGATAATAATTAATAAAAATAAATTTTGTTTATTAAATGGAGAGTTAATATCTAGTTAAGTTAAATAAATAATAGAGTATGGGCTTGGCTAGTAAAGGATGGAATAAGGGATGGTGATGGGCCTTGGGTCCATGGGCTTAAAGGGTATATAAACCCCTTAAACCTCCCTAAAACCCTAAAACCCTCATTCTTATCCTTTATCCTCCCTACACACTCAAAAACACACACAAACACTCCTTAAACCCTACGGCTCATACCCGAACCCAAAAAAAGGAAGATTTGTCTTAGACCTTTGATATTACAAGAAAGATACGAGTCTAGAGTCGCATATTGAAGCTAGCCGTAGCTCGAAGTGAACTTAAAAGATACGTTTTAGCTTAAAGATTACGTTTTTAAGGTCCGTTTGCCCTAAGGGTTGGCACAAAGGCAAATAGGGCATCCTTATGCAATAAAAATGTGAACTTGATGTTAAAAACAGACTTGTTCAACTCGTTAAGTTAAGATCTAGCTAAAATGGGTTTGAAATCGATAAAGGTTTAAGCTTTATTGAGAAACGGACTTGATCATAGTAGAGGGTAGAAACAGTAATGGTTAAAAGATGAAATAATAGTAAATATAATAATGGACGATAATATATATAATAATAGGAACAACAGCCCGCCACAGTAGGGATGTTCGAATGAAAAAGTGTTCGAATGACTGTATTTGAATGGAAAGCATTCTAATAGAAAGTGGAAAGCATGGATACACGTGAACCAAGTCCTTAAAGGAACCTCTGATTCAGCAAGATATTTGAACAAGAAAAGTATTCGAATAAGGAAAGTAATCAACTGGAAAGCATAAACGTATAGAAGTGTAATCGATTCGAATGAGTATTGTAATCGAATCCAGCTGTAAAGTAATCGAATCGAATGAAGTAAGTGATCGAATTGAATGGACATTCGATTAGAACATCCATTCGATTAGAAAGGAACCATTTGAATAGAAGGTCCATTCGAATAGAATCTGCCATTCGAATAGAAGGTCCATTCGAATAGAATCTGCCATTCGAATAGAAGGTCCATTCGACCAGAATCTGTCATTCGAATAGAAGGTCCATTCGGATAGAATCTGCCATTCGAATAGAAGGTCCATTCGAATAGAATATGCCATTCAAATAGAAGGCTCATTCGATTAGAACCGATAATTCGATTAGATTAATCCAGACTTAGAATTTTCTGATGAATCTTTAGTAAAGGACTGTTAATGAAAATAAAATTTTTCCAGCTCGACCCCAGCCAGGGGCTCTGCCCCTTGGACCCTGCTAGGGGCTGACGCCCCTAGACCCCGCTGCCAGGGGCGCTGTCCCTGGACCCCCATTTGTTGAGGGTTTTATTAATCTAGAAGTATGATATGGATAGGGTTAGTTAATTGATACTTGTAATTATTATACAGTTAGTCAGGCACATCTAAAGAGGGGCATTACTATAAACTTAGAAAGAAACAGGACCCATGTGAGTTTCTAGCACCATTTCCTTGTTATGTTTGTGGGGCTGTGTACATACTCAATGTGATTAGTTAATACACTTATCTTAAGTGGTAAGTGTATGATATGTGTTAACATTATATATGAAGTATGAATGATGTATGTATGATATTGTAAAGATTGAAAGTATGTATGAAAGTTTATAATTATAAAGATAAAGAAATGTAAGGTATGGTTGTATGGCGGAAAAAAGGAACCGGGCCCTAATAATAATCGAGGAAGAAGGGAACTGAGCCCTAATAATACTCGAGGAAGAAGGGAATCAAGCTCTTTATTGATAACTAACCATTTTAATGGTTCTTACACTGTAAAAGGTGAAAATATGAACAAATATTAGAAATTTCGAAAGAATTGGCAAAATTCTTTGAAATGTTTAGTATAATTCAGGTACCAAGAGAGGAGAATGCTGGGGCAGATGCCTTAGCAAACCTAGCATCATCTTTGAAGATCCCAGATGATATAAAGATACCGATTATTCACATACTTTCTCCAGCAATAATGGAACAAGAAGCAATGGAAGTAATAACGGATCATCCTGGAGAGCTTAAGGATCCTCCATCCTGTCCTGAAGTAGGCTTCTGGATCCTTCCAATTAAGAAATTCCTCAAAGATGGAGAAATCCCTAATGGAGAGAATCCCAGAGCTTTCAGAATCAAGGTATCACAATTTATTATTTTACAAGATACTATATATAGAAAATCTCTTGCAGGTTCCTACTTGAGTGCATTGAAGAACCAGAAATACAAGAAGTGCTTAAAGACTTCCATGAAGGTGACCGTGGTAACCATACAGGAGGTAGAGCACTGTTATCTAGAATACTTAGGACATGTTACTTTTGGCCAACAATGAAGAAGAACTCTATGGAGTATTCAAGGAAATGTGATACTTGTCAAAGACATGGCAACATTCTTCATCAACCAGCAGAACCTATGTATCCTATCTCTTCTTCGTGGCCTTTCATGAAATGGGGAATGGATATTGTAGGCAAATTACCCAAAGCACCAGGTGGAAAAGTGTTCATGCTTGCCATGACGGATTACTTCTCAAAATAGATCAAAGCAGAAACATTTGTTGAAGTCCGTGAAAGGGAAGCTATATCCTTTATCAAAAGAAATATTATAGCTAGATTTGGTATCTCATATGAAATTATTTGTGGTAGTGGATCCCAGTTTATTGGGAAAAGAACTACCAACTTTTGTGACAGTTAGGGTATAAAGATGATCACTTCTACACCAGTTCATTCACAAGCTAACGGTCAAGCGGAGTCAAGCAACAAACTCATCATCAACAATTTGAAGAACAAGCTAGGATACAAGAAAGGCAAATGGGCTGAGGAACTTCCTTACGTTCTTTGGGCTGATAGAACAACACCTAAGAATGCAACAGGTCAAACACCATTCTCATTGGTGTTTGGAGCAGAAGCTGTAATTCCTACAGAGATGGTAGTTCCTACTGCCAGAACAAGCATCCGTGATCCTCAGGCGAACGACGAAGGTCTTATCCAAGATCTAGACACTGCTGATGAGCTAAGAGACTTAGCAACAGTCAGGATGGCTGCATATAAACAAAGGATGGCTGGGGCATATAATAAGAATCTCAGGATCTGAGGATTTCAAGAATGAGATCTGGTTCTATGGAAATCTTTTCAGAATGCGACTAATCCGGCAGATGGAAAGCTAGCAACCAAGTAGGAAGGACCTTACCTGATCGAGCCAGAAGCAGGAAAAGGGGCATACCACCTACTTACAATGGAAGGTGACCGACTACCAAGAGCCTGGAATGCCATTCGTTTTGAAAAGTGTTTTATGTAATCAGGATCAAGGATCATTAAAGGTTCAAGGATCCTAAAGTTGGTAAAATCTTATCCTATTATCTATTCCTTTCAGTTTTACATTACTAATCAGAGAACAATATTCTTAACATTTACTTTCATCAAGTTTTAAGTTTATGCAGAAAATGCAGATTTCAAGAGAGAATTCAACGGTTAAGGGGTTGGCCACCTATCTCCCACGTTTAAGGTATAATCTCAATGATTATACCTTCTAAGGTTTAAAGGTTTTCACCTTTCTTACGAATTGGAGTTTTGACACTCTCGCCTGGAGCACACATTATCCAAAGTATAGTTCTAGGCAATGGGACCAGTACACGTTTAGTGGCTGAGAATTTCATTGCTTTTGACTATATGGAGGATCCTATGAAAAATGGTAGACGTACCATACTACGGTTTCTAACATTTTCATGTTAGCTAAGGTTTTGGCATTTTCACGTCACCCACGTTCGGGACTTACCCTAGTTTAACATCCGTATCTTTATGCTAGATCCCGGTTTGGGCCAGACCCCAATCCATAATTTTTGGGCTTGACCCCAGTTTGTTGGGCTTGTCCCCAGTTTCTTGGGCTTGACCCTAGTTTACATAATTATTTGACTTAAAGGGCTTGCCCCCAGTCCTAACGAATAAAAGTAACTGACTTGGACGGCCCATGAGTGTTACATGGCATTTTAACTGTCCCAAATAATTAACGAGTTAGCAATACCATAGATTTTATCGGCCCATGAATGTTACATGACGTTTTGACCGGCCAAACTAAATAAATTATAAACGAGAGAACAATATGAGTAGTCTGAGCACCTTGTGAACCACCACGTATGATGAACCCCAACAAAAATTACATTCAAAACAAGATTATGAATGGATGGTAGGAGTGCACATGGATACCATGGATTTTTCACCCAACTAACCATTTAAATAACAAAACACAATACTCAGAATTTACCAAATTTAGCCACGAACCACAGTGAATTCGGTTTAACATCAACCTAAGGTGTCGGTCATATGACATTTGGGTTCCGCTTTGGCCTATAAGATCGAGTATTGTGGCCATGTTATCCTCTAGGTAAGGAATATCATTTTACTTTGGGTTCTCGAATTGGTTTGCCAAGGCCCAACTCACAGTACTGCCCCCCTTCCAGTTACTACAGGACTTGTCACACAGCCTAGCCCTAAGGTGAAACAATTAAAAACAAAAGTAGGGAATTATTAAGGAATTTCCTAAAAATAAAAGGCAATCTAATTTGATTTAAATTAATTAAGAAAAATTATCTTTGAAGGTTGAGGCATAGCCTTAGATTTAAATTAATTAAGAACAATATAATAATAAGCAATAATTAAATAATTATATAAGAAAGCTATAAACAATTAATTTTGAACAAATAAGGCAAACATATAGCACGCATGGGGCTCCTAAGCATGTTACTAAGGTACCACTAACGACCTATCTTAAACCTTCGACTCTGATACCAATCTATCACACCCCAACCTAAGGCGGAAATGCCGGGGCGTGAGTTGATTGCTCACAGCTCTCAAGGTACTATCATGCAATTATATATTAAAAGTGATAATATATATTTAATCCAATTAAATAATTCAAGTACAAAGTATACAATCCATAACAGACAACATGCCACACCCCCATCTTAGGCCTAGGAGTGTGATCGACAGTTGGTACCATATTTGTAAATAAATCAGAGTAGCGGTTGTTTAGCGGAAGTCTTATAAAAACATGTGGATTAAAGTTATAAATATTTACAACACAAAAGACGAGACAAAAGTCTCGTTTAAGTTTACTTGTTATGAGTTTTACAAAACCACCATATTTTAATATTCAAACACAATTATCCAAGCCATCGGATTCTTGAGCTCTTCGTCTTTCAAGCTCTAATTTTGGATACCTGCAAAATATTAAAAATACGTCAGCAACGAATGCTGGTGAATATGCTGACAATAAAATATTTTCTTTACTTAATCACCCCTCGAGACCATGTAAGTCTCGGCCCATCTTGGCTTAGGAATAATCAAGTTAAAACAACATCATTATAAATTCGAGTCTCTACACTAGGTCACCTCAGCAAAACACTGCAGCGTTTCGACATAACTTAGGTACCATAAATATACACCTGGTCAGTCTCACTGGAACGTAAATTAGGTCCGGCCCATCGTGGCTGGAGGTTGTGACCAAGCGTGGTGCGATGTGCCCACCACATTCCACATATGTAAGGATCCAGACAAACGTATACTACAACCTGAGGGCTAGGCTTATACTCTTATTTACAATGTTTTTAGAGACACTTAGTCTCATGTAAAGTTTTACACATAACACGTTTTTTTTGTTTGAAAACAAGTTTGTAAAAGTGGGGCGTATTCACCTTTTGTTTGGGATCGGCTTCAAACACCGTCCTTGGGTCTTTCCCTTGCTATCTCGCACCTATAGTACGAGTATAACTTTTGTTAGTCGGATACACGATCCGGCTTAAGACCTTTAGTCTTATTTATCTCAATGAACCTTTAGTTCGAAATCTCTTTTACTTTAAAACCTTTAGTTTAAAAGTAATGTTTATAAACCTTTAGTTTATTTATAAAACCCTACGTTTCTTCTTCTTCTTTAAGAAACGTATTCTTTTCTTTATTGTTTAAGAATACTCATTATACTTAAATAATATTTTATAACAAAGAATTATATATACACACACATATATATATATACATTTATTTTTCTTTCTTTTCTTTTCTTTGTTAATATATGTTTTCCTTTTTCTTTGAGACATCGAGTATAATTTCGACTTAGGGCATTAAGCCTAATAATATTTTATTATTATTATTTTATTCGGGCATTATGCCTACCTTTTCCTTGGCTTGATAAACCCTACACACTCGGGCAGTACTTCGACGCAATTTTCTTTCTTTTCCAACCTTTCTTGATCAACACCTTCTCTTTGGCACGTTTATCGAGACGCCAACTCTTCACGGCACGCACTTCGAGGCACCAATAATTCTTAAAAGGAATGTCAGGAATGTGGTATGGAAATCGAGGTAATGGGTACCGAATGCGAAGAATCGGGCCACAAATTTCGAGATGGATCGAAGGCACGAACTTCGGGGTATAGAGAGATGTTAGAGAGAGAGTTAAGTGTGTGAATTTGGTGTGATTTGTGAAGATCCCGTACTTGCTATTTATAGGCGAGATTTTTGGATCCCATCATGGTACGCGATGGGTTCCTAAACCAGCCCATCGCGTAGCACGATGTAGGCTTGTTGATTCACAGGGTAGGCTTGCCACGTGGCGACACGTGGCATGCGTTGCGACACGTGGCAGCCGTGTTGCCACGTGGTGACACGTGGCGGCAGACGGTGCCACCGTGTGCCACGTGGCACACGTGTCACAACGTGTCAGACAACCCATCGCGGTACGCGATGGGTCTTTCTTCTGATTTATCGCGTAGCGCGATGGGTCAGGAAAACGGAAATTACATTTGCAACCCTTCAGTTTGTAAGTTGTCAGTTTTGGTCCTTTGACTTTGGTTTTTGGCATTTTTGGCTCGATATTTTCCGTGATATTACACAACAAAACAAACTTATATCTCAAATGATCTTGATTAAAATTCTTCTAATTTAAATTCTTCACTAAGTCTTTATCAAATGCAGCTAGTTCAAAAAATAACCTGCATATTCGTATAAAATAGAAATAGTTTTGTTAATACGAGGTTGAGTGAGTAAAACACCAGTTTAAGACAATATAATAATAATATATAAGAGAAAACGCAAACTGTTCATGTGAGATAAACAATTTAGCCAGAGCATATAAACAATTCACAAAGATAACAAAGATATGTCTAAACCGTTGCCACGCAAATCGGGCATTAGTTACCAAAGATGGGTTGTCGGTGAAACCATTGTCATGCGTCGGACGCTGACCACTATGAAGGTCGTATGATCATACTATAAATGATGGACCTCTCCGAATGCGGTAAAATAAAGCAAGTAAGCAAATAGCAAGTTAGACATAAACTGATATACACACAAGGATTAACAGTTGCACTTTTGAATACTAGATAATAGATAAATACTGTAAATACACACATGTCTCCAAAAGGATTTAAAATAAGTAAAAAGGGGAGTGATTACTCACTTTAGCAATTTAAGCAAAGCAGGAAAGATTCAATAAGAAAGTGATAAATCACGCTCTTCGTGAATTACCGACGAGAAATCCTAAGTAACATAATTGAGAAAATAAATATGGATTGTATAACGAAGATAAAACTAGATAGAGCTTCGGGATTTGATGATCGGGTGTAATCTTACTAAAGCTATTTATTATTGTAATTTATTAATAATTTTATTTTCAAAGTTTTATCGTAATAAATATGGTTAATAATATGAAATACATAAATATACTTAAATAAATATTTATAAAATAGATTATATAAAGAGATTTGTTTTATATGCTTATTTTAAACTAAAATACGTTTAATGTATTTATATATATTTTTATTATTAATAAAGATTTCTTTTATATTAATGTTGTAAATAATAGATAAAAGATAATAAATAATAATATTTATAGAAAATATGATCTTTTATAAAACACTTAACTTATATTTCAATATATTAATTAACAGGACTATATTATGTATTTTAATTAAAAAAAAACCTTACTAAAATTCTTTTTAAATATTAAACCCTTTATATATTTTTAACAATCTACTACATATACCTATATATATACATATATAATGTTGAACCAAAGTTCAGAAAAACTAATTGATATGGCGGCTTTATTAAAATACTGATTAGTTATTATGTTTATAATATTTATATTATAGTTTAATTGATTAAATAATTAAATATAATATTTAAATCAAATTCAAAAAAAATAAAACATGGTGGAACGGGGGGGGGGGGGGGGGCTGTGCCTCTTAGCCAAGCAGCGAGTTAATCTCCACACCTGCCAACTGGGCCGGTGTGTTAGATGATGTAGTTCTTATCACAATAAATTATAAACACACAGGTCTAAATCCAGATAATACTATGAACCCTAACAATTCAATCGATTAAACCCGTTTATGTATGTTTAATTAATCATGGGGTTGACGTACTATGGTGGACGCCGAACATGACTATGGAATTAATTACCTTTAACGATGATCCGATGATGGATTAATTGACCACAACAGCGTCAGCTATAACAATAACAAGAACACGTACCAAACGGCAATACTAACTTACCTGAATATAAGGTTTTAGTTGGAGATGATGGTGTGATGGTCCAGACATGTTTATTTGAATTATATCAATCTCTAAGACGTATATTGAGAATTGGTTCAAGACGGTGAGTATAATAATCTAAATCTTATAATATTGATCCTAATTTCCTAATCAAGTGCGTCGGTGAGGCCGACTAAGGCAAGATTATCAAAGTGGTTAATTCAATTACCAAGTTTAAGCCGTATATTAAGGTCCAAGCTAGCCAATAGGTCTCGGGTTCGGAATAAGGGTTGAGTTGACTGATGGGTATATGGATATGGGTTAATGGGTTTCTGGTTTATAATATAATAATATAACAAATATTTGTAGAATGGTCCCTATATTATAAGGGTGGGAACAAAATGAGGTTAGAGTATAGTTTTTGGGTTAATATTGTATATAGTTCAAAGTTATTATATATATTAAATAAATATAACAAACAATTAAAAATAAAATCATAATTACTCGATAAGTGTGATATTTTTATTGATAAAATTTCTGAATATAAAAATAGGTCGGGTAATATAAATTGGAAAAACCGAGTCGTTACAATGAGAGTGGTGAGAATCTGCTTCCCAACATCGAAAGGATCCTCGGGATCTGCATGTTTCTTCCTCTTGGAAGCTCCGAACTTGGCACGAGTGGTCACCGGTCGTGGTTCAAGAGGTGGAGTAGCCTTGGAAGTTCCCTTCTTCACAATGAGACAATCAATGTCTTCAATTGAAAACTAAGAGGTAGACTTGCTTGACTTCTGAGCGCCTGCATAACACATGAAAATGATAAGTTTTACATTATTGCCTTTACTTATTATAACACATTAAAGTATCTTACTTGACATCTCGCTTGCTTCTGAAGACTCATGAGAAGGATCTGGAGTTTTTTCCTTGAATGTTCTTGTTGCAGGATTTAAAGCTAAGAAACTCTTCACTCTTCCTCTAACACCTGGGATCTCAGCGAAATGTGCGAAGTTTTCCACTGTAAAAACAGAAATAAGCCTGTCAGAAAAAGGATAAGTTATTATTATCATCTTATCAGAGGATCCAGGATCCTACCCTTCCTAATTCACCTGAAGTGTAAATCATCCCCACCAGGAATGGAATCTCTCTTGACAAAGAAGAATTGTTTTTTCCAGAATGAGCCCTTTTGGATGGTTTTGTATATGGGGACTGGCTGACGAGGTTTGGATTTCAAAATAAATCTAGTGGATCTGTGGGTTACCATGATATACATGTATGCAAGTTCTGAAAGTCCAAACTCAATATTTTCTTTTTCTATGATTCTTTCGACAGTGAACAATGCTCTCCAAAGCATCGGCATGGCTTAAATGTAGCTGATGCCGGTTAAAGTGAATTAGCTCTGAGTTGAACTTCGGGAATGGGTACGAATATCCGATGAGAAACGGGTACGCCGGAAAACAGACCCAGGCTTTAGAGCGACAATCGATCCTTTTTGAGGAGTCGAAAGGGCGAAATACTGTGCCAGACGGAAAGAGAGTAACCAGATCGTCGATTTCCATATCGGTGAACATGCAGATCTCGGAAGAGGGATTAGTGAGAAGATTTTAGGAATACGGGTTATCGGAGTCCGATTACTAGGAAGAAGAGACGGAAATTGTAGACAAATTCAAAAAATCTATGAAAGAGAGAGAAAAGATGATACCTGATTTTTCTGCTAAAGTGTGAAAATAAAGGGATGAGAATAGTCACATATATTGGCGGAAGGGGGGTTCTTAATGCGCTCTCTATATATATTATCATTATATCTAAATTGTCAAATCTCATCTGTTTTTGCAGGAAATTTGAATTCAAGAGCAAAATAACAGCTGTGATATTATCACAACCGCCATTTTGGGGGAAATTGTAGGGCACAGATATTTTGCACCGACGATACATTATCTTGACATAGTTTATGGATCAATCATCCTTAGCACATGTTCCATATTTTATCAGGATCAAGGATCCTCAATACTTGTTATTACTAACTATTGTTCTCTTTGTATATTGATATATTAGCAGGTCTAACGGTTGATGACTTGGTCTATCCCACTATTTTGCAGTCCAAGATAGTTGGCACCTGGTCAAATGCATGCAACGGATCTAGTAGAGTAGTGGCGAGATTATAGGAAATTTTGTTATTATAATTTTTTTTAAATATTGAAGCTTGATCAGCTAGGTCACACACATCATACACGATTTACACACTCTTTCACTGCAATACTAGCAAAATACACATACTTAGAAATGATTGTAATCACTGGTCAAAGCTTCCACCATTGTAACACCAATTTCTTGATTAATAAAGTGGTGACAGACGATTTGTCATCACCCATGATTTTTGTGATGGCGATCATCATTCGATTAAGAGCTTTTCCTCATAACAAATCCTTGTTTTCATTCTTATTTCATTTACATAATCACCATAGTAGTTGAAGCACTCTACCTCACAAAACCGATTTAGTTACATTATCCTTAAACTCAATTTTTGACCAAAACACTTAGCTCGTTGCTTGTTGTGTGAAATTTCGATCAACTGCCTGTAACTTATACGATTTCAGCTTTTACGAGAATAAATATTTATGAAATAACAATGCTCTGTTTTATATACTTATGTTATTATGTTCGTCATAACAATTCATTATAATCCGGTTCGGTGTTATTAAGGTTCATTTGTGCTAAAACCTGTTCCCAAAGGACTATTCTTGTAACTATTGATTAATATAATATTATTAAAAATAACCCTAGCCCTAATCCCCCAACAAGACGTCGACATCAGCTGTCCCTCCCTCTCTTGATTTCAAGCAACAAACCCTAATTCATCTTCAACTTAACCGTAATTCTTGCAATTAGTGCTGTCTTTGATTGATTCTCAAAATTCATAACGCTAGTTGGTAAGTTTTATGCATTGATATCATGTTTTTGATGAGTTATTATGAAACCCTAGATGTTCAATAACTTATTATTCTACTCTTACACACTATCTGAGCTTCATACTTAGACAACCAATCCACTCCCAAAACCACATCGAACCCTCCTAAGGTTATAACATACAAGGTAACAGGGAACTCCTGTCCCTCTAATTCTATCTTACAGTCCTTAACCATTTTCATTATTTTAACCGAAGTGTCACTAGCAGTTTCCACTATAAAGGTTTCAGACACTCGACAACATTTCATTTTAGCTAATTTACTAAATGGTGTAGCTACGAAACTTTTATTCGCACCCTAATCAAATAATACTGAAGCAGAAATACCGTTTACTAGAAACGTACCAGTTACAACATCCGGAAACTATTTAGCCTGTTCCTGAGTCAGCATGTAGGCTCTAGTCCTTGGCCTAGCTTTATCGGTATCCTTCTTCCCATTTCCTCCAGCTTCACCCTCGGTGCACTCCCTTGCCGCATGACCCGTCTTACCACATTTATAGCATGTGGGTATCACATTGCATTCGTTAGCATAGTGTCCCACCTTCCCACACTTATAGCAGGCATTTGCCCCAAGCACGCACTCTCCACCATGAGCCTTTCCACATTTGTGAGACACATCCGAACCAGTACCCCACTTGCACTCGCTATCGTGCACCTTACCACAAGTTTTTCATTTCTTTCTCTCCCACACCTTCTTCTTCTTGTCCTTAGGGTTCAATAGCTGAGTACATGATCGCGCTTGACAGGAGCGACCCATTTCTTATCCTTCTTCTCTTTTTCCACCACATCATCTGCCAACAAGTCGTCGTAAAAGATTTCTATGAGCCCTACAACATAATCAAAGCTAGCAGGTCTACTAGCCTTGACCAAGATGCGAACATTCTATGGCAGTCCCCTGATGTAACACTTAATTTGCTTTGTTGAGTCAAACAATTGACCTAAGGGGGAGATTGTTTGGTCAAAGATTTGTTCTAAAAGACATATGGAAGATTAGAATCTTCTCAACCTCCTCAGCATTCGCTAAGTATGGATCCGAGCACACCTTAGACCTCCGAGCAAGCTTTTTTACATTGCCAGGTACGATATTTTGTCTATCGGGCAAGGTTATCTTCAAGAATTCTTCTTAAGTGACTATCCGAGCAGGGTTCACTAATTAGTGTATTACCGAGTAAGGACTACTAGTTAGTATACTGCCGGGCAAGGATCACTTTGTCTAGCAAGTTAGTTCTTCATAGCCGAGTAAGGTTTATCTCCGAGTAACCTCTTGGCTAACCAAGCTCAAGAAACCAAGTGATTGGAAGACCGGGCAAGGTATTGATAATAATGATTGGACCAGGCATGCTTGATGAATATTGATATATATCTTAAGTATTATCGGGCACAGTTCAACTCAAGCAAGGAACAGTGCTACCGAGCACACTTTGCTAATAAGTTATTTTCTAGCAAAGGAGTTGAAGGGACCATTGAAGAACAAGGTTGCTCGTAAGGGTTTGTCGGGCAAAGTCTAGCAAAGTCAAGAAGATTGAAGTCTACCTGGTGAGTATTTTACTTGGTAAAATACTTCTCTAGTAAAGTCTACCCGGAAACTGATCCAAGCACACTTCTATATTACCAAGTCTTGAGGGATGGCAGAGTACACAGCGTACTTGGGAAACGAACATTGTTACAAAGCATACCCGGAAGACTTGTTTTACATTTAGAATATTTTGTGATTATGTAATTTGAATATGTATTTATGTTTGGGGTTTCTAGAAGGAATAACAGCTGTCTTAGGGTGGCAGGCCTATAAATAGAATGTTTTAGGGCATGCCGCCCAAGGAAAAGCGAATCCCGACCTTTACACCTTTTGGATAAGAAAGAATATTATTGAGGGTGACGGCTGTCCTAGGATTCGTACGGATAAACCTTCCTTCAAGAAACCCTAAATAGATTATCGTTTGTATGAGTAATATTATATAAATGGAAATCTTTTGAGTGAATCTTGTTCGTGTTGGTTACCTTTGAATATTGATTAAGCAACCGTATGTTTGTTATTGATTCCGCCTTTAACAAATGGTGATCTGTCTAAATATAGCAACCCGTCATTAACTCTCTTGTCGGCACATTAATTTGTGTGCGTTATGGCATAATTTAAGTAAGATCCAGCTGAAATCAGGGACCTGACAAGTGGTATCAGAGCTTTTGCTGCTATTTTGGAATGATTGTTGCTGATTGATGATTTGAAGAAAGATGACGTAAGCAGACCTGTTCTTAATTTTTCTTCCAGATCTACAATCATTTGGTGTTTTCTCTTCCTTATTCTATTTAAAGTTCTAATTTTTACATATAATTCTTGTTCTAATCGCATCAGACAACTCAGATCTGAACAACCGGGTTTTCAGATCTGATTATTTTTGAACTCTGTTTTTACAAAGAAACTACTTTTGATTTCTCAAAATGTCTGGTTACGAGGAACAAGAAGTGTCTACTAACAAGATTCCTAGACTGTATGGACAGGAAATTTTCACAAATTGGAAGGTCTTGTTTGAAGCAGCCGTATGCTATAATGATGTTGATATGTGGAACTCCATCCGAAATGGTCCACAAGGCAATGTTGAGGAAGGTGCTAATCCAGCAGCAACTGCTGCTGTAAGAGAAAGGATGAGAAAAGTAGATGACAAGGCTTTAGCTATGTTGAAGCTAGGTCTGTCTTGGGAGATACTTACCAAGGTTGCACATCATGCCACTGCCAAGGAAATGTATGATGCAATACTTGAAATGTTTGAGGGAAATGTTGAACTTAAAAACATCAAGAAGCAGAGATTGAAGCAGCAACTAGAAATATTTAAGTATAAAGAAGGAGAAAGGTTGAAGTCTATTCTGGAGAGGTTCTTAGCAATAGTGAATGATCTCAGAACCACAGACTATGTCATGACTGACTTTGATCTTAATACCAAGCTGCTCAACTCTATGCCAAAGGAATGGTACACTGCCTACAAATTCATCCTTTAGAAACACAACTTCAATGACTTGAAATTGGATGATGTAGTGTGCTTTCTTCAAGCTGCAAAGATAGAGATGATAGAGAATGAGATGATTAAGGAGGAAAGACCCTGCTTCAATGTTTCAAATGCATTGATTGCACCTATGGGTAATTTGACTACCAAGAATCAACAGCAGATCCCTATCATTGAAGAACCTCTTGAACATAATTCTGATACTCCAAAATCATTTGTTGGTGGTAGCACAAGTAATCATGGAAACCAACAAAGATTCAATGTGCAGCTGATTGATGACACTGATTCTGCCTCTATGGCAAGTGGGAATGTACCTCACACTAGTGGTGGAAATGGTCAAGGCAGTGAAACATAGGCCTTGCTTTCAATGTTTACTGAGTCATATAATGCATTTGTTGCAAAAAATTTAATTCACACGAGTGTGGTACAAGATGATCTTGAGCAGATAGATGCTGATAACTTGGAGGACATGGATTTGAAGTGGCAAGCAGCTATGTTGGCTCTTAGAAGCAAAAGGTTATATAACAGGACTGGTAGGTCACTCCTATCAGGACCAAATGAAAGAATTGGTTTTGACAAGTCAAAAGCCATTTGCTATAATTGTCAACAGCCTGGTCATTTTGCAAGAGAATCTAAGATGCCAAGAAACTTCCAATTGAACCAATTTCAAAACCAACCAAGAAATCAGCAGCCTCAATATCAACAGCAGCATCAATATCAGCAGAGACCCAACACCAACAACTTCAACAACAACTTTAACAACAATCCCAACAACAATTATAATTCCAACTTCAACAATCCCAATAACAACTTCCAACCTCAAATGAACAATCATGATCAAGGAGTGACTCAGAATCAAGGTTTTTAGGGAAACAACAATCAAAACCTTCAAAATATTCCAAAGAACACTATTCCAGCCAATCAAAATCAGATCAGAAATCAAGGAAATGTAGCTGTAACAACACAACATGAGGGTAACTTTGATTGGAGCAATCATGAAGAAGACATTCTAGATGATATCAAGAAAGAAAATGTGGAATTCATGGACATAACTGAGAAAGAAACTGGATCATCATCTCAGGTACATTTTGCTCCTACTATTGATTTAACTGAAGTTATCAATGATTTGAAAATGAAAGTAGGCAAGCTGGAAAGTGAGTGTTTTAAGAAACAAAGTATCATCAATGCATATGAGGCAAGTGAACTGGTGAGTGAAGAAAGAATGAAAAGTTTGGAAGAAGATTGTGTAAACGGTTATAGAGCTCAGAAAAGATTCACAACTGAAATAGATGGGTTGAAGAAAATGATTATAGAAGAGAAGGTGCAGAACACAAAACTGCAAGCTGATAATGAATTCTTGAAAAACTTGGTCTCCACTGGAAACATCTGTGGAATTCTAAACCAAGTTAAGGAAGAAGACAAGTACAAAGCAGTACCACCACCCTTCAACAACAACTTTATGCCAAAAGTTGATAAAGAAAAGAGAAATGCATATCTACAACAATTCAAAGATGTCTTTCAAGACAAAGAACTTGTGGATTTGTATAAGAATATTGAGGTGAGTGAAGAAGGAGAGTTTGTTGTGAAGAAAGACGTGAAAGAAGAAAAGTCAATTGGAGTTCAAGTCTCTGAAGATGACTTTGATTCAATTGATTTGAATCAAGATGACTTGAGTGATTTAAGTGATCAAATCACTGATGAGGAAATCAAAGCTGCAGAAAGAGGAAGAAAATTCAAGAAACCAGAATCTATTGACAAACTTGCAATGTATCCACCTGTCACATCGAGAATGAAGAAACAGAATGAAAGAACAAAGAGAGAACATGTGTCCTTTGACATATGTGAAAAGAATAAGGTGAATTACAATGCTGTAAGGCCTCCAAGCCAAAAAGTATTGGAAAGGATAAAGCAGAACAACAAAAATAAAGTTAAAGAAAATGTGGATGTTGAAAACTTTATCCCTGTTTATCCTATTTTCTCTAATCATGAAGTCCTTGATATTGGAGAAGTGGAAAAAATGGAAGAATATGAATGGAGGAAATCAAGACATAGAGAGAGTCAAGATGAAGAACCACTGAATTTGCAAAAAAATGTGTTTGTAAAGAGCAAGACTGAAAGACAAGACATCAAGATTGAGGAGTTTGTCCCTTTCTCAATCAACTTTGATAGTCTAAAGAATCAGAAGACCATTGGAGTCAAAGAACCCAGGCAAGTGAAAGTTTCAAGAAAGAAAAAGAACATGAGAAATACAAATGAAAGGTTTGGTGCAAGAAGTGTGATGAGTATGGTCATCATACAGACTCCTGTAATGAAAGACTCAAATTCAAGCCCTTTCATGTCCCAGATGAAACAAAGTATGGAAAAGACTTTGTTGTGTACAAGCAAAAGTATGATGAATACCTGGGAAAGGGAAAATCTTGTGAAAAGGAAGTTTTGAAGAAAGAAAGCCAAAAGCCCTCAATGAAAGCCAAGAAACATGTGGCTAAGCATGCTCAAAGGGGTAAATCTCCAGTGAAGCATGAGAGAAATGTCAAAAAGAACTCTCAACCCTTGAGAATCATCTCAAAAAGGGATACTCAATCTGTCAAATCTGATAGTTCTCAAGGATCATTAAGCAGTGAGAAGACAAGAAGAAAAGATGCACTTCCTAGGAAGAAACCAACAGAACTCACTGGTGATGAAAAGTTTCTGATGAAACATTGATTTGAACCTGAAGGATTCCTTTGGAAACCTAAGGCTGAAACCAAGGTTGAGACAGTTCCTGATGTGAGAGACTACTCTGAAAAGAAAGACTATGTAGTGAAGGAGTGTGACACTACATCAGAAGACTGTCTAGGCTCAACCTCATTTGTTAAAACTCCAAGTGAGTGTGGTTATGAAACAGACAATTCAGACAATATAGAAGTCACTCATGAAGATACTGAACAACAACACTCACTTCCCAAGCTGCCTCTGAAACTGAATCTGATGAGCTGCAAGTTGATATAGCTTGCACTTCATCACTTAACTAATCAAACTATTTCTTATGTGCAGGAACAGTCCACTCCTCTGAATGACATATGGTATATGGATAGTGGTTGTTCTAGGCACATGACTTGTGACAAGAGATCTCTTGTCAATTATGAAGAAAAGTTTGAAGGTCCTGTAGCATTTGGAAGTGATGAGAATGGCGGAAAGATTGTAGGGAAAGGAATCTTAACAAATGGAAAAGTCTCATTTGATAATGTATTTCATGTTGAAGGTCTTCGGTATAATCTACTGAGTATATCACAAATGTGTGATAAGGGTTACAAAGTAAGTTTTGATTATTCCCACTCTTTCATTCTAAGGCTTGAATTTGTAATTCCACCTGAAATGATTATGATGATGGTACCAAGAAATGGCAACTTATATGAATTGAATATGAAAGAAGCTGTTTCAAGAGGGGGTGCATGTTTTGTTTCCAAAGCCACTGAAAATGAATCAAGTTGTGGCATAGGAAACTTTGTCATGTGAACTTAAAGAACATGAATAGACTTGTCAAAGGTGAGAATGTAATAGGCCTACCTACAAGAGAGTTCAAATTGGAAGATCATTGTAATTCATGCCAAAAGGGAAAACAACACAAATCTACTCATAAACCAAAGCTCATCAACTCAATTGATCAAGTACTTGAATTACTTCACATGGATCTATTTGGTCCTGTGAGTGTGCCAAGTATAGGAAAGAAAAGATACTGTCTTGTGATCATTGATGACTATTCAAGATATACTTGGGTTTATTTCCTAAGTACCAAGGATGAGACTGTAGAGTTGATTAAGGGTTGTGTAACAATGATTGAGAACAAATTGAATAAGAAGGTTAAAATGATGAGAAGTGACAATGGTATAGAGTTCAAGAATGGAGTTTTGCAAGAATTTTATACAGCAAAAGGAATCATTCAACAATTCTCAGCTCCTAGAACTCCTGAACAAAATGGTGTTGCAGAAAGAAGAAATATAACTCTGATTGAAGCTGCAAGAACCATGTTAGCAGATGCTAATTTACCTGTTACTTTTGGGCTGAAGCCATAAATACAGCCTACTATGTTCAGAACAGGGTACTTGTCAACAAAAGGCATAACAAAACTCCATATGAAATATTCCACAACAGAAAGCCTTATATCAAGTTTTTCAAGCCTTTTGGATGTAAATGTTTTCTTCTGAACACTAGAGATTATTTGAACAAATTTCAAACAAAATCACTAGATTGTTTCTTTGTTGGATACTCTACACACTCAAAAGCATACAAAGTATATGTGAAAGACCATCAGAGTGTTATAGAATCATCTGACATCATTTTTAATGAAAATCAATTCAATACAGTTGATGGTGCAGCATGGCTGTTTGATCTTGAAAAGTTGATAAGGTCCTTCAAGATTTATCCTGAAGACTTTGATAAATCTTTCTACAAGACCAGTGTAATTGAAGAGAAAAAGAAGAAAACATTGGACTTGGAAGAATTATGGAAGAAGGTTGCTAGAAAAGAAAAGGAATATACTTTTGTGAAGAATTCCTCATGTGACATTGTTGAACAAGTTCAAGAAAATAATCAAGAAAACAATCACAGTCCTGAACATGATCATACTGAGATCAATCAAGACAATCAAGATGTACTGAATGATCATGTTCAGAATGAGGGAGACACAAGTAACCTATTAATTGAAAAAGAAGCTGCATCTACTGCAAGATTTCAAGATCTGTTTCAAAGATTGAATTTAGAAAAAAATGGTGCATCTACTTCAGGACAACATAATGATGAAGCACCAGAATTTCATGATGCAGAAACTGATTTGATCATTGAAGAACCAGATCTCAATGAAACAAATCTTGACACAAATTTGTCTACAGATATGATTGTACAAACTCCTTATGTGGAAAAGAATCATCCTTTTGAAAACATCATTGGAGATTTGCATGAAAGAGTCACAAGAAGTCATTATGAAATTGCAAACATCTGTCTTTACTCCTGTTTCCTATCTCAAATAGAGCCAAAGAACATTGCTCAAGCACTAAAAGACAATAGTTGGGTGGAAGCAATGCAGGAGGAACTGGCACAGTTCAGAGATCTACATGTGTGGGTTCTTGTTGATAGGCCAATAGACAGATATGCAATAGGAACCAAATGGGTTTTTTAGAAACAAAAGGGATGAGAGGGGTTTGGTGATTAAGAATAAAGCAAGACTTGTAGCACTGGGATGTCTTCAAGAAGAAGGAATAGACTTTGAGGAAGTCTTTGCACCTGTTGCAAGACTTGAAGCTATCAGGATCTTTCTTGCATATGCTGCCTCAAAGAACATTAAGGTGTTCCAGCTTGATGTTAAGTCTGCATTCCTAAATGGAAAAATTGATGAAGAGGTGTATGTAGCTCAACCTCCAGGTTTTGAGGATCCTTTGTATCCAAACAGGGTGTATAAATTGAACAAAGCCCTATATGGATTGCATCAAGCTTCTAGAGCTTGGTATGATGAGCTGTCAAACCATTTTCTTGAAAATGGTTTTTAAAGAGGAGCCATTGACAAGACACTCTTCTACAAAAGAAAAGGATCAGATTTGCTTCTGTTACATGTGTATGTGGATGACATCATCTTTGGATCTACAAATGAACAAATGGTCATGGAGTTTGAAGGGGTAATGAAGTCCAAATACATCATGAGTTCTATGTGAGAAATGAACTTCTTTCTTGGATTACAAGTTCAACAGAAAGCTGAAGGGATCTTCATTCACCAAAATAAATGTGTGCAGGACATCTTGAACAAGTTCAACTGTCATGAGTACAAAACTTCTTCAACTCCAATGGACACCAAAGAAAAGATGATTGCAGATGAAAAGGGGGAGCATGTAGATGAACATGAATATAGAGCCAAAATTGGATCTCTGATGTATCTGACTGCAACAAGACCAGATATCATGTTTGCTGTGTGTGTGTGTGCAAGATTCCAATCAAGTCCAAAAGTCTCCCACATGAATGCTGTTAAAAGAATATTCAGATATTTGAAGGGAAGACCAGACTTAGGGATTTGGTATCCAAATAACTAATCTTTTGAACTGATTGCCTATACAGACAGTGATTATGATGGCTATAACATGAGCAGAAAGTCAACCTCAGGAGGATGTCAATTTTTGGGTGAAATGCTAGTGTCATGGCAATGCAAAAAGCAGACTACTATCTCAATCTCAACTGCAAAAGCTGAATATGTTGCTGCATCTGCCTGCTGTGCACAAGTTCTATGGATTCAAAACCAGATGTTGGACTATGGTTTGAATTTTCTGAATACCCCTATTCTTATTGACAACACTGCTGCATATTTTACTGTTAAGAATCCAGTTCAACATTCTAAAACTAAGCACATTGAAATCAGACATCACTTCATAAGAGACTATAGTGAAAAGGTTTGATTGAAATGCAAAGAGTTGATACAAGTGACAATCTGGCTGACCTATTCACCAAACCACTTGATAGAACCAGGTTCAACTTTCTTCCGAAAGCCCTGGGAATGATCAACTCTGATGAAATCTGATTAAGGATGTGTGCCTAGTTGTGTACCTCTATGTGCAAACTAATTATCCTGCTAGAGGTCACACACAATGAATGTTTAGTGAATATGCTTGATTATGTTGCTGAATATGTAAACTGTTATGTGCTTTACCTGATTATATGTGCAAAATTAGACATGATTGTTTGATTGATAGGTTTGCATGTTTATCAGTTGATGTGCATTTGTGATGTTAGAGTGAGTGTTCTTGTTATAATTTACTTGTTAGAGTAAGCTTATCTAACATCACTGCTTAATTGCTTGAATATGTGCTTTATCTGATCATTTGATATTATTAGGATAGGCTAAATCTTGAATGTTGGTATGGTTTGCTTGTCTTGATAATGTTATGTTTGATTAAGATTTGATTATGTTACAACTGTTTATGTCAAAATGAGTCTTATGTCAAAATTAAGTGAAGAAAATGAAGTTTACTAATGAATTTTGCATAAATACTTTATTTTAGTCAAAACATGAGCAAGTTGATTAATGGTGAAGAGATATGATAAGATTATTCAGTTCAAGCTTAAAAGAAGCTTAAGAGAAGGATTTTTAAGGAAAAATCTCAAGTAGTTATTCTTGCTGAAAATCATGTCATTTGCCCAGTTGAAAGGACATGCACTTGTGTATGTTTGGTCCTTAAATCTCTAACAGATTCATAGGATAGCCATTGACCTGAAAACTGAATGCATTTGGGGCAATTATAACTTGTTTCTTATTCCTTCACTTAAAACTATGTCAATAGCTCTGAATTTGAAAGAACATATATTTACATGTATGTTTGGTCCTGTTGACCACTTTTGGTCAAACATGATAGCCATTTGCCTGACAATTAGGAGAAATTGGGGTGACTGAATACTAAACTATTAATATGGGAAATGATAGTACATTGACTATTTAGCCAATCATATGGATTTAATAGGCTAAAAGGACCTTAGTATAGTCATTAACATGTATGGTTGCTTTCCCATGATGATGTAAAATCTAAGGTGATATAAACATAATGAATATGCTAATCTTTATGTGGAGATACATAGTTGTCTTTGCATGTCTCAAGATAAATCTCTCCAAATGATAGGCAGAAAAGTGATTACCCAGTCATACACAAGCCTGTTGTTATTTGGTCAACCAAAACTGAAACATTTTTAAATATGACAAAGAACATGTGTTAGAAAATTTGAGAAAATATCAAAAACAAGGGGAAGAATGAATAAATCAACCAAAAGTTGATAAGTGTTTTAAATATTTTATCAAACAAGAGGGTTACAACTAAGAACTATAAAGATGTTGACAAAATCTGTCTCATCTTGAATGAAAGGCTTGTTATTTAATAGTAAGTCCAACGTTCAACCTCTATATATGTTTGAAAATTAAAAAAAAAATAAATACAAAAAGATCCAATAAGTTATGTCATACAAAAACAAACACAATTTTTGACCAAATACAGGAGGTTGAAGTCAAATTGGGGTGATCTGGAGAAAACCAAATAAGCTTTGAGAAGAGATATGAGGCATCATAGCACAGTGTTGACCATTAATGCATTATGCTACTAAATGAACCTTAATCATATCACCAAAGAGATGAAATTCATGCTAAGTTTAAACCTGCTGTTAACCTATCTATGTTGTCATAATAATGCTGAGAATTAAGTACTGAGAAAGCTACTTAGTCAATATGATCCCATTCTTGAGATCTTTTCAGAAAATGGAACAAACTGTTTTGAAGAGAAATACAACTGGAATTTGATCTCTAAATGCACCATTTTCTCTTAAACTATGATCTTTAATGAAAAATGTATTTTGACTAGTGGTTTAAGTCAAAAAGTGTTGCATTTTTCCTTTAATAGGTTCAATATGTAAGTTCGGGTAAGGTTTGATGTTTTATAACCTTTCCGAGCACAAAACAGTTGAATATGTATTTTCGGGTAAGGTTTGATACTTTATGACCTTTCCGGGCAAGCTTAGTCATTTTTGACTAAGTTTATGATTTTCAGGCATGCTTTGAAGTATTTACACTTTTCGGGTAGAGTACACTGTTGTACTAATTTCCCGAGCAAGCTTGAAGTCTTGAGATGATTATGTGTTATAGCTAGCTTTTAACAAGAAATTCTTGTTCCGGGAAAGCTTTGCATTTTATATGCTGACTGCTATTCCAAGCAAACTCTGTGAACTTAGGTTAGTACACCGAGTAAGCTTTGTGATTTGTGTGAATAGGTTGCTAGGAAAGGTTTGTTAACCTTTCCGGGCACACTTAGATACTATTATTTAAGTTTGACATTTTCGGGTATGGTTTGATATGTTGAAGTCTCTCGGTTAGACTAAACTGTTTAGTCTAGTACTCAAGCATATCCGATGATTGAATATGTGTATCCTAGTAAGCTTAATGCTAACATAGGTTTTTCGGGCAAGCTCTTTGAAATTTTAGACTATAGCACACTTAAATGTTTATGTGTTTTAATTTCATTCCTAGCATGCTCTGTGATATTTGTGTTTATGTTTTCTTTGAGATTACAAGTTCTTCCGGGCAAACCTTGTTTTCCAGGCACACTTTATATTTCAGGTACACTTTTGTTCCCTCAATATACATGGTAATTTCTAAACTTGACTTTCCAAGTACACTGTCTGCTAAAAGATCTTTTCCGGGCACACTTTGTACTCTAGAAAAGTTATTCGGGTATACTTTGCATAAGAAGGTTGTTCGGGCACATTAAACATTGTAAAGGTTGCTCAGGCACACTATGCTTCCAATTATGCTTGATTGAATATGTTTTTAATATGCTTGATTGAATATGTTTATTATTCTATTAAGGTTTATGCTAGATTGAGCTATTAATTTAAAATTTAAGAAATTAATATGGGGATCTTCATTGATTCCTAGAAAGGAGGTTTATTTGATATTTTATACTTGATTATTTGCCTTGTGATTAATTTCTCAAGAAATCTGGTATTTCGGGTAAGCTTTCTTCAATAGTGTCTTGACTTTAAATCACTTAGCTTGACCAAACAAGGTTTGTAAGTAGAAGGGATCGGGCAAACTTTGTAAATCTAATAATGAAAATTTTATCAAGCAAGGTTTGATGTTTTTATTTCAATCGGGTAAGCTTTGTGTAAGTGGAAGTATACCGAGTAGACTTTGCAAAGATCTACTTTTCCGAGTAAGGTTTGCTAAACTTAAAAGATAAAAATGTTTTTAATGTATCAAGTGGATAATGTTACTGTTTGACAGCTAATAATTCACTAAACGAAAAAAAGCATTTAAAACCCACTTTCAAAAGGTATATAAGAGGGAGTAGGCAAAATTTTTCAACATTACACTTCCCTCTCTCCTTCCACTGCAACTGCTTACTCACAAAGAAACCTAAACCGACTTATCGCATTCATTATTAATCCAAACCCTAATTTGAATTAGCCCTCTAATTCCGACTTGGTAAGCAATAATAATGTGTTTTCCAATCACAATTAGACTATAATGGGCTTTGATTATGTATCTAATTACTAATACTCTTTTTTTTGTGTTTATGTTATAAACTTGTCGAAGAACAGGTTCTTGATGATATTTCTATTTTTCTTCTTCATTTTTATACCTTGAAATTACTTAAAGTACTGAACTTTATGACTAATTTCACTTTGAAATGTTTGATTGTGTTGTTCAGATATGGCAGAAGAAGAAGAACAACCTAAATACTTCTTTGATAAGAAGCATAATATGTGTGCACTATTGCAAGTAACACCTGACAACGACTCGGTGGCGAGAATGATTACATGGATGGCTCGATCAAATGTCAGATTTGCTTTCACAGAATGCCCAATCATCTACAGAAATCATTCACTAGATTTCTGGAGATCTGCAAGATTTTTTGATGACATTAATGGGAAAAGGATCGAAGCAACAGTCGCAAGCCATGAAATTCAAGTGACAGGAAAAATGATTAGAAGATGTTTGCGGTTGAATGATGATGATCATAACCCAATAAACTTCAATACAACACACCTGATGAGGATATTTGAAGAGGCGATGGGTTATCAGGGAACTCTACATGATGGACAGTTTCAAAAAGGGATGTTCCCTATGTTGTATAGATTTCTTATTCATCATGTGATACAGGGGTTTGCTCCACGAAAAGGATCATGGACTCTGATGAGTCATGATTTAGCAAATGCCACTGTGGGGATTATATATGATTTGCCATTCAATTTTTCAAAGATGATCTTTGAAGGTTTGGTATCAAATTTGAAGAAGCCTGAAGTGAATAGATTCTTGCAATACCCAAGATTCCTATAGATAATATTCAACAGTGAATTACAAGATCTACCCACTATTGGCATTACACACCTATTGCAGAATCCCGACACATATGGAAGAATTTAAAATCTAGGTGTTGCCAATAGATTTGACTCAAATGTCCCATTTGAGATCTTGCCATGGTTGTTGGACCATGACTTGAATGTGATGCCAGTGCCTGATTTAAGCTCGGAGGAGGAAGGAGGGGAAGATGTTTCTGGAAGTGATAGTGATGACTCTGATGGAGAGAACAATGCTGATGATGGAGATGAAGGAGGGGCTGGAGGAGCCATGATTGTTGGTGCACATGATCAGGGGGAGCAACCTGAGCAACCAGAACAGCACATTCCAACACCACCACAATCACCACCACTCATTGAACAACCCATTATACCATCACCACCACAAACTCCACCACATCAAACCACTCAATCCCCACCCCACACCCTAAGCCAATCCCAACCTGAAACATCATCTCATGTATCCCCAACACCACAAACACCACCAACATCTAGCCCAATTCACTCAGATCCTTTTATTCCAAGCCCACCTCATACACAATCACCACCACTATCCATATTCCAAACTCACACCACAAACCAAGAACAACCTGAACATGAACCATTCTCTACATCACCACCTATAACACCACTCACTTACACAGACTTATTTCAAGGAAATCTGGATTTAATGTTAGAAAATGCTGAATTGAAAAGAAGGAATGAGGAGGTGAACAATGAGAACGTCATGTTTTTAGAGAAAAGTTGGTCAGAGCTGAAATTAAGATTAAATCCCTGGAGCAGGAGGTTGAGAAGACCTCAGTTGCACCAAAACAGGGGGAGAATGAAAAGATGCCAACTGACTCTGTTGAAAATGTTGAAACTGAGAAGGAGATGGATACAAGTGTTGAAACTGTGGATGCTTTGAAATTGATTTTGAATGTTTATGATAGTGAGGATGAGGACAGTAAGGAGAGGAGAATTGAAGAGATAGATTATGAAGCTGATAAATCTGATGTTGGAGAACAAGATTATGATGTAAATGATGATATTGTGAATGTTGAGTGGAGAGAGGAGGATGATGAAGTGAGAAATGATGAGGAGACAGAAGGTAGAAAAGACAAATGATGAAGAGAATATGAATGATACTGAAGAAGCAGCTGATGTCTTAACTGACATTCAAACTGATGTAATAAATGAGGAAGATGCTGCTACTGAGGAGCTAATATTCATTGAACCTGAACAACCTGAGAGCTCCAAGAGAGTAGAGCATGATTCAGAGTTAGAAGCCCTTGAAAAGGAAATTGATGAATATCAACAATCTGAGGATGAGGAAGAAGTACAAAAAAGAATGGACAAAGGAAAAGCAAAAGTTACTAAAGAAGAGCCTGTTAAGGCAAATCCAATGAAAGACATCTTGTTTAGAGATGATGCTAAAGCTTCTGCTGCTGCCTTGAGAGAGCATGAAAATATTATGAGAGAAACAAGGGATAGGGAGATAATGGCCCCAAACCTTGACTCCTTAAGAATTGGCAGAGCAGGAAGTATTGATCTCTCAAGCCAATGTGGCCAAAATAACAAATGAAGATGAGGCTGTGGATCAGATTGCTATAGAAGCTCTGATTAAGATGAAAAGAGTTGAGGAAGTGGATAATTCATTGGCTATGGTGGTCAGTATGTTTCAACCCCAAAGTCAACTTGAAAAGAAATCTCAACAGGAGCCTGAGAAGGAACCTGAAAAGAAAAATGAAGAATCAATAGAAGAGATGTTGGCTAAAGCCTCTAGAATTCATGAAAATGTGGGAAGATTTGAACAAACATATTCTAGAAAGAGAAAAGCCACTGATCAAGGCATGAGGGAGGATCTGAAAACCAAGAAAGGAAAATGGGATGAAAAGAACAAGTGTTATGTGGAAACTCCTGATGATGAAGATAGTCCAATCAGGGCAGTCCCACTACAAACATTGTTGCCAGGAGTAAAAATCCCAGGTGTTCCTGATGTTCCTGTTGTAAGTGATCCAAACTCAGAACATCCACCTTCAGATGAACCCAAAATAGATGCAGTTAATGAATCAACTGAGGATGAGGATGAGTCTGATGAATCTGATGATAATGATGATGACAATGATGGAAAAGGTAATGAAGCTGATAATGTTGTGTCCCCACAAGTCACAATGACTGATGAACAAAGGGCAAACATTGGGTTGAGTATGAGGGAAGCCAAAAGGAAACATCTATTAATTGTGAAACTGAGAAGGTATGGAATAAGTTTTGAAACTTTGGCTGATCTGGATGATGATCAGTTGCAAAAGAAACTGGACAAAGAGAAGGATGGTTTCAAGAAAAAGATGGAAGAAAAGAACAGAGATAGCCAGAAATACAGAGAATATCTAAGAAAACATGACTATTCAGAGAAGGACTTGACACACTTCAACTTTGACCAGCTTCAAGAACTCTACAACAGTGAAAGAGAGAAAGTAAAAGAAAAATTTGTCAAAGAAAATGATGAGATTGAAAAGATTGAAGCCTTGAAGAGGAAGTATGGAGGTATGTGTGGTTACCTACTGGAAAGATGGTTGAAGCCTGACACTGTAGAAAGCCTGTTAAGAGAATCTGTGCAGGATCAATACAACAGGTTAAAAAGAAAAGAAAAACTGAAAAAGGGCACAAACTGAGAAGTCTACCAAACAATCTGAACCATCTGATGAACCTCAGTCAAAGAAAAGAAGAATTCAGACTTTGAGGGAGAAAATGAAAGAACATGTCAGATCAGATGAAACCCCAACCCCACAAGAAGTCAAACCTGAACCAGAAGATGAACCTATTGTCCCTTGGGAAAATGAAGAGATGATCAACATTCTGAGGGGCATAATGATTAATCGAAGGGGGATGGATGAAGCCTCATTCAATGCCTTGGAAAAGCAAGACTTGAAAGATCTTTTCTATATACAAAAGGCTGATTGGGAGAAAGCTTTGAGGGAGGGTGATAACCCTAGAAGCTTTGTTGAAGGAAGATTTGTTCCTGCAGGATTGTCAAATAGTCCTGGGATAGCTAAGATGTTGCTAGCTCTTAAAGAACAAGCAGGACAGGATGTTGTTGAACTGGCCAACCTCCCACCTGAAATGGTAACTTCAATATACATCAAAACCTTTAATTTGGAGCTTTGCAAACCAAAGAAGTCCATTCCATTCAGGCCTCCAATCTCAAGAAGACATCTACAAGGTGGAAGAGGTGAATCAAGTAGATCTGCACAACAAAGAACAATAAGACCAAAATCTGATGTGGATCTTCCAAGAGAAATCTACTTTGATTTGTAACTGAGTCACTGAAGGTGATTATGGAAAGTAGGTAACTAAGAGAAATTGTTGTCAGAAGTGACTTTCATGAATACACTGAAGAGCAACTGGAAAGGATGGCCACTCTTAATTTGTATGATTATAGAAATAGAAACAGGATGACTAGAAGACAAATTAATGAACTCTCAAAATTTTTAAAGCAAGAAGCTGACAGGGGATTCCGGTTCTTAAAAGAGAAAAGAAGCTGGAAAACAATCCAACTTCAAAGGTCAAGAAGGACAGACAAGTTGAAAAGAATGGACAGTGCTGAAAGGTACTAAAGATGAATGTCAGAGACAGGAATCTAGTGTCAAACATGAACACATGCATAAGTCTTGAAAGAAGAATGACACGCCCCAACTACAAAGTACAAAGAAATGGCATTATAACTGAAGTTGAATACAAAGAAAATGATGACCATTACTTTCTGAGAAACTCTGATGGAAAAGTATTGGGGATTATCAAGAAAGATGAAGACTTGACCTACTTGCATGATGAGGATCTGATGAATATAAGGGATTTGGTCATACCAGAAAGTCATACTCACTACCGAATCCTTGATATCTTTAAAATGAAAGCTGCATCAGAAATAGTCAACCGAAGACAAGCCGCCCGCAATGCAAGGAAGAGACAAGATTCATAGAATAGGCTTTGCTATGTAATGTCTTCGGACAGAATTTTGAATATGTAACTTGTTTATGTTATGAATATGTACTTTAATTATGATTTTATTTGTATTTTGACTAAGTGTATGTAACCTTAGAGGTGTTTTGGGACAGCTGAGGTGTTCCAATCTTGGGGGAGATTGTTGAGTCAAACAATTGACCTAAGGGGGAGATTGTTTGGTCAAAGATTTGTTCTAAAAGACATATGGAAGATTGGAATCTTCTCAACCTCCTCAGAATTCGTGAAGTATGGATCCGAGCACACCTTAGACCTCCGAGCAAGCTTTTTACTTAGCCAGGTACGGTATTTTGTCTATCGGGCAAGGTTATCTTCAAGAATTCTTCTTAAGTGACTATCCGAGCAGGGTTCACTAATTAGTGTATTACCGAGTAAGGACTACTAGTTAATATACTCCCGAGCAAGGATCACTTTGTCTAGCAAGTTAGTTCTTCATAGCCGAGTAAGGTTTATCTCCGAGTAACCTCTTGGCTAACCAAACTCAAGAAACCAAGTGATTGGAAGACCGGGCAAGGTATTGATAATAATGATTGGTCCAGGCATGCTTGATGAATATTGATATATCTTAAGTATCATCGGGCACAGTTCAACTCAAGCAAGGAACAGTGCTACCGAGCACACTTTGCTAATAAGTTATTTTCTAGCAAAGGAGTTGAAGGGACCATTGAAGAACAAGGTTGCTCGTAAAGGTTTGTCGGGCAAAGTCTGGCAAAGTCAAGAAGATTGAAGTCTACCCGGTGAGAATTTTACTTGGTAAAATACTTCTCTAGTAAAGTCTACCCGGAAACTGATCCAAGCACACTTCTATGTTACCAAGTCTTGAGGGATGGTAGAGTACACAGCGTACTCGGGAAATGAACATTGTTACAAAGCATACCCGGAAGACTTGTTTTACACTTAGAATATTTTGTGATTATGTAATTTGAATATGTATTTATGTTTGGGGTTTCTAGAAAGAATGACAGCTGACTTAGGGTGCTAGGCCTACAAATAGAATATTTTAGGGGACGCCGCCCAAGGACAAGCGAATCCGGCCTTTACACCTTTTGGATAAGAAAGAATATTATTGAGGGTGACGGCTGTCCTAGGATTCGTCCGGATAAACCTTCGTTCAAGAAACCCTAAATAGATTATCGTTTGTATGAGTAATATTATATAAATGGAAATCTTTTGAGTGAATCATGTTCGTGTTGGTTACCTTTGAATATTGATTAAGCAACCGTATGTTTGTTATTGATTCCGCCTTTAACAAATGGTGATATTTCTAAATATTGCAACCCGTCATTAACTCTCTTGTCGGCACATTAATTTGTGTGAGTTATGGCATGATTTAAGTAAGATCCAGCTGAAATCGGGGACCTGACACGCTTGGCTTCAGTGTTCACCATGTCTAGCACCAGCCTAGACGGGTGGTTGAATTCAGTGGTGTATTCGGGGTGTGTCATATTTCCCGCCTTCAGAATCAAAAACTTCATTTCAACCCTTTCAACCTCCGCATCACCACAAAACCTCTTCATGACCAACTCCTTCAGATCATCCAACCTCATCGCCTTTATCTATTCCTGACTCTTTCTTTGCTCAACTGACTCCCACCAATACATTGCCTCATCACCAAACGATTGGGTAGCATAACCCACAGCTTGGTCGGGACGACACTCGCTAATGAGGATAACCTTTTCCATTGTGGTTATCCATTGGAGAGTAGCGATTGCATCTCCCAAACCGGTTATCTTCGGTGGGTCACATCCTTTGAAGGACTTATAGTTGCACCCACCCCGGCCTCTTTTCCAATCGTCAACCTTTACCGACTTAACCACACTCAAGTCCTCCTTCTCTCTTTCATCATTTTTCATACCATCTCCTCCCTCCCTTTCAGCGGTTCTTTCACGGCTTCTAGCAGACCTCTCCGGATTCAAGTTCTTCACAGCAGTGGCTACAGCTTGAAACATGGCTGCTTGGATTGCGGGGAGTTGATGCCCCTCATTCTTGCTCGGGTTTTGTCCGGTTGCGCTTCCTTCATCTCCCGTGTTGGAAGCTGTTTTTACCGAAGGTTGTCGGACAAGACAAGGCCTGCCACGACGTCTAGTGCGACCTCCTACTCTCACAACTTCTCTAGCTCCAACCATCATATTCTAAAAGGGAATACACAAACGTCATCACTCAAGGAAATTTTTGGTACAAGGATAGTAAGGCTAACATGTAATAACAGTGGCCATATGTGATTAGCTGATCACGTTACTTTCCGTGTCCTATACGCATCCCTTTTTGAGTCTATTTGTGTTGGTTCTACTCTTAAACAATTAATCAATCAAACAATCAAGAAATCCTATCCCTAACATGCACATATCCTTTCTTTAGCAGTTAAGCTAACATTAAACTTTCATTATTTAACCATACACTTTACCGTTACTGAGCTTGCTTGAGTGACACATGGCTATCATGAACAGGCATCTTCTTTCTTTTCGTACTTTAATCCCATTCTCTGTTCGTGTCTAAGCATGTAGGATGCTTAAATATCTCAAACTCTGCTCTGATACCAACTTGTAAGGCCCCGTTACCGGTTCCCTACTTTGGATGTTGGATTTACTCATATTCACAGTTCTAAATATCCGAGTTAATTAAAAAATAATTATACTAAAAGTCAACCATTCATTACAAACATTCTTAACTTGTCTTTTAAAACATCACATAAATGATAATATCAAAACATCATGACAAATCTTTAGATGCCAGCCTCTTCAACATTGCCATGTGTCCCGCTCAAACCAGCCGTCTCAATCTGTTAACCTGTGTGCATACTAAAATTCAGCTACGCTGAATGAGTTCTAGTTAATCAAATAACTTACTTTACATACACATATACGTGCCCGAAGGTACGCTTTACATACTTAACCTGTTCATCATTCTTCCATATACATTTATAACTACCCTTACCTTATAAAGAGCATTTCGCCCTACATACCTCGGATATTATTAGGGTCCGGTGCCCTACATCCTCAGATATTATTAGGGTCCGGTACCCTCCATCCTCAGATATTATTAGGTTCTGGTACCCTCCATCCTCGGATATTGTTAGGGTCCGGTCTCCCTTTCTTCCCTACTATCATGCCATACATTTCTATATATAATTATAAGTCTCATACGTACATACATCATTCATTCATCTTATACAACAATCATATCATCAAATCATCACCTGCCAGTACATGCAATATCCGAAGATCATTCACGCACCGACAAATATTCATTCATAGATAAGTCATATAAGGCATACACTTACCACTTAAGGTAAGTGTATTAACTAATCACATTGAGTATGCACACAACCCCGAAAACATAACAAGGAATGGAGTTAGAAACTCACCTGAACTCGGTTACGTCCACCGTTAATTGTTATTCCTTTCTTGAGCAGAGCGCGACTAACTGTTTAATGAACACAATATTAAATACCGCTCGAGCCATGCCTAGCTGTTTGCTTAATTTGTCTTAAATGTCTAAGCCGATTTTACTTCATTGAATCATAACCCGGTTAGTTAATCATTGCTCATTAACCTTTAAAGGTATCTTTCATAATTTAACAAAGTCCAAGGGCTACTATGTAATTAAATCATTTTACCTTTAGTCCAGGGACCGCTTCTGTCATTACTTCAAAGTCTAATTCGTTATTCAGAATACAGCCTGATTTGTTATCTGAACATAGCGAATTGGTGAATAACGAATCACCTGATTCGTTATCTTATCTTGACCTATCAAACTGGGTGAGTAAAGAATCACTTGATTCGTTATCTTAACATAGAGAACTAGCTTTCTGACTTTAACGAATGATCATCACGAACTGCTTAACAAATTGGAGCTAGTTCGTTGTTCTTCCTTAGCGAATTAACATAAAGAATTACCCCTAATTCGTTATTTCTCCGATAACGAATTAGGGTTAGTTCAGAGAATGTCAGAAACATTCTCTGACATTTCATTAACCTCGTACCCGCTACCTTTCTGGCGCCGTTACCATCGGGAAACCAGGCAGTGGCCGGAAAAGCGCATTTTTGCACCGTTCTCACCATTTTTCGTCCCGTTCGATCCAGATCTGAGCTAGGGTGACCCCTAGGCTCATATTTTGATCGGTTTATACCCGATTCCACCGGGATCTCGTGACTTTAACGGTTTAAGGGTGTCGGCTCGTCGTTTCACGACTAAATCTAACGGGTTTGAGTTCATACAATATCATACTATCATTACCTTGGATCGGTGCTCAGTTTACCCTTGGGTTGGCTAGAAAGAAAAAAGAGAAACTAGAGAGAGAGCTTAAGTGTGTGTTTTGGATGGTGTATGGAATATGTGTAAATGAATGGATTAAGGGTTAATTTTTGTTTATATATGATGGGTCATGGGCTTAAGCCCATGGTCTTTTTTTCTTTCCCTTTTAACCAAGTCCATAGCTCATATCTATTTAACCCAACACAAGCCCGACTCAAAACAACTCATAATTTATTTTATTAAATGAAACGAGAAAACAAAATGTTACAAGTCTTCCCTCCTTAAAGAGGTTTCGTCCCCGAAACCTAACTATTACTGAAACAATCCCAGGTAAAACTTGCACATCTCCTCCTCAGACTCCTATGTGGCATCTGCCCCCTTGCGATGTTTCCATATCACTTTCACTAGAGGTATAACCTTGTGACGAAGTTGCTTCTCCTTGCGGTCAACTATCTCGATCGGTTGTTCAATATAGTACAACTGTTCATCAACCTCAATGTCCATTAATGGCACATGCGACGTGTCATCATCCAGAGAAACATGGAAGGTTGAGTGAATTCTTTCTAACTCTTCGGGCAAATCCAACTTATAAGCCACTTCACCTACACGATCTATAATCTTAAACAGTCCAATGAATCTCGGACTCAACTTTCCCCTCTTTCTAAAATAGATGATCCCTTTCCAAGGCGAGACCTTGAGCATCACATTCTCACCAACGTTAAACTCAATCGGTCGTCACCGCTTATCAGCATACGACTTTTGACGGTCTTGAGTAGCCTTCATTCTTGCTTTGATCTGATCGAACTTTGAAGAAGTTTCTTGCACAACTTCTAAACTTCCCATCTCTTTCTGACTAATCTCTCCCCAACATATAGGGGTTCTACATCGTCTACCGTAAAGCATCTCAAACGGCGGCATACTAATACTTGAATGGTAGCTGTTATTATAGGAGAACTCTGCTAGATTCAAATGATCATCCCAACTTCCTCCAAAGTCTAAAACACAAGCACGTAGCATATCCTCAAGGGTTTGGATCGTCCTTTCAGACTATCCATCTGTTTGAGGATGATACGCCATACTGATGTTCAATCTCGTTCCCATAGCTTCATAGAACTTCTTCCAAAAACTCGAAGTAAACCGAGTATATCTATCGGACACGATCGATAACGGTACTCCATTTTTAGAAACAACCTCTTTAATGAACAAACTTGCTAACGTTTCTGACGAGATAGCCTCTCGTATAGGCAGAAAGTGAGCACTCTTGGTCAAACGGTCCACAATCACCCAGATGGTATCATGATGCTTAGCTGTACGGGGTAGCTTAGTTATGAAATCCTTAGTGATGTGTTCCCATTTCCATTCAGGTATCTCAAGCTGTTGCATCTTTCCATAAGGCTTATGATGTTCGGCTTTGACTTGTAAACAAGTTAAGCACTTACTAACACACCACATCATTTTTCATTCATGGCCACCAATAATCTCTTTTCAAATCTAGGTACAACTTGGTAGATCTTGGATGAATTGAATACCTTGACTTATGAGCTTCATCTAAGACTCGACCTCTAAGATTTCCATGGCGTGGAGTCCACATACGGTCAAACCTAGTCTTAACACCATGCGTGTTTTCCATCAATTCGTCTTGCTGAACGAAAATCCTTTCTTTCTTCACTAGACCTTCATCTATCAACACTTCTGACTGTACTTTAATGATTTTTTCAAATAGACTTGAATTCATAATCAACTGGTATGACTTCACTGTTGCAATGACTTCCTCATTCTTACGACTTAGCGCGTCGGCGACCACATTAGCTTTACCAGGATAGTACTTAATGTCACAGACGTAATCCTTTATCAATTCTAACCATCTTCTCTGTCTCATGTTCAGCTCTTTCTGCTCGAAGAAGTACTTTAAACTCTTAAGATCTGTGTAAATAGTACACTTCGTACCGTACAGATAGTGCCTCCATATCTTGAGAGCATGCACTACTACCGCTAGCTCTAGATCGTGCGTCGGGTAAGTACTCTCATGGACTTTCACTTGTCTAGATGTGTAAGTTGTCACTTTTCCTAGTTGCATCAACACACAACCTAGCCCATGATGCGAAGCATCAGTACAAACCACCAAATCCTCGTCACCATCGGGTAAAGCAAGAATTTGAGCTTGCGTGAGTCTCTTCTTTAATTCTTCAAAAGCTTCTTCTTGAAACCTTCCCCAACTGAATACTATCGACTTTCAGGTTATACCGGTCAACAGTGCGGCTATCTTGGTGAAACCTTCGATGAATCTCCTATAGTAGCCAGCAAACCCTAAGAAACTTCGTATATCAGCCGGATTCTATGGAGTCTTCCAATTCGTTATCGCCTCAATCTTAGCTGGTTCCATGGTAATCCCTTCAGGATTAATCACGTGACCTAGAAATTGCACTTCTCACAACCAGAACGCGCATTTCGAAAACTTAGCATACAACTTCTCTTTTTTCAGAGTCTCCAATACTTCTCTCAGATGCTCGGCATGATCAGACTCGCTTTTTGAATAAATCAAGATATCATTGATGAAGACGATAACTAACTTATCCAACATCAGCCGACACACCCTGTTCATCATGTCCATAAATGTTGCGGGAGCATTCGTTAGACCGAATGACATCACGAGGAATTCGTAGTGTCCATACCGCATCTGAAACGCTGTTTTAGGGATGTCTGCCTCTTTCATCTTCAGCTGATGATAGCCTGATCTGAGATCTATTCGTGAGAACCAACTTGAACCTTGCAGTTGGTCAAACAGAACATCAATCCTTGGCAAAGGATATCTATTCTTTATCGTAAGCTTATTCAACTTGCGATACTTTATGCACATTCTCATACTCCCATCCTTCTTCTTCACGAATAACACTGGTGCGCCCCACGGGGAAACACTGGGTCTTATAAAACCATTTTCGAGGAGTTCTTGCAGTTGGGACATCAATTCCTTCATCTCGAACGACGCTAGACGGTAAGGCGCTTTCGTGACGGGTTGGGCTACTGGTACTAAATCTATCTGGAATTCTATCTCTTGCTCTGATGGCAACCCCGGAAGATCCTCAGGGAATACTTCTGGATAGTCACGCACGATAGGAGCATCTTTCATTTCTTTCATCTCGGCCGTAGCATTGACAACATATGCCAGGTAGCCACCGCACCATCGCCTTAACAAACCCTCGGCTTTTATCATCGAAATGACGTTAAGCCCAGAACTTTCCTTATCACCATAAACCGTCACCGCACTATCATCCAAGGATCTTAACCTTATTATTCTACTCTTACACACTATCTGAGCTTCATACTCAGACAACCAATCCATTCCCAAAACCACATCGAACCCTCCTAAGGTCATAATATACAAGGTAACAGGGAACTCCTGTCCCTCTAATTCTATCTTACAGTCCTTAACCATTTTCATTATTTTAACCGAAGTGTCACTAGCGGTTTCTACTATAAAGGTTCTAGACACTCGAAAACATTTCATTTTAGCTAATTTAATAAATGATGTAGCTACAAAACTTTTATTCACACCCGAATCAAATAATACTGAAGCAGAAATACCGTTTACTAGAAACGTACCAGTCACAACATCCAGAATCTGTTTAGCCTGTTCCTGAGTCAGCACGTAGGCTCTAGTCCTTGGCCTAGCTTGATCGTTATCCTTGTTCCCACTTCCTCCAGCTTCACCCTCGGTGCACTTCCTTTCCATATGACCCGTCTTACCACATTTATAGCATGTGGGTTTCACATTGCATTCGTTAGCATAGTGCCCCACCTTCCCACACTTATAACAGGAATTTGCCCCAAGCCTGCACTCTCCACCATGAGCCTTTCCACATTTGTGACGCACATCCGAACCAGTACCCCACTTGCACTCACCACCGTGCACCTTTCCACAAGTCTTGCATGCGTTTCTCTCCCACACCTTTTGCTTCTTCTCCTTAGGGTTCCATAGTTGAGTACCTGATCGCTTGACATGATCGACCCATTTCTTCCGCCTCCACATCATCTGCCAACAAATCATCATAAACCATTTCTGCGAGCCCTACAACAGAATCAAAGGTAGCAGGTCTACTATCCTTGACCAAGACGCGAACATTCTGTGGCAGTCCCCTGATGTAACACTTAATTCGCTTGGCTTCAGTGTTCACCATGTCTGGCACCAGCCTAGACAGGCGGTTGAATTCAGTGGTGTACTCGCGGTGTGTCATCTTTCCCGCCTTCAGACTCAAAACCTTCATTTCAACCTTTTCAACCTCCGCATCAGCACAAAACCTCTTCATCACCAACTCCTTCAGATCATCCCACCTCATCGCCTTTATCTCTTCCTGACACTTTCTCTCCTCAACCGAATCCCACCAATACATTGCCTCATCACCAAATGATTGGGTAGCATAACCCACAGCTTGGTTGGGACGACACTCGCTAATGAGGATAACCTTGTCCATTGTGGTTATCCATTGGAGAGTAGCGATTGCATCTCCCAAACCGGTTAGCTTCGGCGGGACACATCCTTTGAAGGACTTATAGTTGCACCCACCTCTGCCACTTTTCCTATAATCAACCTTTACCGACTTAACCACACTCGAGTCCTCCTTCTCTCTTTCACATTTTTCTTACCATCTCCTCCCTCCCTTTCAGCGGTTCTTTCACGGTTTCCAGCAGACCTCTCCGGATTCAAGTTCTTCACAGCAGTGGCTACAGCTTGAACAATGGCTGCTTGAATTGCGGGGTCCAGTTGATGCCCCTCGTTCTTGCCCGGGTTTCATTCGGCTGTGCTTCCTTCATCTCCCGTGTTGGAAGTTGTTTTTACCGAAGGTTGTCGGACAAGACGAGGCCTACCATGATGTCCAGTGCGACCTCCTGCTCTCACAACTTCTCTAGATCCAGCCATTGTATTATAAAAGGGAAAACACAAACGTCATCACTCAAGGAACTATTTGGTACAAGGATAGTAAGGCTAATAGGTAATAACAGTGGCCAGCTGTGATTAGCTGATCACGTTACTTTCCGTGTCCTATAAACTTCCCTTTATGAGTCTATTTGTGCTGGTTCTATTGTTAAATAGTTAATCAATCAAACAATCAAGAAATCCTATCCCTAACATACACATATACTTTCTTTAGCAGTTAAGCTAACATTAATATTCATTATTTAACCATACACTTTACCGTTACTGAGCTTGCTTGAGTGATACATGGCTATCTTGAACTGACATATTCTTTCTTTTCTTACTTTAATCCCATTCTCTGTTCGAGTCTAAGCATGTAGGATGCTTAAATATCTCGAACTCTGCTCAGATACCAACTTGTAAGGCCCCGTTACCGGTGCCCTACTTTGGACGTTGGATTTACTCATAAACGCAGTTCTAAATATCAGAGTTAATTAAAATTTTCACAGAATAATACTAAAAGCCAACCATTCATTACCAACATTCTTAACTTGTCTTTCAAAACATAATATAAATGATAATATCAAAACATCATGACAAATCTTAAGATGCCAGCCTCTTCAACATTGCCATATGTCCCGCTCATACCAGCTGTCTCAATCTGTTAACCTGCGTGCATACTTTAACATCCTACTTTCGTTAAGGATTAATAAAATAATTTCGTTTATTTTATTGTGTGTCATTGTCGGTCTAAATTAATAAACTAATAAAAGATGGGCTTGGACTTTAAAAGATGGAATAAGAGATGGAATGGGCCTTAGGTCCATGGGCTTAAGGGAGTATAAATACCCTTTAAACCCTAAACCTTTCAATTTTTATCCATCTATACACCATAGCCTACACCATCAAAAACACACACAAACACTATCCTATAACCCGAGTCAAGATTCTAAGGTGAAAACCCGAGATTATTGGTGCTAGAATGTTGAGACGAACCAAAACAACATCAAGACTAGCTCGAGTTCGTAAACTGACTCGTTTAAGGTACGTTTATATCTAGAACTTGTTCCTTGGATTCTAACTCGTTTAAGTAAATCCTAGATCTATACGAATATGATGAAAACTAATCAAACGAACTAATCCATAGAGAAATCCATTAACATTTGATAGGTTAATCGATTGTTGCAATGAGTCGTATGTATGTATCAATCAAAACACCCTTTAAACATGAATGTTTGTTCGATTTGACACTTAGGGTTTGTAGGCGCTGGTATTACGTGCCCATGGATACCCTATTCGTGTTATTTCATCAAGAAATGAGGATTAATTGCATCTGAGGTCTGTTGACTGTTCTGTGTTCTTGGCAATTTTGACTTTGACCTCTAAGTCAAAGTCTGGATAAGATTGATGTAATTCGTTATGTCCAGATATAGAATTAGTTCATCAGTTCGTTATGTCAAGATAACGAATTAGCTCACCCAGTTCGTTACGTCAAGATAACGAATTAGGCTCACGAACTAAGATAGCGAACTAGATAACGAATCAGGTGCTTCGTTACTCGCCAAATCGTTACGATTAAGATAACGAATCAAGTCATGTTCAGATGACGAATTGGAATGACGAATCAGATGATGATAAGGTGACGAATCAGGATAACGTATTAAGGAATATTACATAACGTATCAGAGGCAATTCACTATAACGGTTAGCGAGTTAAGTAATAATTTAAAATCCTAATGAAAAATGTGTAAAGACAGTTAATGAAAATAATTTAAAATCCTAATTAAGCTTAACCCCAGCCAGGGGCTCTGCGCCTTGGACTGCGCTAGGGGCTGCCGCCCCTAGAACCCCGCTGCCAGGGGCGCTACCCATGGACCCCCGTTCGTTGAGGGTAATAATTAAACTAGAAACGCGATATGGAAAGTGATAGTAATTAATACGCGTAATTGTTATACAGTTATCCGTGCACAACTAAAGAAAATAGATTACCATTAATGGTGAACGCAACCGCATTCAGGTAAGTTTCTAGCCCCACTTCCTTGTTATGTTTTCGGGGCTGTGTGCATACTCGATGTGATTAGTTAATATACTTACCTTAAGTGGTAAGTGTATGCCTTATATGATTTATGTATGAATGAATGCATGATGATTCATGAACGATCTTCGGATATTGCATGTACCGTCAACGGATAGTTTAAAGATATGATATATATATATATATATATATATGGTATATAGATGATGTATGTACGTATGGAAGGTATAATTATGAATGTAGAGGAAGGTATGGTTAGAAAGGGAACGGACCCTAATAATATCTGCGAATGCAGGGGACGAACCCTAATAATATCCGCGAATGTAGGGAACGAACTCTAATAATATCCGCGAATGTAGGGAATGGACCCTAATAATATCCGCGAATGTAGGGAACAGACCCTAATAATCTCTGCGAATGTTTTAGGATGAGGTATGTGTATATGTGTATGTATAAAAGGAAAGAAGGAAGGTATGATAGTATGAACGTACGAAGGAAGGTAAAGAACTATGTATGTATATGTACCTTTGGGTGCGTATATATGAATGTGTATGGATGTATTGTATGTTACTTGATTAACTAGAACTCACTCAGCGTAACTGACTTTTAGTATGCACGCAGGTGAGTAGAATGAGGCAACTCGCTTGATGAGGACACATGGCATGGAATTGAAGATACTGGCATCTCAAGGAAATTTTATGATGTTTTTAAAGACTATGTTTTATGTTCAAAAAACGATGAATGTTTGCTAAGACAAGATTTGAAAGTTATGTAATATGTTATGGTTGAAGTTTTATATTCCGCATAAAGTTTTAATTAACTCTGATATTTAGAACTGTGTTTATGATTAAATCCAACGACCAAATGTGAGGCACCAGTAACGAGGCCTTACACATACTAAAAGTCAGCTACGCTGAGTGAGTTCTAGTTAATCAGATAACTTAATTTACATACACATATACGTGCCCGAAGGTACGCTTTACATACTTAATATGTTCATCATTCTTCCATATACATTCATAACTATCCTTACCTTATAAAGAGCATTTCGCCCTACATACATCGGATATTATTAGGGTCCCGTGCCCTACATCCTCAAATATTATTAGGGTCCGATCTCCCTTCTTCCTCGGATATTATTAGGGTCCGGTACCCTCCATCCTCGGATATTATTTGGGTCTGGTACCCTCTATCTTCGGATATTGTTTGGGTCCGGTCTCCCTTTCTTCTCTACTATCATGTCATACCTTTCTATATATAATTATAAGTCTGATGAGTACATACATCATTCATTCATCTTATACAACAATCATATCATCAAACCATCACATGGTAGTACATGCAATATCCGAAGATCATTCACGCACCGACAAGTATTCATTCATATGCAAGTCATATAAGGCATACACTTACCACTTAAGGTAAGTGTATTAACTAATCACATCGAGTATGCACACATCCCCGAAAACATAACATGGAATGGGGCTAGAAACTCACCCGAACTCGGTTACGTTCAGCGTTAATTGTTATTCCTTTCTTGAGTTGTGCGCGACTAACTGTTTAATGAACACAATATTAAAACCGCTCAAGCCATGCCTAGTTGTTTGCTTAATTTGTCTTAAACGTCTAAACCGATTTTACTTCATTGAATCATTACCCGGTTAGTTAAACATTGCTCGTTAACCTTTAAATGTATATTTCATAATTTAATAAAGTTTAAGGGCAATTATGTAATTCAATCATTTTATCTTAAGTCCAGGGACCACTTCTGTCATTACTTCAAAGTCTAATTCGTTATTCAGAACACAACCTGATTCGTTATCTGAACCTGGCGAATTGGTGAATAACGAATCACCTGGTTCGTTATCTTATCTTGACCTAACGAACTGGGTGAGTAATGAATCACTTGATTCGTTATCTTAACACAGTGAACTGGCTTTCTGACTTTAACGAATGATCATCACGAACTGCTTAATGAATTGGAGCTAGTTCGTTGTTCTTCCTTAGTGAATTAACATAACGAATTACCGCTAATTCATTATTTCTCCGATAACGAATTAGGTTTAGTTCAGAGAATGTTAGACATTTCGTTAACCTCGTACCAGCCGCCTTTCCGGCGCCGTCACTGCCGGGAAACCGGGCAGTGGCCGGAAAAGCGTATTTTTGCACCGTTTTCACCGTTTTTCATCCCGTTCGATCCAGGTATGAGCTAGGGTGACCCCTAGGCTCATCTTTTGATCGGTTAATACTTGATTCCACCCGAATCTCGTGACTTTAACGGTTTAAGGGTGTCGGCTCGTCGTTTCATGAATAAATCTAACGGGTTTGAGTTCATACAATATCATACTTTCATTACCTTGGATCGGTGCTCGGTTTACCCTTGGGTTCGGCTAGAGAGAAAAAGAGAAACTAGAGAGAGAGAGCTTAAGTGTGTGTTTTGGATGGTGTATGGAATATGTGTAAATGAATGGATTAAGGGTTAATTATTGTTTATATATGATGGGTCATGGGCTTAAGCCCATGGTCTTTTCTTCTTTCCTTTTTAACCCAAGTCCATAACTCATATCTATTTAACCCAACACAAGCCCGACTCATAACAACTCATAATTTATTTTATTAAATGAAACGAGAAAACGGGAAGCTACAGGTCTAGAAGACAACCCAATTGGCCTTGCATAATTTGGATAAATGAGGTGAAAGAATCACGAAACTACGCGCAATCTGATAAATTATCAGTAGCTACTTGTGATGATTGCTTTATTGTGAATGGTTTACACCAAGGAAAAATATAGTAAAAATAACTTGAGAAACCCAATCCATACATGCTTCTGTGTTAATTTTTGTGGGATTTATTTTTAAGGAATACTTAGTCAAAATATAGTAAAAATACCTTGAGAAACCCAATCCATACTACTTGATCAGATTTTCAAAATACTTGACAATTTCTTGATGTTTTGATCATGGTACACTCGGGATATCCTATCATCATTCTGGCATTTCACCGTAAGAGGATCCTTAAAGGTGATTCCAAAAGTGATTTGCTATGACATAGGATGCATGATAGAACAACTTAGAACTATCAACATTACTTATTTTCACTAATGACTCGTCGGGTCAAGTTTGTGTTTGTGTGTGAGTCCATACGTCGGTCTTAGAGTCATGTGTTTTTTTGAACACACTCTCACAACTTAAACACTTGTACTAGGTAACTGTTAGTGAGTCAAGTGCATTACTTTAGTTTTGATAAAGGTCTATTACACACGACACCAGGTGAGTTCATGCTTTTTCCTATGTGTTTTTTGGAAAGAAAACACAAATTACAAAACCATTTTTGTATACTTGTTTTCTGGATTGAAAACACAAAACATCTTCCCTTGCTTGTTTTCTGGACTAAAAACACAAATCATTTCCCTATACTTGTTTTCTAAATTGAAAACATGGACATACATACTGATTTTCTAGAGAAAAACGCAGTGACTTATTTTGGATTTATGTAGTTTCTTATATATCACAAGTTTATACTAGATGCCCTCATATCACTTAAAGTCCTTACATTCCTTGAACCGTTAGGATTGGATCGCGGGGAAATTTAAGTAGTACTACTGGGTTTGACAAACCCCACATGCTAAAACTCGACTGGAGGTCAGACGGGTTTAAATTTTCCTAACATACTTGCGCTAGTGTTTTTTGATTAACCTTGTTAGAAGGCATACGCACAGTTAGCTTTGGTTCAAACGTCTAGTAGCTTTTAAATGGGTTAGCTACCCTAGTATGTTTGAAAAGTGACAAATTTACTTATACATAAACTATTTATGCTACGTATACTATATATACTACTTTTTACTCCAACTTATGAACTCAACAACCTCGTGTTGACCCTTGAGTATTTATACTTTCCTAGGTTTCTAGATGTGCTACGGAGTGGGTTGCATTGCTTATGTTTGGAGTCACACTTATTACATGAACTTTTATATCACATTGTTTACATTGGATGGGTTATGCATTTTTGAGCATGTGGTTATTATTTTAAACCATTTACTTTTAAGCTTCCGCAAAACTTTAAATTGTTTGGTTTAGTTTTTGTTTTCTCTTGTTTGAATGAGACTTACATAATGTTTTGAATATTTTAAATTGGATGTTTGGTATAAAAAATGAGCTAGATCCTGGTATGTCACACACCTCACGTTATAACTCTGTCAGTCGAATTTGAGGGTGTGACAAAAATGCACCTCATACATACACATTCATAAGTGATACATTTCACAACTTTTTCACTTTGCCAAATTTTTTAAATTTATCAAGTTTTAGCACTAATCGTGTGTTAAATCTTGTTAAATCATTACACGTTAATTATAAACATTAGAATACACACACACACATACATATATATAAAGTAATAACAATAATAACTAAGTATAAAGAATGTTATTAAAATTTGATAACTATGGGACTACTAACAATCTAACTATTATTTACGCATCTAGTATTTAATTATGCATCTAACTTTTATTTTTATTGCAACTAATTTTTATTTACTCATATAACATTTCATTATGCATCTAAATCTAGGGGTGTTCGAAGTCTAATATCCTAACTTTCGAATATCCAAAATTCGGATATCCGACCGTTTCAGATAGTGGATTTTAATATCCAAATCCCTATCCGTATCCGAAATTTCGGATATTCGAAAGTTTGGATATCCGTTTGGATATTTAATCGGATATCCGAAATATAAAATAACTAAAGAAAAATTATAGTTTATTAATTAATATCTTTATCTGATTATACATGAAGTTTCAAGAATATAGGATTTGCCATTCATTTCCACAACATCTTTGATTCTTTTCTTTCAAAATTAAATCACTCAAACAAGTAGTGACCATCGTCATTTAGCATCCACTGTCGTCCATCACCAACCACCACCACTCCCCATTCCTCCCCGTCTCAATTTCAGATGAAGGCCAAACCTTATTTGTTCGTAGATCTCCGTTCCGTCTCCATTTCCATTATAGACCAGATGTCTTGCAGTGATGGCTATTCAGATCTGTTGCCGGAATAACTTGTTTATGGCGGCTAGTTCAATGAGATGATGCCAAACTGAAGTCTGGGGCTTGTGAACGAAGATAGTGTGTTGGTGGAGAAATGAGGCGATAGTGGCCGGTTTGTAGATCTAGGGTTAGAAAGAGAAAGAGTCAAGAGGATATGGGATTTGGGTAGATGAGGATTGAGGAGCACGTGATTGAACATTGAAAGACAAATGATAAATGATATATATATATATATATATATATTCAAATATAATATATAATTTTAAATATTAAATATAATATTTCGATAGTTCGGATATCCGAACTATCTTTTCAGAATTGTTATCCGAATCCAAATCCGAATTTTCAGATAGTTCAGATACTGATAGTCGGATAATTCGAATACGAATTCAGATAATTTTGGAAACCCCAATCTAAATCCCAACTAACTTTTATTTATATATGCACGTTAATATGTCATTTAGAGGTTATATTTATTCATGTATACTAACAATTTTATTCTTATTATTGTGCATACTAATTGTATATTTGATAGAATACACTTTATTTAATACCTTATTATAATTAATATTATTTATACTTATATATATATAAGTGTTATGTAACGCTTATGACGGTAATATAACCGTTACTAAACGGGTATAAATTTACCCTTTAAATTGCCAATTTTCAATCTCATTTCGTTCACCATAAACACTCTTCACCTCAATATTACTCAAGATAATTTTCAAGAAATGATCCATCCATTTTTGGTGTTAATCACCATAATGCTGATATTCTTATTGTTCTTAATTGTAATCTTCCACCTAAGAAGCTTGGTCTTTTCATTTTCGTTTACCTATTTGTAGATCTTACATTGTATTTTCTTTCAATTTTAACAAGTATGTTGTCCTAATGTTTATCTCATTAGTGTTTAGTAATAAATAGACAAACATCGCAAAACTTGAATTTCCGGCTCTTAATATCACCAGATATAATTATATGTCATGGATGACAAATGTTATACGATATTTTAAATCAATGGGTATTTTATAAACGATAACGGAGGGAAATAATTGCGAAGAACAAGACAAGGCAAACGCCGATGTCTTCCCCCACAAACACATTGACGAGATGTTATAATTTGAGTTTTCAAATGGTGAAGATCCATACATTTTGTGAAAAGATTTAAAAAACAGGTTTGATCATCAAAAGAAAGTTCTACTTCCCAGTACTAGAGATGAATTGAACAATCTCAGGTTTCAATATTTCAAAAAAGTAAATGAGTACACCTCTACTTTGTTCAGAATATGCTCAACGCTCTTATTTTGTGGGCAAACTGTTACTGATGAAGACATGTTGGAGAAAACTTTCTCCACATTCCATGCATCAAATATAAATCTGCAACAAAAATATATGTTATATAATCTTAAAAGATATTCTGATCTAAATTCATTTTTCCTTGTAGCAGAAAAATAATATGCTTTTAATGGAAAATAATCAATCTCGTCCCTCCAGATCACTAGAAATTCTAGAAGCAAATGTTGCTACTAATAATGATACTAAAGACTCTAGAAATAAGCGAGTACGAGGCCGTGGTTGTGGCCATTTTGATAAAAGCTATTCTAATGGTTGAAACTGTCCTTTCAAACGTAATAATAATTACCGAGGTAATTTTCATGATCGTGGTTGAAATCAAAGAACTACCAATTACCACGCTCCACAAAATAACAATTCCGACCAGCACAATAAGTGGAATGAAGCTGGTAGGTCTGAAAACAATAACACTTCCTGTTTTAAATATGGAAGTACAAACCATTGGTCAAAGATTTATCGCACATCTCCACATCTATGTAAACTATACCAAACCTCTTTCAAAAGGAAATAGAAGGAAGTGAACCATTTGATGATCTCAATGTTGAGTTGAACATTGCAGACTTTGATGTAAAACTCTGATACAAATATTTCTTGACCACAATAATTATATGCAACAATTAAGTGTTTTTCCTATCTTTAATTATATGTTTTGTTCTTCATGTAATGTTTGTATTTCGATTAAATAAAGTTTTTATTAAAATATCATAATGTATTCGTTATACACTTGTTATTTTTTTAAATACTTTCAAGATTAAAATGAACATCATTGGAGAACAAGATCAAACAAATGAAGAACATATATGTATAGCAGATAGTAGAGCCACACATACTATCCTTAGATCTAAAAATATTTTTATGATCTGAAACCAACAAAAGGGATCATTAATACAATATCAAATCCTACAAACTTGATAGAAGGGGTAGGAAAAACTAATTTAGTATTACCAAATGGTATAAAGCTCACATAGAAAATGCTTTGTTTTCCCCAAAATCAAAAATAAATTTGTTGAGTTTCAAAAACATATATCATAATGGATATGATACTTAGTCAAAGATTGTTGATAATGAAAAATACTTACAATGCATAAGCAAAGATCGAATATTGGAAAAACTGTCAATGCTATATTTTGGTTTACACCATAGTTATCAAAGGCGCTGCGCCCCTGCGCCTAGGAGAGGTTTCAAGGCGAAGCGACATAACACCGCCTATGTTGACTCAGGTCGATAAATCAGGAAGAAAGCCACAAGTCTATATTATTATTATTATTATTTTTTATTTAATTTGATTTTATGTGATAAATATTTAACAACTTACCAAATATTTTAGGGGTTAACAAAATTAACATATAAACTCTATCTATATAATTTATTTTAACTCATTAAACTTTATATCTTATAACGCTTCAGGCAGCGGCACCCGACCAGAAGCTTAAGAAAACACAAGTTTTTTTTTTAGATTATAAGTTTGTTAATATTATGTTTTGTTTAAATTTCGGTTTTACATAATGAGCTTCTAAATATTCAGTTTTGTTTTTATTTCTGTTTTAGATTATTAGATTATTAATATGCAGTATTTTTAGTTTTTGTTTTAGATTATTAGATTAGTAATATGCAGTTGTATTAGTTTTTGTTTTAAATTATTAGATTAGTAATATTCAGTTTTGTTTTAGATTATTAGATTATTAATATATGCAACCTTTTTTTTTAATTTTGTTTATGAACTTTTTTATTTAAGTGCGTTTTTTTTTGTCTCAGGCCACGCCTTTTTTGCAACTAGCGCCTACCGCATTTAATAACTATGGTTTACACTATACACATATCAATGTGCCTCGAGCACATATGGCAGTCAAAGAAAATTTTTGTGATCATGAGACATTATCTTATGGCATGATAGATTAGCTCATCCAGGATCTACAATGATGAAAAGAATAATTAAAAACACTCATGGGCATCAATTGAAATATCCAAAGATTCCACAAAAAGATAAAATTCCTTTGTGTACATCTTGTTCTATTGGAAAGTTAATTACAAGGTGAAGAAACATGGAATGAATCCGGTTATATCCATGTCGACGTTCGCCGGCCTTCGAGATGAACGAACCCACGACTTCATCTTCTTCTCCGGTTGCTCGAGATCTTCCATGGAGAAGTGGGGGGAGTGGAGTTGAATGCTAAGAGTATTCCTCTTGTTTACATACACAAAAATATGTTGTAGGCCAAGGGTCAAAGAGAAGGTCACTCAAATGAATGATGAATGCTCCTTATATAGGAACTCCATGACCACCATCATGAAACCCTAACCTTTATTAGGCCATGCCCGGTTAGGGGTTAGCTCCACAAACCCCAGCCCAATGGGCCTATTAGTAGACAATAATATTGTATTAAATATAATACATAATATAATAAATAAAAAGGTCATACTGGGGTTTGACGTACCATACAACTACAAGTTCCCCAGTCCAGTTCAAGCAGTTAGGTGAAGTTCTAGACTTATGAGAAGTGATTGGAAGTGAGGATTAATGGTTTTTGACCCAATGCTTTATATTGTGACCTTTTTGCATGTGCATCTACTTTGCTTCAGGCTGTAAGAGGTTTTAAATCATGATGGCGAGTCTGGCACGCGGGCCTTTAGACATGACTTGGTAGACAGACCCAAAATATGTAAACACAAAAGGTGACACGCATGGCATTTGACATGTGTTCAATCAAAGGATGGCACGCATGCCATTAAACAAAGGGTGGCACACAGGCCTGTAAATTCTATTTAAAAATAAACCGGTACGCAAACCAACAATATATTTAAATAAAAGATGGCACACGGGCCTGCAAAATGGCACGCATACCACTTAAACTTAAATAACCATATCCTGACATGCAGGCCAGGAATATGTGTAACATCCTACTTTTGATAATAATAAAGAAAAGAATTTTGTTTATTTAATAAGATGATATTATTTAGTTAAGTTAGATAAAAACAATAGAGTGTGGGCTTGGTCAATAAAAGATGGGATAAGGGATGAGGATGTGCCTTAGGTCCATGGGCTTAAGGGTATATAAAATCCCTTAAACCTCCCTCAAACCCTTATTTCCATCTTCTAGCCTCCATACACACTCAAAAGCACACACAAACACTCTCGTCATTTCAGACCTAGATCCGAGTTGAAGATTTCGTGTTCAACATCATTTAACAACAAGATAAAACGTCCAGATTAACGTGTTGAATCCAGCCGAAGCAAAACCCAACCAAAAAGGTACGTTTTATATTAAAGGTTACGTTTTAAGGTTTGTATGCCCTAGGATTTGATACAAAGGCAAATCCGGCATTTTTATGCAAGAAAAATATAAACTTGACGTTTAAGTATAAACCTACGGGTCGAATTCATTCGACTCGTTGGTTAAGTTTGGCTCGTGTTGTATTTTAGATCTAGCTAAATCAGGTTTTAAAATTGAAAAAGGTTTAAACTTTATTGCAAAACAAACTTGATCTTGGACGAGTGTAGAAACGGAATGGCTAAAAGACTATATAATAGTAAAATAATGATAGTAGTAGTAGTAGTAGTAGTAGTAGTAGTAGTAGTAGTAGTAGTTAGTGTTAGTGTTAGTGTTAGTGTTAGTTTTAGTGTTAGTGTTAGTGTTAGTGTTAGTGTTAGTGTTAGTGGTAGTGGTAGTGGTAGTGGTAGTGGTAGTGGAAAGAGAAAGAAAGAAAGAAGAGAAAAGTATCAGATTCGAATCAAATCCACTCGATTCGATTAGAATGAAGCCCATCCGGTTAGAATGAAGCCCATTCGATTAGAATGATGTTTATTCGATTAGAATGAATTCCATTTAATTAGAATGAAGCCCATTCAATTGGAATAAAGCCCATTCGACTAGAATGAAGCCGGTTCGATTAGAATGAAGCCTATTCGATTAGAATGAGATCTATTCGATTAGAATGAGATTCATTCGATTAGATTGAAGTCCATTCGATTGGGATCCATTTGATCGATTAGGATCCATTCGATTAGAATTTTTGATGAACTTTTAGTAAAGGACTGTTAATGAAATAGAATGTTTCCAGGTCAGCTTGACGCCAGCCAGGGGCTCTGCCCCTTGGGCCCTACTAGGGCTGCTGCCCCTAGACCCCGCTGCCAGGGGCGCCCTGGCAGCTGCCCCCGGACCCCCGTAGCTAGGGGTTACAATAACTTAGAGGTATGATATAGTTAGAAGTAGTTAATTAATACCATAATTGTTACACGGTTAATCGTGCACAACTAAGGAGGGGTATTACCGTTAACTTAGAGAGGAACAAGGCACATGTGAGTTTCTAGCCTCATTTCCTTGTTATGTTTTCGGGGCTGTGTGCATACTCGATGTGATTAGTTAATACACTTACCTTAAGTGGTAAGTGTATGTTATGAGGATGTTTTTTGAAGTATGTATGAATGACACAGAAAGTTATGTATGCAAGCGTACGAATGATAGAAATGAAATGAATGTATGATTGTATGGTTGCATGGAAAGAAGGGCACCAGAACCTAATAATATCCGAGGATGACAGGCACCGGACCCTAATAATATCCAAGGATGAAAGGCACCGGACCCTAATAATATCAGAGGTACGTAGGACGAAATGCTCTTTATAATGTAAGGATAGTTATGCATGTACTATGTATGCTAAAGAAAGAAGGTATGAAAGAATAAATGTATGAATATATAAAAGGATGATGAATAGGTTAAGTACTTAATACGTACCTTCGGGCACGTATAAGTGTATGTAAAGTATGTTACCTGATTAACTAGAACTCACTCAACGTAGCTTACTTTTAGTATGCACGCAGGCAAATAGACTAAAGCAGCTAGCTTGAATGAAGACATGGCATTCACTACAACAAAAAGGGCTTTTTAGGACCTTTTGTGTGGGAAGCTTGTAAAATAGGGTCCTAAAATCTATTTAATAGGACAAATGAACATTTGGGGTCCTTTTACAATATACGTTATAGAACCGTTGTCCTAAAAACTTATTTTATAGGATGGATGATTCTTTGGGGTTGTGTTATCATATAACTTAATAAGACACTTAAAATATAAATCTTAATAAAGTAATCTATAAGACATGAAGTTTTTGGTGTCCCATTATGTGGTAATGTAATAGGACACTTGATCATTGGAGGTCTTATTATAACATAAGTTAATAGGACACTTTGTAGTTAAGTCATAAATGTTCGGTGTTATAGGACCCTTTCTAGCGAAGTCATATAAGAACATAACTTAATAGGACATTTTACACTATGTTCTTATAACTTTAACCTTTATAAAAAAAATTTAGTTACACATTTTTGAATGCTAAACTAAATAATTTAAATTAATTATAGCATTCTTGTAGTCCTAAAACTAGGTTATTTAAGTTTTTATTTATTTTATATAGTTCTTAAATTTAATAACATTAGTTAATTGTAGATGCTCTATATAATTTATATATTTTACGAGAATTATAATAATCAAATCAAAACATGTATTAAAATTGACTTTAAGAAGTCAAATGATTTAATAAAAGTTTTGCAAATGAAATGATGATTTTAATTATATTACTCGTGATGTTTTGCATATAATACTATCATGTTAAGTTGTTTTCGAAACTTGATATTAAGAAAAGATATTGATTATACTTTTGAATTTTAAGATCCAACATGACATAATAAAGCCCATCATAGTCCATTAACAACAACGATGACCATAGTAAGTCCTATGTGGTCAATCAAGATATGTATGATGTATTAAGAGTCACCGTGACTAATAACTCCTAATATTATTCCGATGGAATGAAAAAAAAGAGATAGTTGTCAAGGCCCATTAAGAGTTGTCATGACTAATGATTGTAGTATGATTTGCTAAAACTATGGCTGTTTAAAAATTATGCGGCTCACTCGAAATAGCTTGGCTCGTAAAGCTCTATTCTAAATAAGCTCAGCTCGGCTCGATTTCTAAACGAGCCGAGCTCTGGCCAGGGTCAGCTTAACTCGTGGCTCGACTCGTTAGCTCGGCTCGTTGGCTCGTTTAAATTAAACTCTAAATTTTAATTTCTATATATAATAATAGCATACCAAGAAATAAATAAATAAAAATTATATGTCACTCGATACCTAAAACCTTATAAAAGAATACCTAAAATAAAACATATAAAGTTATAAATTCTCTAGTTTATAAAGTTTATATAATATGTGTGTTAAAATTATAATTTTTTCTTTTATATATAAATATTTGTAAAATATAAAATAAAAAAATAAACGAAAAATAAAAAAATTTAAAAAAATATAAAGGAGCCCGGCTCGACGAGCTCGATTTTTCAGCTCGATAAAGGAAACGAGCTGAGCTCGGGCACACTCTAGCTCAGCTCGACTCATTTACAACCCTAGCTACAACCAATCTAACCCTTTAAGGTGGGGAGTGGGTTGGAGGAGGGGGCAGTGCCACATCAATACCAACTGGAACACCACGTGGTACCGATTAAAATCATCCCGAAACAGGGCCTTCATAAGTGGCGAAGCTTGGACAAGAACGCCATGGGGCTCAAAATTTAGGTCGAAAATCGGGTAAATTTACATTACTGGGCAAAAAAGGGGGCCCGGGCACCTCTGTCCCTAAAGAAGCTTCACCAGTGGTCTTCATGTTGCTCATCGTGCTGGTCGAAGAAGAAAATAAGTGTCTCGAGAAGAAGATTGGGATGGAGGTTAAATCGTGGGTCAGAATGGACTGAGAACACTACCTCACCCATCTAGGTACTGATGTGGGGTTGCCGGGGATGCGGGGCCACTCCCACCACCCTTAAGGACTAACAACATCATCTTTAATATGGTCAACTATGACATGTGTAGTATACTATACCTCATATGACCGATTATGACTCACTACAAAATGATCAAATCCTTTAATATTTAATATTAAAGTGCATCATGTTTATGTTTTTTATAATATCGCTTGTAAACCATTAAAGATCATCAATACTAATTAATTGTCAAACATAATAATTTTATTTTATATATTACAATAATATATTTTGTTTTTTTTATTAAAATTAACGTTTGTTATATGAATACTCTAAATTTAAGTTACATGTCGTTTGTTTAAAAAAGTATAATCCCTCCCTTTCGAGTAAAAGTTTTCCCTAAAAAAATTAAGTTTCCCTCTTCCCTTTATCTCCTCCTTCAACCTAGGACGCCTCCTCTCTTCAGTTTGCCTCCACGGTGGGGAGTACTTCACATCTCGAGTAGCCTTGTGACACGCTGATTCTGCCCGCTGAAATCCATCGACCTCGCTTTTCAATCGACATCTCCTCCAAGTGTGGCATAGTGAAAGGTTTAAATATGCATACCAACTGCTCGGTGAAATGCTTCAACCACAATTACTTCAATTTCTTATGAATTTTTACTTGATAAGTTAATCTCTGGTTATTTGTTTTTATTGAAACTCGTGGATATATTTTTTGCTATGTAAATTTTACAAATATTAATCATCTAATGGTATTAAATCTTTGATTTCTTTTGTATTAAAACAACGTCAAAACAATCAAAACAGTTAAACCAGTTAAATTGCTTATCTGGATTGCAATTAAACAGCCTGGTTAGTATATTCTTGTGAGATTGTTAGTTATTTTTTCTTTTATATATTTTCTTACCAAAGATCAAAATTAATACTAATAAACAAAACAAGTTTGTTTCAAATTGTTGAAAATGAAGCAATTAAGTAACGCTTTACTGCTTTGTTCTTTTTTTACATTGATCTTGTTTATGGAGAGACATGTGACTAGAAGAAAAGGTTAGCATATTAGTTGGAACTGAGGAATTTGGACCTGTCGTTGATAAATAATAGGTTAAGACTATTGCAGTTAATATCAAGAAGTCCACCTTTTGGTATTTTAGTCTAACTGCATTTTTTGTTTATTATATTTATTTTGTCGAAGGACCAGAAGGTAACACTTTCAGCTGAAAGTACCCTTGTGTCATGCGTAGAAGAAAAGACAGAGATAGAAACACTCAACAACATGCTAGAACTGCAGTCTACTATTACAATAAAGGAAAGGGCTTGGAAGTTTTTGTAATATATAAATGTCGGTGTATAATGCCAGTAGTTTAGTATCTTGTGTTTATTTGTGTCTGTAATCGTTTATATTGTTCGTTTTGTGTTGAACGTGTTCTTATATGTTCGCCTTTGTGTTTAAGCGAACTTGAGTAGGTAGCGAAGTTAGGACAACTTCGCCTAGCATGTTAGGCGAAGTTGTCTTGATATATATTCCTAACTTCGGCATATGTAGACATAACTTTTGAACGGCTGGTTTGGGTGATTCTCTGAATCACGTGTTTGTTTCTTTGGTTATTACGCCTTGCAATATAACAAGTATTATCATATATACTCGTGTGTTAGTTTAGATTCAACGTGTTAGTCGTCTCGACACTCGTATCGTATACGTGGGGATTCCGCACCCTCGTGTTACGAGATACTCGTGTGTAGATCCGGCTGGGAACCTACAATAAAGTTCAATAATTGTTTTAATTTATTATATTAGAGGTTATGTTAGTACACGGTTTAGCGTCTCGAGTCTTTGTATCTATCGTTAATGTATTTGTCGTTTTATTTACGTAATAAATATTAAGTTATTTCTCTAGTTCGTTATGTTTATCATCTAGTTCATTAAGGATGTTTAACGAACTAGACTTAAGTTAAGTTCCCTCCTGATTCGTTAAGGATGTTTAACGAATTAGGGGGTGATTCGTTAAGTTATTTATATTTTATGTATGTAACGAAGTGGAAGCTAGTTCGTTACGGAATGTGTAACGAACTAGATCCATCTTCTATTTATAGAGGTGTTCACCTCTGTTAAGTTAAGTTTTGAGTTAATGTTAACAAACCTCTACCGAATTACTCTCTCAAGCTTCAATACTAATATTATACACATACATACAATTAATATAATGTATAACATACAATCAAGTGTAATCATGAACTAGATCTGTATTCGGGTTAAATATATATATCAGATCTGAGATCTGAGTGTTAGATTAACGTGTTCAAACAAGTGGTATCAGAGCTTTCGGTGTTCGTTTGCTCTTGATTTGAGTGTCATTTGGTTAGTTATAGACTGTTAATTGTTATTTTGGTTTCAGTTTATGTCTGAGTTACATTTGGATCGAATTGAATGTAATTTAGGATTGGATATGATTTGAGTGGTTTGGATTTGAGATTGGTAATGTATTATTAAGCTTTGATAATAAGAAATTGGAATTTGGATTGGTTTGGATTGAATTGGTTTGGTTTGGTTTGGTTTGGTTTTGGATTTAGCCGAAAACAGAGTGTGGTTTTGGTTAAATTGGGTTCGAGTTAAGGTAATTTGATGTTCGAGATGGTGCGAGTTGGATTCGCAGTGTGTTTCCGAGTGTTTTAGTAGGTTTATTGGGCGATTTGGTTGTGTATCGAGTGAGTATTACAGATTTGGTATTTGTTTGAGTGTTCATACGTTTCCAGAAATCTGGAAATATGTGTTTGAAGATTTGAAGATTTGGAGATTCAAGCTAATTTGTTAACATTTTTAGCTAATTCGTTAACACTTCTGGCTAATTCGTTAAAGTCTTTAGCTAATTCGTTATGGTTATTAGCTGATTCGTTAACCAATTCGTTACGTATTCTAATTCGTGTCAACTAATTTGTGTTACACGTGTCTCACCTCGTTAATTGTTATTATAACAACTTTTTCCACGTGGCAATTGTTGTAAGAGGTTTGTTACAACCGTTGTAACAACCTGATTCGCTATCAGTTGATTCGTTATCAACTATAGCTAATTCACTACTTAAGTCGCTAAGATTACACTTAGTGATTCGTTAAAGGAAACCATCTGTTTCGTTACTTGATTCGTGGACCAATTCGTTATAATCCATTTCGGATTCGTCAAAGTTACTATTTCAGATTCGTTAAGATCATTCCTGATTTGTTACCTGAACAATCTTAACTTCGTTAAGTTGTGAATCGTTAACCACTGTTCACAGTTCGTTAATATAATTTTCAATTTTAACCCTTGGAGTTTGAGAAAATTGTCATTTAGCAAACATGGCTGGTATGTATGCACTTGCTTCCCAAAATATGTTAATGCAACAAATGTTGCAACTGGATACCGAGATCGGTTCACATTCGAAATGTCCACGTTTAATGAAATTTAGCGATTTTGCTAAATGGGAACCCCGTTTCCGTGCTCATTTAGGGTCAGTTCACCCTGATTGTCCGTACTGTTTGAATGAGGTTTACACCGTTCCAATGATTGGGGATGAAACTATCCGGTTTACACCTAAGGCTATTTATCAATATTCTCAAGAAGAAAAGAAAGCATTAGAGATTGAAACAAAAGCTTATTCTACTCTTACCATGGCTTTACTAGAAATTATCTTTCATCAAGTTGGTAGCATAAAAATTTGTGCTTCATTATTCCAACATATTCGTATGAGAAGTATGGGCAATACCGCTGAAAGTAAGAAGGTTATGCTTAAGTTTTAGTTCAGAAACTTTAATCTGCTAAAGGGTGAGACTGTTGAAGAAATGACTACAAGGTTTAATCATCTGATAGCAGAGATGGACAAAATGAAGTTGGAAACATTTGAAGTTGATAATATTAACACTATTAAAAGTGCTTTGCCAAGTTCTTATTCAACTTTCTTGATGGTTTTGAAAGAAAATAATTATTTTAGCAATGAAGATCTGACGGCTTCTGAATTCATGCAAAAGATCGAAGCACGAGAATACGGTCTTAAATGTCAAAAGTCTTCAAAGGATAATCAAGATCCTGCCTTTTATGGTGGAAGTATGCCGTTGTGTTCAACCATTTCTCCTATCACTGCATTTCTTACTCAAAATGCAAGTGATAATACTACAACTATTTATAGTGATCCACGTGCTTGTTTCTACACGGCTGGAAACTCTGGTTCATCTGGTGGTTCTGGTTTATCTGGAGGGTCTGGAAATTCATCACCTACAAATCAATTCTCATCACAGCCAAATGTGAACATGAGGGAGGCCGAACAAAACTTTGCTTTCTTGTCTGCCTTCATGACTTCATATGAGAATCTGGTTAGTAGTAAAATTGCAACGAGCGATTTGACTGATGAAGACTATGATCAAATTGATCCTGATGACTTGGAACTGATGGACTTAAAGTGTAATATAGCTATGATTGCCCGGAAAGTGAAAAGGTTTATGCAAAGAACGGATAAAGATCTTCCATCTTTGAACAAGAAGTTGGGATTTGATAAATTAAAGGTCAAATGATATAACTATCAAGAGTTTGGGCATTCTGCTAAAGAATGTGATAAGCCAAATTAGGAGTACACTGGTCCCAGAAAGCAAGATCAGCATACATCTGGTAAAAGTGGAAGTGATGTGGGAAAGCCTTCTGGAACTAAACCATCGTCTTCTGGATCCCAAGCAATGTTATCTAATTTTGATGGAGACGACTGGTCACAACGATTGCTGTGCCATGACAATCAAGCTAATTTGGTAATGTTTGGATCAAATGCAAGTGTGAGTGAGCTATCTTCTGATGCTGATACTGATTTTGATTCTGATGATTCATGTGAAAAGCTTCCAACTACTTTTGCTTGCATGGCCAAAATCAATGAGGTTAGTTCTTCTATTTTTTGTGTTGAATGTGAGAAATGCAAACCTAAGCTAGATTTCTTGAAAAACCATAATGACAGTTTAGTGAAAGAAATTGCTTCACTAAAGGATACTTAGCGACAAGCTCTAGACTCTCAAAAGAAATCTCGAGAGAAGATTGATGCTTTGTCAACAAGTAATCATGATCTTAAAGCTGAGTTATCGGTTAAAATGACTATAAATGATCAAAAGTTTCAAGAAATTTTGAAACATAGACCAAAGATAACCGAGCTTGAAAATGAGGTTCTTGAGTTAAAGAACAAACTGGGCAAATTTAGAAACTCTTCCTTTTTACTAAATGAAATAATAGAAGTATCCGGTAAGCAAAAACATTCAAAGAAAGGTATAGTTTTGTTGAAATTCCACCACCTTTTCAGAATGATTACAAACTGAATCCTTTTGCTAGACAAGAAGAGGATGGATTTGTGAAAGAACCTGTAATTTCAGAAAAAGCTAAACCTGTTAAACCTGAAAATGTTAAAGCCCAATCAACAATTCAAAAACCTCATGTTCAAAGCAACAAAGTCTTTGTTGAAAATATTGAAAAAGTTATCATTGAGGATGTGTGTGAACCTGAGATAATTCACAAGAATAAGAACATTCCAAGTTCTAATCATATTCTGTGTGAACCTCATGAATTTGAGGAGGCTGTGTATGGTCCATACACAACTCAAGTGAAACAAGACAATCATGTTAAGGTTAAACCATTGAAGGTTAAGAAACCAGAAAAGCCCAAAATTTCTGATGAGGATTTGTTGCGTTTCATAAATCCAAATGTCTTTAAGCCATCTACTGGTCATGTGTTTAAATTAAAGGGCATAAACACGATGTTCACTGAGAAAGACATTCCAATTAGTATCATCAAAATGGAACTGATTGAAAGTGTTTTTCACAATGAAACGCCCAAGATTCAAGACCTTGAACGTCAATATGCTCAAGCTAAACAAGTTTTAAAACATGCTAAGAGAGTTCAATTTGTAAAATCAACTGGAACTGATACTTTGAAAAGTTTTTCGAATTGTTCTAACCTAGATTTTTATTTTAAAAAAAATCTGAGTTATCTGATGATTTAGCTAAGAGTTTTACAAAGAATGTGAGTTATCATCATCCTTCTGTGTCATATGTTACTGCTAAATCTTAACACAATCATATGGACATGCAAAGCTGTTTCCTTTGCGGTCAACAAGGTGATGTGGTGAGAAACTATGGACAGAAAAATTCTCAGAATCTTCATCCTTTTGTCAAAGATCAATCACAACCTGTTCATTTGATAAAAGAGATTTTGAAACAACCTGTGTCGTATGATGATGATACTCACATCATGTTCTCAAACGTGAATCCTCAAAAGGTCATTCATGTGAATGAAACTTACGGTCACTCTAAAACAAAGTTTGTTCCAACTGCACCGTTATGCAAGAACGTGAACTCAAATGTAGTTCAAGTTGCTTATCTAAGACGAAAGTATAAGAAGCCTGTAAATTATTCTCAAGTTGCTGAACAATAGTTGAATTCGGCTAAGTTTAATGTTTCTCAAGAAAACCAAAAGGTGCCCAAGACTGAGGTATGGGTTGCCTTTTTGAACTAATCATTTTCTTTTGTGTGTAGGGTACATCCAAGACCATTTCTGGTGAAAGCTGGATTATGGATAGCGGATGTTCTCGTTATATTACTGGAAATCTCGACCTCTTAACAAATGTGACAAATATTCAAGGGGTTATGTGGCGTTTGCTGGGAATTCTGGGGGTATGATCACACAAGAAGGTCATGTTTCGAATGGGCATATTACTTTTGAAAAAGTCAATTATTGTGACAAGGTAGACCATAATTTATTGAGTGTGTCGCAAATCTGTGACAAGAAATACACTACAATATTTACTGATAAAGAATGCCTGATCTTGAAACCGGGTTATGTGATTCCCGAGGACATGGTTATCATGAGATCACCTCGATCAAATGATATATATGTCTTAAATATGAGTTCTAAAGTATCAACATCTATCGAAACATGTTTTGTCTCGAAAGCAACCGAAAAAGATTCTATTCTATGGCATCGTAGAATGGGTCACATTCATGTTCGTAAGATGAACTATCTAATGGCAAATGACCTAGTTGAAGGTGTGTCTTTGAAGAACATTAAGTTATCCGATCACTGTATTGCTTGAAAAAAGGGCTAACAGAAGAAAAAGTCGCATCCTTCTAAGTTATTAAATTCCATTGATACTCCCCTTGAGCGACTTCATATGGATCTTTTTGGTCTAGTGAATCGTGTGAGTATTTCTGGAGATTGGTATTGCCTGGTAGTTACTGATGATTATTCAAGATACTCATGGGTCTTATTTATGAGTTCGAAAGATCAAACACCTGTTCTTGTTCAGAATTTAATCACTAAGATCGAATCAATATACAAACAAAAAGTAAGGAGAATTCGAAGTGACAATGGTATTGAATTTAAAAATATTGTCTTGGATTTCTTTTGTTTACAAAAAGGAATTCATCGAGAATACAGTGACCCATATGTACCACAACAAAATGGTGTTGCTGAGCAAAAGAACAGAACGTTAATTGAAGCTGCTAGAACCATTCTTGCTGATTCAAAGCTTCATGTCCAATTTTGGAATGAAGCGGTGAATACTGCATGTTATACACTCAATCGGGTTCTAACTGTTAAGAGACTCAAGAACACAAGTTATGATTTGTTGAATAATCGTAAGCCTAAATTAAAGTACTTGGAACCATTTGGGTGTCCTTGTACAATGTTGAAAAAGGATGTGGGTAAGTTTGATGAAAAAGCCATTGAAGGGTATTTCTTGGGTTATGCTTCACCTACGAAACGAGTATTTAATTTCACGTCTGGTTGTGTTGAGGAATGGTACCATGTGGACTGTCAAAAGTACACCACACCTCCACAAGGGAAAGGTCCCAATTGGATGTTTGACTATGATGACTTATTTAATTCATTTACTCCAACAACAGATCAACCAGATGAAGACTTAGTTCATGCTTACTTTGAAGAACAACCAGTAATTCCAAGATTTTCAAGTTCTAATGATGTTGAAGTTCCAACCGATGCTCCAACTGAAGATCCTGATAATGAGTCTCCAGTTCTCTTTGATAATGCATCTACTTCTTCTGATGATACTCTAGTTGTTGATCAAGTTATCGAACTTGATAGTGATGTTTCATCTCACGAGCTGGGTGAACATTACACTAATTTATTTGAAAACATTGCTGTTCCTGAGAATCCCACTCTTAGGATTCATAATTATCATCCGAAAGAAAACATTATTGGAGAACTTGATATGGGAGTTCAAACACGTCATCAAGTTGCTTCGTCAAGTGAAAATAATGTATTATCTGCTTATGCAGATTTCCATTCGTCTGGAATTGTAAATATTGCTAAATTCACTTGCTTTCTATCCCAAGTCGAGCCAACGACTCCTCTTTGGCACTTCAAGATCCTTCTTGGGAAGAAGCCATGCAAGAAGAATTACAACAATTTGCACATTTGGGTGTTTGGGATCTTATCGAAAAACCTGCTAGAGTCAAGAAGGCCATTCTGACTAAGTGGGTATATAAGTGTAAGAAAGACGATCGTGGGGTGATCGTGAGAAACAAGGCACGATTAGTGGTGCAAGGTTTCCATCAGCAAGAGTTGACTACACTAAGGTATATGCTCCAGTTGCAAGATTGGAGTCCATACGAATCTTTCTGGCCTATGCAGCTTACAAGAACATAAAATTCTATCAAATGGATGTCAAAAGTGCTTTTCTCAATGGTGAACTTCACGAGGAAGTGTTTGTTTTACAGCCTCCTGGTTTTGAAGACCCCGATTATCCTGACCGAGTTTACCGCTTAAACAAGGAACTATATGGTCTACATCAAGCCCCAAGAGCTTGGTATGGCACGCTCGCCGACCATCTGACGGATAATGGCTTCAAACGTGGAACTGTTGACTGCACTTTATTTTACAAAAACATTGGTGATGATCTTCTCCTCGTTCAGATTTACGTCGATGACATTATCTTTGGGTCAACAAATGACACGTTGTGTAAGGAATTCTAGAAATCAATGCAAACCAAGTTCGAAATGAGTAAGATGGGAGAGATGAACTTCTTTTTAGGGTTGCAGGTTCATCAGTCTGCGAAAGGAATCTTCATTCATCAGACTAAATATGTGAACGACGTCTTGAGCCGATTCAAGATTACTGCCGGAAAAACCCCTTCTACTCCTCTCCCCGTGGGTCACAATTTATCACCGGATGAATTGGAGGATATCGTCGATCCTACCCTCTATCGAGCTATGATTGGTTCTTTGATGTACCTTATTGCTTCTCGACCTGATATAATGTTTGCGGTTTGTTTATTTGCTAGGTTCCAAGCTAGTCCCTGAGTGACTCACCTAGCAGCGGTCAAGCGTATTCTTCAATATCTTAGGGGCAATCCTGACATCGGGTTATGGTACCCCAAGGACGATACTTTTGATCTTACCGCTTATTCTGACTCAGACTATGGAGGATGCAAGATTAATTTCAAGTCTACCAAAGCAGGATGTCAATTCTTAGGAAGCCGGCTTGTTTCCTGGCAGTGTAAGAAGCAGACAATGGTCTCTACTTCAACCGCCGAAGCTGAGTATGTTGCAACCTTGAGTTGCTGTTCCCAGGTTTTGTGGATACAACAACATCTTCGCGACTAAGGTTTGAAATTTCTTACTACTTCCATTCTAATTGATAATTCTGATGCCATTAGCATCACCAAAAATCCCGTACAACATTCTAAAACGAAACATATCAAAATTCGATATCATTTCATACGGGATTGCTTTGAAAAGATATTAATTGACCTTGAAAAAGTACATACCGATTTTCAAAGAGCTCAGCTGACTTATTTACCAAGGCATTTGATAAAACGCGTTTTCAATTTTTGCTTGGTTTAAATGGCTTAAAAACCCTTGCTGATATCCTGAAACTAGGATAATTATCTTTATTCTTAGTTTATTTTTACCTTGAATTTTATTTTAAAATTGGCTTTTAGGGGGTGAAAATAGAAAATACAAAAAGATTATGCTTTTCGTTTGTATAGATAAAATCCAAGAACATTGAAAAATTTAAAAATTCAAAAATAGTGTGTTTTCATGTCTTTAGTTTTCATGTCTTTATGTTTCAAAATTTGAAAAATCCAAAAAAAAAACATTTAAATTTTGAAAAGACAAAAAGATTGTGAAATTTTTAGTTTTATTTATAAGAAAATTCGAAAAATCAAAATGATTGTGAATTTTCGTTTGTATAGAAATATCCGAAAAAGACAAAAAGATTGTGTTTTAGTATGTAAAGAGAAAAACCAAAAAGTTTTTTGCTAACGCTTGCTGAAAACTATGTCGGTTATTTAAGTTTGTGGAGCATAATTGCATGTTTTGGTCCTATTATCTACTTGTAGATTGATAGGATAGACATTAATCTATAGACTGAAAGTGACTGGGGCGAGACTAAGTTTATTTTGTTTTATGCTCCTCAAAATTTTGAGTTTTTGAAGCAAAAAGAGAAAATGATAGTACATTGATTGTTTGACCCCAAATCCAGCAAGAAATAAGCGTAAAGGACTGAGTGCTTAATCATTGGTGCATTGATAGGTCTTAAACAAGCTGTTAGAGTAAAATATGTGATATAAACATAAAGAAAAGCCAAATTGAAAGAGGTGTTAGTCTCTAGCAAAAATCTCGGTAAGGATGGCAGAAATGTAATAACCGGTCATACTCAAGCCTTATAATTGTTGATCACCCAAAAATATAATAAAGCAAATAACAAGCGTTAGGATTCTGGACACTGTGAGTCTTTATGCGGCTTAATCATCTGGGTATTCATAAGCATGAATATTTCACTCGCTTTTAGAGCAAACCCAAATCATTAAACATGATCATTGTTGTACTTCGTACAATCTAAATTACTGAATTGATCAAAATCCGTTGGTAGTCATACATCTGTTCCTCCCTTGCGTGCGTCTCATTACCAATAAGAAACGGATCCTAGGGGATACAATGTATGTAAGCCGACAGATGGACTCGTGCATACTCACTCACAGTAAAAGAAACTTGATGCATTGCTTAAAAGTTCTAAAATCTTCAAAATTTTGATCAACTCTATATTGGTTTAAGTCAAGTTGGGGTGATTTGGCAAAAATCAAACTAAGCTTGAACCGAGATTAGAGGCTGATAGTTTCTGATATTCTGTGCACTAATTGAACCATTATTCATATCACAAAATTGCTCGAAAGTTTGTTATAAGATTTAGGTGGATAAAAATATCAATGACCGACTTAACGCCAGTCATAATATCACTGAAATATAAAACTGAGATGGAAGGGCAATTCAGTCAATATAATTCTCTGCTCAAACTCAAGAAAAATCCAAAAATATGTAATGTTTTTTTTTTTTTGAAAAATCATACAAAAACCCAAAAATTTCTTCTATTCTATGTTTTACATTTTCGGATATTTCTTTTGTAAATATTTTACTTTTTAATAAACCAATTAGTTTTAACTTATTCGATTGCTACGGACAACAAAACTGTGCACTAACATTTTTTTTATTATTTAAAAATTCCTTTTGAAGTTATATGTTTCAAAACGTGAAACGCATTAAGGTATTCGATTATCGAGATAAAGGACCTCTGTAATTCTTTTAAGTTGAAATTGCATTATGTAAATATTTAATTCTTTAAATTTATATAATATTAATTCATTTATTAATTTGTTTATTCATTTAAAATTAAATAAAGGGTAATTTGTTAATTATGAATAACGAATTAGGCCATTCTAACGAATTGCATCCTAATTCGTTATCCTAATTTGCTTCCGCACTCTGTAACGAATGACACTCAATTCCTTATACATACTTAACGAACTAGACAAGAATAAAATCTATTTCGTTATGACACGTGTTAAAATTAACCTAACGAATCATCTGATTCGTTAGTTCAAAATTCAAACGAATCGGCTGATTCGTTACATTGGGAATCATGCTGTGTCAGATTATATAGGACGGCGTGCATACAAACCGCCTCACTATTCACCATCTTCTTCATTCTTTGTGTAGTGTTACTCTATCAAAATTTTCACCAATTTTACAACCTTCGAATTTCGTTGATTTGATTATACCTCTGAGTTCCTAAGGTATAGACGATCATATCTATGTGTTTATCGTCAAATATGATGACGATTTGATAGACTAATTATGCAATTTTATTACTGGGTTTGTGAGGTTTATATAAACCTTAATCTATATGCTTTATATCATGTTGTGGATCACCAATTTGATACCATTGTAATCGGAATGTGTTTCCGAGATCCTTCATGGTCACTGATTTGGCTTCATGTTGATGATTATGGTTGTATCAGATTTCCGACTACAATTTTGACTTTTGATAGTTCTTGGTTAATTTTGACCTTGACTATTTGGAGTCAAAGATTAAGCTGATTATGGCCATTCGTTATGCTTAGCGAATTGTAACTAATTAGTGTCCAATTAGTTAAGCAATTCAAATTAATTAGAATAGTGAATCAATTGTCCTAACGAATCAGATGTGTATTCGTTAATTATAACGAACTAGATGGCTAGTTCGTTACTTTTTAATAGTAATTCGCTAATTCTTAATTCGTTATTTATTTACTTGATAGCGAAACAGGTGATTCGTTATACCAATGTAACGAATCAGTATGTTTTCACGAATGACATTTTAACTTAATATTTTATATCAATAATTTTCAAAATTTACAAAGTCATATTTATATAATTTTGAATAATACTGATTCTCGACATTGTTTATTTAGAACTATGGCTGATCACATGGACCAAGATCCACCTATTGCAGAACAACAACAGCAACAACAACAAAATTTACCATTGCTTCCATATGACAAGAAACATAATATATGTGCTTTTGTCGGTACAAACTTTGCAGATGAAGCTTTATTTGGGGATTTACTAGCTTTTCTGAGACGTTCGGTGATACATTTTGCTGTAACCGCTCGGCCTAAGGTTTATCTAAGTATTATACATCAATTCTGGAACACGGCCGAGTATGTTGAAGTTGAGAATCACATCAACGCCACAATCAATCAGACTCCTATCACTGTAGATACTGACGTGATCCGACGAGTGTTGCAATTTGGAGATAACATTGACAATCCATGTGAATTTGATAAGGAATTGATCAAGGGTTTATTTAGTCGTGTATTTTACGGTGGTGATATTGGAGATTCTATGTACAACAAGAATGGTTTATGCCCGACCTACAAGTATTTATTACATGTATTGATCTATTGCTTGGGAGGTCGTAAGGGTGGTTTTGATGAACGCCGGATGATGTTACAGTTGGCTTTTGTTGCACTAGTCCTTAACAAGCCGTTTAATTTTTCTGAGCTGATTTTTTATCATCTTAAAGAACTGTGTCTTCAAACGGTTAAAAGGAAGAGGTTCTTAATGTATCCACGATTCCTCCAGTTAATTATTCAAGACCTGATTCCAAATTTGGTCATCGATCAAACATTGGTAGACGATGTATTGGAACTAGAACACATGACGGCTGATACTGTACGAAGAATGAAGATCTATCGAAAGGATAAACCTAGGACCAAACGTTTGATTGGTCATCTGGTGAATCCTGATTATGTATGTCCTGACAATGATCGCTGGATCCATGACGATTCGGATTCCGAGCATGAGGAGGGACCAGGTGGGAATGCTGGTGGTAATGATGGTGATGATGGTGGTGATGGAGATGCGGCTATCCTTGAACAACAAGCTGCGGTTGAAGCGGCCTTAGCTGCTACAATTTCCGCTCAACGCAAGGGAAAGGGTAAAGAGTTGGTTGCTGCAGGATCGGCTAAGCGACGAGTGTCGGCTGGTGCTGGTGTTTCATTTGGAGTTCAACCTCCAAGGTCGTCCACGTATCAACGCCGGCGGTGCCGCTTACTACTAGCACTCCGGACCTTACATTAACAACCACACTTACGTCCGATCCTAGGCTTGGTATGATTCCTTAAATTGTTTTATCTCCTATACCAAGGCCTACAACTGCTACAACGGTGGTTTCTCCTACACCGACTATGTTGCCTCCACAACCAATGGACTTCTCCTTCTTGAGGCTTAACCGACCTCAAGGACCTGTTCAACCTATTCCAGCTTCGTTTCTTGCCATGACACATGATCAACAAATGAATATGGTTCTGAGTCTACTTCATTTATATGAAAATCAAATGTCTGCTGACCGTATGACTCAAGAATGAATGATGGATAATCAACGAAGGCTGATGGGTTATATATCTTATTGTCAGAAGGAAACAAAGGATCTTCGTGAGATTGTTCAGTCTCAGTGGGTGAAGATCAAAGAATAGGAGGATCTCATCTTGCAGTTAACATGCAAGGATGATGCACTTAAAAAGATCAAGAATGATGAAGAAGATCCGGATGAGTCTGGTGCAGGTGGTGAGCATAAACAATCTGATGGTTCATCCTCAGGTGCAGGTACTAGTGCGGTTGATGACTATGGCAAGCAACTTATTGTGCATCACGACTATACAGCTGCCAAACCAATTGAGATGATTGAAGCTAACACTGTCATCTTTGTGGATGTACCGGGATTGATTAGAATCGTGGTGAATAGGGATGAGATCGAAGAGGTGCAGTTTGTGGAAAAGTTCCTGACACGAGAGCAGATTTCACTACTGCTTGGCTTAAATGATGATCAATTGACCATGTTAGAAGCTGAGCCCGATGTCGAGTTCGAGAACTACGAAGAGATCTTAAGTGATCCGACCATTCAGATGTATAAGGATTTTATTTATGAAGATGAGGAGGTTGAGGTTAAAGACGTTACAGCTGAGGAATACCCTGATCTATTTCAACACACCAATGTTGATCAGGGTGCTCCAGTGTTTAATGAGGAAACGTTTAAAGCGGTTGAGGATAATTTGGATAAGTTATCAAAGGGTAAACGTGTGGTTGATACAAGATTTGCTTCACTTGAAAACCCGACCGATGCTGATATTGAAAAGTGGTTTGGTTATCGAAGTAAGAAGTCTCGTAAGATTATTGAAGCTTATCGGTATGTGGATCAGGAGCAGAAGGATGAAGCTGTTGCTCGTGCCAAGGCAAATCAGATGACGTCATTCAAGGTCGTGTCAAAGGTTCAAGGTGATATCATTTCATGGTTATTTGATCCTGATTTGAAAGTATGCATTGGTAAATGGGAAAAAGGGATTCAATACTATGAGAAGATGATTGATGTTCTCTCTCTACCGGGGTGGGATGTTCGTACCCTCGCGAGTAGACCATTCATAAATCGTGGAGGAAATCGACATGCAGACTGGTTTTATCAACATCTGTTGTTCGAGGCTAATCATGGTTTTAAGTTTTTAAAACCACAGGTCCCTACTCGTAAGCGTATCAAATTGATCCAAGGACAGGCTGGAGGAAGTTGGTTCTTAAGGTAAAACCGCCAAAGACCATGAAGCGTGTGCCGGTGAAGACGTTGAATCAACATATGTTATTATCATTCAACCGCTGGTATTACGATAACCAAACCGGCGAGGCCGTCATTGTCTTGGGTAAAGGTTTAAAGACAGAGCTGATCAAGATCATCGATCCAATGTGGCTTGTCAACTTAACTGAGACTGATAACGACGTGCTACATAAGAATAAGATATTGTTCGAGCGCAATGAAGACTATGATCTGACTATGCAGTTCCAACGCGTTGTGCGTGTATGTTATGAGAATGGAATTCATAGTTGCAGAGATTGGCAGTTTAAGCGTTTCAAGTAAAGTAAATACAAAGAGCTCAAGATGAGGGGGTGTCTATTAGTACACGGTTTAGCGTCTCGAGGCTTTGTATCTATCGTTAATGTATTTGTCTTTTGTTTTATGTAATAAATATTAAGTTATTTCTCTAGTTCGTTATGTTTATCATCTAGTTCGTTAAGGATGTTTAACGAACTAGACTTAAGTTAAGTTCCCTCCTGATTCGTTAAGGATGTTTAACGAATCAGGGGGTGATTCGTTAAGTTATTTATATTTTATGTATGTAACGATGTGGAAGCTAGTTTGTTAAGGAATGTGTAACGAACTAGATCCACATTCTATTTATAGAGGTGTTCACCTCTATTAAGTTAAGTTTTGAGTTAATGTTAACAAACCTCTGCCGAATTACTTTCTCAAGCTTCAATACTAATATTATACACATACAATTAATATAACGTATAACATATAATCAAGTGTAATCATGAACTAGATCCGTATTCGGGTTAATTATATATATCAGATCTGAGATCTGAGTGTTAGTTTAACGTGTTCAAACAGGTTAACTATGGTATTAGTGGGTGAAATTGGTTCACGGGCCTGAAAATAACACTTAAGGTTCTTATCGGAATTGGGTCCGGTCATGAGTTCACAGTCAACTTTAACTTGTGTATATAATGAAGAAAAAATTATTTCATTATGATGAAATAAAATCTATGTTATACTGTATGAATATGAATATATTGATTTATAAATAATGTTGTGAGTTTTAGTTTGATTTAATTCTAATTCATAAAAATACATGGTCATCATCATAGAGAGCTCATATAACCCTTTTTTGATTATGGTGCATGTAGGTTTATTTGATTTGGAGTTCATGGTGGGTCTACACCAAAAACCCTTACCCAAATCAAATCGTATCCCAAGTGCCATATTTTGAGGTATGATTCATTCATATTACTTTTCATTAGTCATAATAAATTTATGATTTACCTATAAAATATTAAGTTTTGTGACATACGTTACGCGTGGATGTTAAATAATAGTGATCCATCGTAATTACCAAATTACCCTCTAAGTAGGGAACTCTGTTATTTTAAGTTTTGTAACATACGTTTGTGTTTCTGATGCTACTAAATTTATGTTGTTGGTTGCTGCAAATCTTTACATTGATACACTGTTCTATATGGCAGTGTATATGCCTACCATAAAAGTTGAAATCCTTCCTTTTGATACAACTTCTTTTTGTAGGTATTAACCAAGTAATCAGTTAGAGAAATGTTGATCTAATCTAGAGTTGTTGAACGGGTCTGGTTCACTGGTTGGCAATATAGAGCAAACAAAAAAGTTTTACATGAACACAAAAGAGACTTGAATTTTGTCTCTCACTTGTGAATACGAACATTGCCCGCATATTTGCGGCAACAATCAAGAGATGAAAATTTGGGGAGACCATATGGGTTATTTTCCACAATTCAATATTGTATTAGTGCATCCATTGCATCTGGTTCGCTGGTTGGCAATATAGAACCAACACAAAAGTTTTACATGAACACAAAAGAGACTTGAAAGTTGTCTCTCACTTGTGAATCCGAACATTGCCCACATATTTTCGACAACAATCAAGAGATGAAAATTTGGTGAGACCATATGGGTTATTTTCCATAATTCAAGATTGTTTTAGTGCATCCATCGCATGGCCTTGTCCATTCATCTCGGTATGTATTTGTTAAACTTGTGATACGAATAATTTTAATAACATGGAACTTAATGCTTATACATGGATGGTTAATTTGTAGGTAGTCCGTGAGGATTGAGGATCCAGGATGACTCGGGATTTTATGGTGCCTGTTTCTCTTATTGCTTTTAATTTCTTTGTTGAATGTCACAAGAGTTTATGTTGGATGATGTTATAACTTATTTATGTTTAGTGTTTTTACTATGAATAGGCTTATTTAATATAGTGAAGTTTTATTTCTTTCAATAGTTAAAGTTATACACAATAACTATTAGGATTATATATGTTGATGGTTTTTTTTATTTTTTAATAAAAACCATTAATTATATGTTCGTAACCGTATTGTAAAATTGTGTGTGTGGATGTTTAAAAAAGGGTTGTATAATATGATTTGTTAGGACTTCGAATTTTTGTCCTATTAAACGTTAGAACATTGTAAAAGTATCATAATATGTTTTTTAGGACGCTATTTAAGTTCATAGACATATTATGCGACCATAAAATTTAGTTTCATAATCTTGTTTGAGATATTAGGACCCTTTTCTTGGTAGTATAATGTTCCATCATAAGGGTCTTATAAATTAATTTTTAAGGACGCTTGTATGTGTATCAAAAGTTTACAATTAGGTAAGCACGTGTCAGAACATTGTTAAAGTGTCCTAATATGTTTTTAGTGGGACACTTTTTGGGTTGTTAATGGATATATTATGCGACCATAAAATTGGTTTCATAATCTTATTTGGGATATCAGGACACTTTTTGAGTTCCGAGACTTATTACGACCCTTTACATGAAACGTTTTTCTCGTTGGTCCTATTAAATGAAAGGTCCTATAAAATAGCTTTTTAGGACGCTTTTGTGCATACTAAAAAACCCTTTTTGTTGTAGTGATTGGACTGAATAAGCTGGCATCTTTAGAAGAATGTTGTGATGTTTAATTATGACTATTTATATTATGTTTAAAGACAAAAGTTTTATTGTTATGAAAAGATTCAAATGATTATGTAATATATGTTGAAGTTTTATATTCGTTGAAAAGTTTTAATTAACTATGATATTTAAAACTGTGTTTATGAGTAAATCCAACGTCAAAGTAGGGCACCAGGATCAGGGACTTACAATATGTGTGATATACATATGACACGCGGGTCAACTGTTAAAATGGCACGCACACCACTTATACTTAATTAACCATATCCTGGCACGTAGACCAGGAATATGTGTGATATATAGATGACACGTAGATAAACTATTAAAATGGAACGCACGCCACTTAAACTTAATTAACCGTATCTTGGCAATATATACAGATGACACGCAGGTCAACTATTAAAATGGCACGCATACCATTAATATGGTGCGCAGTCGTACGAGTGTATTATAAGGTTCCCATCCTCGAGCGTATTTTGAGGTGTGCCCAACCTTATATTTGGATGTGTTCCATCCAAATATGACACGCAGGTCATTAATTCGGTGCGTAGCCATATGGGTGTATTATAAGGTTACCATCCTCGGGCGTATTTTGAGGTGCCCAACTTTATATTAGGATGTCTTCCATCCTTGGCCGAAGTTTGAGGTGTGCCCAACCTAATATTCGGATCTCTTCCATCGTGCTATATTATTGTAGTGGTGATGTGCCATGATAGTCCCCCAGTTCATTGTTGCTAGAAAATGTTAGTAGCATTGATTGTAATAGACTTGTTAATAATGCTTTAATTCTATGCGCGGATAAGTATAAACAACTTTTTATATCACGTAAAAATGATACTTGTTGCTTTAAGAAGTCATATGAGATTATATAATTGCTCATAATCATTATTTACTAATAATCGTCTCATAGATTTGGTAACACTCACGCTTATTAGTAAAGTCCATGACATCATCCATTTCATTTCATAAACATACATGTCATATAGCTTTTTAGTTTATTAATAAAATAGAAATTGTGTCAAGACATGACTTGAGTATCTGTGCATTTTACAATGGTATGTTTGCATATCCGCCTATACGTAAATATATGTAAAATAAAAGGACAAGAAAAAACTTGTCAAGAAACTTACGTCATTATGAAGATGTCAAGAAAATTCATGGCTCTAACACGCGGGTGCCATGGTGCTAGAGTATGGCTCGCGCAGTGTTCGCGCGTTAGTCTTTTTTATGTGAGGCGGTAAATTTATTTTATCATAAAACTTTTCCTTGATTGCTTGTTCTTGAAATAAATAATGATGAAAGTTGGAGGGGTGTTTGTGAAAATAACATTTAATTAAATATAATGCAATTATAAATGTGTACATTTATAAATATAACTTGTAATATATTAGTTAATTTAAGACAAACGTTAAAATATATATTTATCATACAATATATATCTTGGACTATTTAACGAAAATCTAATTTTATAAATATAATTAATACGTTTAAAATGTAACTGTTACAAATTTTAAAGAATGATATATATATATATATATAATATTTTTATACATAAATTTAATATAAGCAGATTTATAAAGATGATCAACGACAAGAAAACACCAATAATGGTGTTGGGTTTTTAATAAAATAACGATGATTTATTATTATTCAAATATACTTATAACACACACACACACGTATATATATATATATATATATATATACGTTAACGAAAGCTTTTAAGGAGATTTGACAAGAAACATAAACTCTAAGTTGTCTGTTTAAATTAAATAATGTTTATTTGATAATTAATATTAATTATATTTAAAATATAATACATTAACACCAATAAAAAAAACCAACAATACGTAAAAAGGGCCACTGTAGGATTCGAACACGGGTGGCAGGGGGTTCAAAGACTTAATACACACCACGAATACAACTATTTAGGTTGCCTGATGGTAAACAAACGTAAACAAAAATTTAGTTATAGAAGCAGATTCTATCCCCAAATTGGTTATATGAACCCTAAACCCTAAATCGATTAATCCGTTTTTTTTATTCAATTAACGTTGGGGTTAATATAGAATGATGAACGACGAACAGAATTACATAATTAATTACCTGTAACGAAGTCTAATTGATCGCTAATTAGATCGAAGTGTAGCCGACACTTAAGCGATGAAGAACGTGTACCAGAAAGTTAACATAATCTGATTAGTATCAAGGGTTTAGTTGGCGTGGTTATCAGAATGGTGTTTGTAAGTTTAATTGCATTGTCAAGTTTGTTATGATGTATATTCGTTAACAAGTAGAGGCGGTTTATCATAATAAGCAGTATGTATAACACTACGTGAAAATTGACCTTCGGCCACACGAAAAAAGTGTGGCCGTAGGCCTTTAGCCACACACATTTTGGTTCAGGTCATATGTGGCCAAAGGTCGCGACACCGTGGGTATGATATGGCCACACACAGTTTTTAGTGGCCTTATGTGGTAGTAAGTGTGGCTAAAGGGTACAGGCATTAGTTGCTGGCCATCAAGAAGCCTCTCCAATAAGTGTGGCTAAACGGTAGAAAATGGCCAAATGACAATTTACTATGAGTGACCATTGCACATATATAGCCACATGAATTCATGTTTCAGCCACATGAATTTTATATTAATGTTGCCAATAGGGTTCTGTTAAGCTTGCATTGTGACCTATACCGTGTGGATATAGCTAAGAAATGCCACTTAAATTTAATAATAGAGTGGCTAATTATATCATATAGACACTGGATATTACATTAAAAGTAGCTAAAAATGTTTGCTTGCCACTCAAACACTCCTTTGTAGATTATAGTGTGGCTATTGTCTTACCGTTTGTCGCACATAATGTTTTTCGTAATTTAAAGTGTGGCTATTGTCAAACTTTTCGGCACACATAGTGAGGTATTGTGTGGCTAATCATATCATATAGACACTGGAGGTTATTGTAAATGTGGCTAAAAATGTGAGCTTGCCAGTCAAACACTCTTTTGTAGTTTGTGGTGTGGCCATTGTCTTACCGTTTGTCACACATAATGTTTTTCCTAATTTAAAGTGTGGCTAATGTCAAACTTTTCGTCACACATAGTGATGTATTGTGTGGCCAATCATATCATAAATTTAAAGTGTGGCTAATGTCAAACTTTTCGTCACACATAGTGATGTATTGTGTGGCCAATCATATCATACAGACACTGGAGGTTATTGTCAATGTGGCTAAAAATGTAACTAAACACATTAGCATAAATTCAAAACATGTTTTTTCATAAGTTTAACAAACCCAACAATATAAATTCAAAACAGGTTTACATTACCAAACATTCACTAATAAGTTATAAATTCAAAATATTTGAAACTACTACTAATTACTACCGACCTCAAACTTTCTCATAAGCTCATCAGATTGTTTTTGCCTCCTTTCTTCATTTTCCTTACATTCTTTTTCCATTTGTTCCATTCGTTGCTAGTTCTTCCAACTCGTTTCTTGACTTCCTTTCATTTTCTAGTTCTTTTTCCATTTCGGCTCTAACTTTTTGAACCTAAAATTGTTTAAAATATTAGCATCATAACTAATAACTAATAAAGGGTTAATGTAAGGCGAAACCTCAAAGCCAAGTAGGGGTGTTCACGGTCCGGTTTTCGAGGTTTTTCGTCAAACTATAAACCAAACCGTTGGTAACGGTTTTTAATTTATGTAAACCAAAACCAAACCGTATAACTTTTAAACCGAACCAAACGAAACCGTTACTAACGGTTTGGTTCCGGTTTGGTTTCATGGACCTGAACCCGAACCAACCCGTTTATATATTACACCCACAAAATCAATATGTAATTTTCATTTAAAATTTTAGTTATAAACCGAACCAACCCGTTTATGAGTATACCACATGTATATTAAATTATAGTGTTAGCAGTTTTTATGTTACTACATGTATTTGAAATATGAAACAGTCTATTTCATTTGCTCGCCCCTGGTTGATATGTTATACCTAATTATATAATAAAACGAAAAATGATAAAGATAACTTACAAATGCGTGTTTTGACTTTTCCGTACAAAAATCAAATCCAACAAGGTTATTAATGTTGAGCTCGCCCACCCAATATTTTTTCTTGCTTTCTTTGCTGAGATGGGTATCTAAGAATACTTCAATCCACTTAACTTTTTGACCATGTTCTTTTTCCTAATAAGAAGTAATGTAATAAACATTAAAGCATAAACAAGTATAATTTTTGACCCAATTTTTTAAGATTGAATTTACAAATAAAACTAGCTTACCAAGCGGATACGATGCTCATCAAATCCTATTGAACCGCTCGTATGCTGAGATATACTGCCATCATTACCCTCTTTCGTGCGGTTGTCTCTCCCGCTCGCGGACTTCTTTAGCCATTTTTCTGTGTTCCAACCCTATAAAGAGAGAAAAATATATGATACATATATAGGGTAAAAAATATAAAAATAAAAACTTGAATCAACACATAGCACAACAACCTTCACGCACAATCACATTCGACATAATGTATACACAAACACAAACTTGAATCGACGGCTCGTTGGTGATAATAATCAATGTCAACTTTACTAAAAAGTCCTAACAAGTATTCACACATCGTATCATGGAAAATCAACCAAACATTCATCATACAACTTAACTTATGATCACTTAGTTCACGAGACAGATTATAGCATGTACAAACTGATTTTATTCACTAAGAAAAGATGAAGTATAAATTCTACAAAATTTACCACAATAGAATATTTGAATTAGGTTTCTCAAACAATTTTTATTATATTTTTCTCATGCATATAAAACTTACAATAATTCAAGCATTAAAGATATGCACCAACAATTCAGCAGATTGCACAACAAACACTTGTTTAATGGTTCTATCAACTCACTAATCCAAATTGTGCAAGACCAATTGGGTTGTCTTCATAGCTCATAATACTAATTTTCAGAACTGGAACCAACCCGTTAGGTTTTGTCATTAGGGAGTTATGGTGTCGGAAAGACAGACCAGAATATAACTCCCCAAATCAGCTTTGACCAGTGTTTTTGTAAAATTATAAAAACTATTCAAAACTCGTCCAAAAATTACAAACTTTACCTTTCTAGAAACTAGACTCATAATACTATATCCTAGAATTAGAAATCGTTCAATAATCATCGTTTAACATCAAGTTACATACCAATAATTAAACAAAAATGAATCTGCCAGCAATGAAAGAAGATGTACTAAGCTTCAATTACAAGTGAAATACATACCTTTTTAGCGATGAAAGAAGATGTACTAAGCTTCAATTACAAGAAATAACACTTAAAATTGAAACTCCCCAAACTTGGTTCTTAGGGTTCTTCACACTCAACACGAATCCGACAAAAATCGAAATAGAATTGATGGAAACTGACACCATACGTGAATTCCTCTCGCAAAAATAATAAGATTAGAGCCCGGAATCAAAGGATTTGGTTAAAAATTGAGTGAGTTAGAGAATTAAAGATGAAAGATGGTGTGTGTAGAGAGATGAAGAAGAAGAATAATACGAAGTAATGAAGAGAAAGAAAAAAAAGGTAGGTTAATTTGAAATTAAATTTAAGAATGAGAGGGTAATTCAAAATTTTTTGAAGAAAAGAGGGGGTGAATTTAATTTGAAATTTTGAGGGAAGTAAAATTAATAGAAAATAAATAGAATTAAATATTTATATTTTTAATAATTAAAATAAAGAGTTGTTAGTGTGTGTGTGTGTGTGTGTGTATAACAACTAATTAAACCTTAAATAATATAACAAATTGTATTTTAAATATAAAAACATGTAAAATAAATACAAGTGATATTTATAGTTGCTCTAAAAGAGTTGTATAAGAGTGTAGTAGTCAGTGTTAACGCTCAATAATAAACCATACGCTTATTAGTGGGTCATACTTGTTCTTGATCGGTGTTAGTGTCTCATTATAGCATCTATCATGTCACAGTTGCTCTAAAAGAGTTGTATAGGAGTTCCATTAGTCATGGTTAGGTGTTAACGCCCGAAACACACCATACTTTCGTTAATAGGCCTTATTTGGCTATCATTAGTCATAGATTCACAGTTAGATGTTAGTGTCAATTGGTTACGTCATAGTTGCTTTAAGAAGTTTGTATATGTGATGCAGCGGTATAAGCGAAAACAAAGATCTAATCACGTTAATTCAGTGAATACCCGTGATGACTTCCAAAACTCCCAAATCCCACCCAAAGGTCTAGGGAAAATGAAGAGAAAAATGAAATTTATTAATATTCAAGTCTATCTCTTCAGATTACATCAACATAATAGAAATAGAGTTTCAAATAAGAAATGGGCCTAAAACGGGCCATGGGCCAAACACAAACCCAAAAAAAAACAAAAAAACATAAAATGGCCCATAACTTTATTTAGGAGTCGTTTCTGGGCTTCGGACAGGGGCCAAACCATTGTAGGCTGTTTTTCACAATGTGCTCCTCGTCTCAAGCTTCGATTTGACTGGTAATAGGCCTGAAACGGAGCTTCGTGGGCCAAGTTATGCCCGTTTTTGTGGGCTACCTTTGGAGACACGATCATGGGCCTCCAAATATAGCATGGTCTGTTCGTCAATACTCGGGCCTTCATCAATATGACTATCATTAGTCATACTTAGATGTTGACGCCCAAAACATGTCATGCATTCATCAATGGGCCTTGAATGGTACTAGTGGCCATTATAGCATCTATCATGTCCCCGTTGCTACAAGAGGGTTGTATACGAGTGTAGTGAGCCATAGGCATGTGTCAACGCCCAATAACATGTCATACTTTTATTAATGGGCCATATTGGGCCTTTATTGTTGTTAATGGCCAGTATGGTCTCTATCTATAGTTACGTTAACAGGTTGTATAGGAGTGTAGTGAGTCATAGTTGGTCGTCATAATTTGCATTAATGGGCTGCCTTGGGCCTTAATTGTTGTTAGTGACCCATTGTAGTCTCTATCATATCATAGTTGCTCTAAAAGGGTTGAATATGAGTTTAGTGAGCCATCAATGGGCCTTATTGGACCTTAACTGGTGTTTGTGGCCCATTATAGCCTTTATCATATCATAGTTGCTCTAAGAAGGTTGTATAGGAATGTCATTAGTCATAGTTAGATGTTAATGGCCGATAACATGTCATACTTTCATCATAGGTCTTATTGGGCCTTGTTGGTGTTAGTGGCCCATTATAGCCTTTTTCATGTCATAGTCGCTCTAATGGGTCATATTAGGGCTTGAAATCTATTAGTGGTCAATTATGGCATGTGATATGTAACATTAGATATTTAAGGGTTATATCGTGTTATAGAGAGTCATATTAGACCATAATAGACAAAACAACTCATACATGTCCTAATGGATCATATTGGGCCTTGAAATCTCTAATGGTCCATTATGCTTATAATTTTAAATTGTGTCTTAAGAGGTACAACTCGCATAACCCGTCAATATACATTAAACATAGGGGTGGCAAATGGGTTGGGTTGGGTCGGAACGTGTTATGGGTCGAAACGGGTCAGGGCCGGAACAAGTCAATTAAAAAAAGGGGTTGTTATGGTTCGAGTCAGAATGGGTCAGGGTCAAAAGGTTCGGGTCATACCGGTCCGGGTCAAAACGGGTCAAGGTCGGAACGGGTCAAAACGGGTTTCGGGTCGATTTTTTTTTTGAACAAGGACAAAAGAGGAAATGTTTTAGTTTTTTTACTTTTTCCGTTTTTTATTTATAATTTGACTTATGATTTTTTTATTATTGTTTTTGAATATTTTTTTAAATTGTGTCTTAAGAGGTACAACTCGCCTAACCCGTCAATATACATTAAACATAGGGGTGGCAAATGGGTTGGGTTGGGTCGAAATGGGTTATGGGTCGGAATGGGTCAGGATCGAAACAGGTCAGGGTCGGAACGACTCAATTAAAAAACATTGTTGGTGATAATAAGTAATGTCAACAGTACCAAAAGTTCTAACATGTATCCACACATCACGTATAATATACGAACATCACGTATAATATCCGTAAGAACTTGTCTTTTAATCAAAGATAGTACATATTTTAAAACTTAATTCATAATTCATTATCGATATTAGAAACTTGCACTTTGATGTGTATTGGTGTCCAAATCCGAGCACTTGATCTTCGGCTTTTCGCTTCCATATGTGGGCTTCGCCTAAAGCAATCCAATACCATATATTAGTTATTGTCAATATTTAAATATTATATACAAATAAGATATTAAACCCGGAGTAACATTAGTCAAAATATTAAGCCAAACCAGGTCCAGTGTACTCTATGCCGACCGTTATGCAACTTCAAAGATTCAATTTATTATGTATCTTAACTCGCCCGATTGATCATAAGCTTCGCGTACCTGTTTCTAATCTGCATGATTATAACCCATCAACATAATTACAACCCATTTAAATTAATCTTAATGCTATTTCACGTCTCAACTAAAATTCAAGTTTAGAAACGGTTACAACTTTTCAACATATTATTTACAACTCATCTAAACAACTTAACAAATCATTTCACTAATTAAATCATGCTACTAATTTAATATTCACCAACGAGTTAAATCTTCATCTAGTTACTATATTATTATTATAATCGACAAGCTGGTCCGAAACCCAAATCAAACCATACTACACAATGCTAGTACTATTTATATTCTAGACACGATTAATTCCCACTTAGACATTTGGTAGGGTAAACTTCAAACTGTAACGAGTTAAAACAACCAGTACGCACTAAGTATAGTCAAAAGAATCAACTTACAATTAATGGGTCAAGGCAGCCCGTATCCATTTGATATTCATAATAAATCAAAACATAATAATAAGACTTGTAACTTCTTAAACTAGATGTAAGATAAACTTACCTTTGTTCATAGGAGCTTGATTACACTTCGTCCATTTGACTCGTTGGCTTCCAAGCTTCAACATACCTAGCTTGTTAAAGTCAACTTTCAACAAGTTAGAATACATAATGTGGATACTCGGCATTAGTATTCTTTATATTTTCATACCACTCTCATTCATACCGAATAATTAACAAGACAAGAATCATCATTGTGTTCATCAAGTTATCAGTTAAACATTTTCAAGTCATTTATCCACTTCTCTTGTTTTAACGGTTAATTCAGTACATATATGACTAGGCTCTACTTAGCAACTTCATACATTATGGCATTAATTTACGTTAAAGCAGTTATGTTATAATCTCTTTTGAACAAGTACGCACACCATTTATTATTATGAAAACAACTATTTTCAGTACTGCACCTTTTGTGAAGCACCTATTCACCTCAACTTTTGACCAGTTAAAAGTCAGAACTAACTTACTATGCTCAAAAGTAAAATGTAGTAAACTCACAGAGGTTTCTAAACATATAAAGTTCACCTTTATCGGAGCTACGGTTTATTATATGTGATTTTTAACAAAATAGGTCAGCAACCTATTTTCTGTCAAAACAGTATGCTGAGTCTGCTATATTGCTCCAGAAACTAACTGTTTTGACCAATATTTCATCCGAAACAGCTTTTCATGTTCACATATAAAACATAGTAGACTCAAGGAGCTTTTCAATAATATAAAATACATCTTTCTTGGATTTTTATACTATTTTATATGATTATTCAAAGAACAGGACAACAACATAATTTAACTTCAAACAGCATGTTGTCATCATTTTAATCTACTGTTTTGATCCGTTTTGAGTCTGAATTAGCTTATCCTGTTCAAAAATGAAACCTAGTACATCAATAGAGGTTTTCAAGCATGTATAATACACATTCACCCGAGTTTTCTATGATTTTATGCGAACTTTATTGACAGCAGTAATATGAATTTCACATCTTAACAACTCTTTTAATTCCTTTTTGGTTGAGACATTTTCACATACACCTTGTGTGCATTCATTTGAAATCATTACTTTAAATCTCTATGCATGATCTCAAATGCCTATTTGCTCACACATTTTAACAATGACCTCTTATGTTTGATGCATTACAACAATCAACTTATGTGTACAGATTATAATCATATAACCACATCCATAAAAGATCTCTAATTAATCAACTGTGTTCATCAAATATGGTATACTCTTGAATACAGTTTGACACTACTATGATAGAATCAACAATTATAACTAGTAATAGATCACATAATCAAGATTATCACTATCAGTTCATCAATAATCACATAAAACACGTACTAGATCATCATACATGAAGTGTAGATAACAATGCCCAAACTTTAGGGTTAGAAACACTTACCCAATGATCGATCTACTAGATGATGATTATGTATTTTCTAATGCTCGATTTGATAACCGATTTGAGAAGTGAAATCATCTGTTCTCCTTCTTCCTCGTTCTCTTCTTCTTGCTCATTTTCTTCTTCTGTCCACACACACATCCAGAACATCCAAAAATATACATCACCCACCATTTTGTTTTATTGTCTCTTTGACCCCTCTTTGGTTTATTTTCAAGTTTAACACCCTTCACTTATTAAAATCCATATTTATAAAAATCTTGAAATTCGGGATGTTACATAATCGTTGTTTAACATCGAGTTACAGACCAATCAATAAACGAGAACGAATCTGTCAGCCAACTGCTCTCAACAAAACTCAAACCCAAACATTTTTTGACATCTCTAGGGTTCTAATTAATCATGTTGAAAACCCCCGTTAGATTTGATCACAGGATGGTTGATGAAGTTTGGAGCAAGAATTAAAGTGATGAAGAAGAGTAATGAGCTTCAATCGATGTTTATGGTTTAGATTTGTAATTGGGAGGAGGTGAAGGTGATGGTCACGTGAAGCATAAAGTGTAGCCATTAACTAATAATAGTCACATTTGTTGTTTTGCTGTCACTATTAGTTAGGAAAAATAACTTAGGAAAAATAAAGCGTTTTAGCCATATAAAACTAAACTACTCTTTGGTCACACAACCTCGTATAAGTGGCCATATATTTTAAGCGTTTTAGCCACATTACTAATAAATACAATGGTTGTTCGTTATATTTCACCACATTATTAAAAATGTGACTAAAAAATGTGACATTAGGTCACACAACGTAATATAAGTGGGTATATCTTTTACCTTTTAGATACATCTCTTATCAATACAGTAGCCGTTCATCACATTTGGCCACACTATTAAAACATGTGGCTAGTTAAATGTCACAATTTTCCTTTAGAGTGTGGCTAATACATGTGTTTTTGGTCACATGTAATAAAGATCAAACAAACTAGGACTGTAGGTTAGATTTCGCCACACGTTTTTATAATGTGGCTAGATTTTGTCACAGTTTTTTTCAAAGTATGGCGAAAACTACCTGAGTAGGTATAGAATTGTCACATGAAGAATAACATGTGTGGCCAAAACATTCTGGAAGGTTTTCAAACAAGGTCAAAGACCTTTTAGCCACACATTTAAGCCAAAGTGTGGCAAATCGCCCAGACCACATGTGTGGCTAAAAGGCGATATTCACATAGTGTAATATATGATATGGTTTCGTAACTAAATACGTCAGTGGAGTCGTTATGGTAAGGTGTACAAAGATCACAAATCAATTCCAAGCGAAACACGAAGATTGTGGTCCAAGGATATTAATCGGGTCACGGGTTGCAATATGGGTATTTAAACTGGTTAACGGTTTCGGGGAGGAAAAAAATATATTATTATTTTTACATATTTGCTATTTAGTCCTTGCAGTTTGGAAATGGATACATTAACGGGTTAAAGTTTGGTTTATGGGTTAAAATGAACATAAATGAAAGTTTGTTTATATATATTTTAATATTAAATAAATATAATAAACAATTAATGATATTATAATGATTACTCAATAAACGTGGTATTTCTGTTAATAAAAGTTCCCGAACATAAGACGGGTCGGGTAACGGTTAATAAAAAAAATTAATAATCCGAGTTGTTACAGTCTCCCCTACTTTAGGGAATTTCGTCACGAAATTAAAGAATACTATAACAACATCATTAAATTTTGAGGAAAATAAAATTTTAAATATAACTTTTTAAATTTATCATAACACAGAACTTTGAATAGTCAAAACAACGCTCCAAATGAAAATCCGATAAGGGCACTTATATATAGGATGTACCAGCGACGTATCCACCATGTTCTTATCATCTTTACATTTGTACCATTATTGCCAATACTTACGATTCTATATTATGACACACAATTATTTGGATTATGATTTCCATGCGAGGACTTTGGTAATTACGTTTCGACCCGTGAATACTTAGAACGTCGGATGGTCCACATAATTCGTCCCATTATGTGGGTTACAAAACATTTGAAAAACATGAATTTTAGAAAACAAAAGTCTTAATACGTTTTGGTTATAAATAGAAGATAGTCATTGTGAAAATAATTGCTAAAAATGAATTAAATTTTTGAGTTGTTTTAATAAAATATTAAAATTTCAAAACATCTTATGGAAGTATAGTATTGCAAACAATTGTCTTTGAAAAGATAGATTCTATTGTATGAGCATAATCACTTAAAATTATAAATTACTAAAATTGAAATGGTTTACATCCAAAAATCGAATAAAGATTTGTTATAATGTACGATTGGGAAAGCTAAAATATGTTTAGATAAAAATAATAAAAACATCTTCTTTGATAAACTTAGTTATGATTGATTGATTTATCTGATTTAAAATAACTTGATTAATTTGATCTATAAAAAGTAGAGCAATTAAAGTTGATTGAATTGAAATATTTTGATTAGGTTGCAAAGTAGGATTTAATAAAATAAGTCTGGAAATTTTGAGCTTGATGAATATGATTGAATCGAGAACACACATGACGTAGGTGATTAGGATTTCCATAGTTGTAGCAATTACAAGTAGCAGATTATAAAATTTGAGAAAACGTCGTAGCATGGGTTTTAGAATATAACGGCATAGACAGTTGTGGAACGTCTTGTGATACGTGTCAAGTATTAACAAGATAACCGAATGATTACATTGGGTACAAGACAATATGAAGATTGAATTGAATAGTGATAGTGGCAAGTGAAACATAACGAGTGAATTTTGACGTAAAGTTACTTGTTTGAGACGCTATGATTCTTGTTGAGATTGATTGTTATTTTGATTAATATCATTTAGTTGATGTTTAGACCTGCGTTTGTTATTGTGATCCCGGGAGCTTTACTATCCCTTGTCTCATAGGAAATTTATTAGTTAGCAATGCCCTGGCCGACCTAGGAGCTAGTATTAATTTAATGTCTTATGCGGTTTTTGCAAAACTAAGGTTAGAAGAACCAAAGCCCACCCGCATGGGCACTCAGTTAGCTGACCGATCTATTAAATATCCTCAGCGCATTGTTGAAAACATGCTTGTCAAGATTGACAAATTTGTTTTCCCAGTAGATTTTGTGATTCTAGACATGGAGGAAGACAAAGGTGTACCTCTGACTTTGGAAAAACCCTTTTTAGCCACAGCGAAGGCTACTATTGATGTTTGCACCGGCAAACTCACTCTAAGGGTAAATGACGAGGCAATCACTTTTGATTGCCTCATGATGACACAACATCATGATGACACATTATATTGTGTTGACATCATCGATTCTATCATTAGTTTCTATGTGCGAGACTCCTCTATCGCTAACCCAATCGAAACACAGGTCTTGACCGAAACCGTCACCAAACCCATTTTAGAATACGAAAATCTCGATGCAAACAATAACAATCAAGAAGCATCGGAAGTAGTATGTGAAATCACCGAGTGCGATGAAAAAGCAAAACCATCAATCAAAGAACCACCAGCCTTGGAATTAAAAGAACTCCCAAACCATCTCGAGTACGCCTTTCTACAAAAAAGAGTCTCAACTCCCAGTAATTATTTCATCTCACATTTCTAAAGAAGAGAAAGACGAACTTCTTAAGTTTCTAAATAACCATAAGAAGGCTATCTCATGGAAGATCATGGATATCAAGGGCATCGGTCCTTCCTTTTGTACTCACAAAATCCTCATGGAGGAAGAATACAAACCCGTGTTCCAACATCAAAGACGTCTTAATCCCAACATGCAAGATGTGGTGAAGAAAGAAGTTATCAAAATCCTTGATACAGGATTAATCTGCCCAATCTCATATTCACCTTGGGTTAGTCCAGTTCAAGTAGTACCCAAGAAGGGGGGGGGGATGATAGTAGTAATGAAGGAGAATGCCGAACTAATATCAATGAGGACCATAACAGGCTGGCGAGCTTGCATTGACAACCTGAAGCTTAATGACGCCACAGGAAAAGATAATTTTCCAATTCCTTTTATCGATCAAATGCTTGAACGGTTGTCTAGAAAAATGTTCTATTGTTTACTTGATGGATTTTTCAGATATTTTCATATTCCCATTGCTGCTGAAGATCAGGAGAAAACCACCTTTACATGTCCGTATGACACCTTTGCCTACCGAAGAATGCCGTTTGGACTATGACCGAACATTCTAGGGAACTTTTCATGGATGACTTCTCAATCTTTGGAGACTCCTTTGATCATTGTCTGAGAAACGTAGACAGAATGTTAACTAGGTGTGAAGAAGTTAACTTAGTGCTCAACTGGGAAAAATGCTACTTTATGGTCAAAGAGGGCATTGTTTTCGGTCATCAGGTATCCCAAGCAGGACTAGAAGTTGAAAGAGAAAAATTTGAAACCGTAGCCAAACTTCCACCGCCAACTTCAGTCAAAGTAATTAGAAGTTTTCTAGGTCACGCGGGATTCTACCGCCACTTCATAAAAGATTTTTTCCAAATTGCTAGACCTATGACCAAACTTCTAGAGAAAGATGCCCCACTCGTCTTCTCTGAAGAATGTATTGAATAGTTCAACATATTGAAAGATAAACTTGTCAACACACCAATCATGACTACACCCGATTGGACTCTTCCATTCGAAATCTTGTGCGATGCAAGTGACTTTGAAGTTGGAGCCGTACTCGGCCAACGCAAAGAAAAACATTTCACCCAATTTACTATGCTAGTAAAACTCTTAATGATGCACAAGAAAACTACACCACAACAGAAAAAGAGTTATTAGCAGTAGCTTTTGTCTTTGAAAAGTTTGGATCCTACCTAGTTCTTTTCAAAACCATTGTTTACACCGACCATGCCGCCATACGATACCTCTTTAGCAAGCAAGATATAAAACCTAGACTTATCTAATGGATTCTACTACTCCAAGAGTTCGACATTGAAGTCCAAGACAAGAAAGGAGCAGAGAATGTAGCTGCGGACCATCTTTCACGCATAGAATGCCAGCTTCAGAAGAACTGCACAAGGAAATTATCGATGATAATTTTCCACACGAAGTTCTCATGCATATCCAAGCATTCATGAAAGAGGAGGATGAACGTCCTTGGTTTCCCGATTTCGCAAACTATCTAGCTTGTGGAATCCTAAGAAAAGGGCAAGCTCATCAACACCAAATAAATTCTTCTCCGACCTTAATTTTTACTTATGGGAAGATCCTTACTTGTTAGAATAGGAGCCGATCAGGTTGTTCGTAGGTGTGTGTCAGGAAAGGAAACCTTAGATATTCTCAAACACTGTCACGAAGGACCAACTGGTGGACATCACAGTCGTGCCACCACAGTCAGGAAAGTGATTGATGCACGATTCTTCTGGCCCACCATACACACATGCTTTTATCCAAGCATGCGATGCTTGTCAAAGAGCCGGAAACATCTCAGGCAAGAATAAGATGGCTTATAAAGGCATTAAAATTTGTGAGTTCTTTGATGTACGGGGAATGGATTTCATGGGGCCATTTATTAACTAATTCATAAATAAATACATCCTAGTAGCAGTCGACTACGTGACTAAATGGGTAGAAGCACAAGCTCTTCCTAATAACAATGCTCGGGTTGTTGTACGATTTCTGAAAAGTTATTTTCACGATTCGATAGCCCAAAGGCTTTAATCAGCGATAGAGGTAGTCATTTATGTAATGCCCTAATGGACAAAATCTTGGCACGATATGGAGTTCACCACCATTTGGAAACACCATATCATCCGCAGACCAGTGGGCAAGTGAAAGTCTCGAATCAAGGGATAAAAAAGATCCTCGAAAGAATTATTGGGATGAATCGCAAAAATTGGGCAAATAACTTAGATGACGCTTTGTGGGCCCTTAGGACGGCATACAAAACCCCCATAGGAACAACACCGTTCAAACAGGTTTATGGGAAAGCATATCATCTACCCGTAGAATTAAGACACAAAGCTTATTGGTCTCTTAGAGCAGTGAACTTTGATATATTTTCGGCCGATAAAAACCGAATATATCATATTCATGAGCTAGAAGAACTGAGAGCACTGGCATCGAAAATTCCTGGACCTACAAATAAAAGACTAAACGTCTGCACGACGCCTACCTAAAAGCAAATAAAAAGTTTTAAGTTGGTGATCGTGTACTGTTATATAACACATGTTTACGCCTTTTTCCAAGAAAGTTAAAATCTCGTTGGACAGGTCGATACATGTTCAAAGTTAATGGACATCGATTAAAACCATACATCGACGGACCATTCGAAGCCGTCTTGGAGGTAGTAATCCTCCACCAGAACCAATGAACATACTGGAAGTAGGGTCTGGCCGAGACACTCATTAAACCAGGCATTGTTTATATGTTATTTTGTTTATATATATATATATATATATATATATATATATATGACAAACACGGGGTCGTGCTTCAGTGAGCACGAGCCTGTGGCCACAATGTGCGGGCCAGAATCTTTGCTGCAAAAATCTCAGCCAGTCTGACGCGTAACAGAATTGGCAGACTTGGCACGGGGCCGTGTTCCCTAAAACATGGGGCCGTGTCTGACAACTGTTTGGCTATGAATTGCATCTCCTACCAATGCATTTCTTGCACCAAACCAAATACTAATCCTCTCTCCTGAGATACCAAAATGCCTTTTGAGATAAGCAATGAAATTCCCGTTCCTCTCCAACCGAGAAACGAAACCCGACACCTTTCCAAAACCGATCGATTGCTCAAACTTCAAGAGCTTGTTAAGGAACTCACCGAAATGAACCTTCTTGCAGAAATGTGTCTCATTCAACTCACCAAGTCGGTGGAAGGAATGAAGATGGAGTTACGGGACATCAACAATCAACTACAATTTCAAGTCCTATGCTTCACCTACTTTCCTCCACCCGGACCATTCGATGGGGGAGATCCCTTTGGTGGAATCTAGAGTAGCTTTTTATATTTTCATGTTGTAATCAAGTGCACTAGGCATAAGTCTATGACTATCAGGCTTATCCCGATTTTATGTTTAGGACCTTTTTATTAATCAAAGTAATTTTAGGACGTAAAATGTGTTCAAATAAATCTTAAAACATCGTTCTGAAAATTCCTGCTCTTGCATTTTGCTAAAAATCAAAGATTAAAAATGCAGGGGTATGAAACATGTGGCCCTGTATCAGTGTACAAGGGGCCGTGGTCACCCTAGAATCTTAAGCATTATACGCGCTGACGCCGTACGTACAATTCTCTGAATCAGAAACATTTATTCCCTCATGGGCATGTGGTCGTGTTTCATAAAACATGGGGCCGTGCTTGACGTCCAGTCCCTCTATATATTGAATACACACTTCACTATTCCATTCATCCAAAATAAAAATATCCCAAATGGATAACCGAAGAATGGAATGGAAACCAGCAAGAAAGTTCAAAAATGGAGAAAACTTGAAATCTCTTGAACAAGAGATCGCGAGACTCCAAAGTGTGGTGAGGGATCAAGTCGAAAGTAACATTCAAGCGGAGGCTCGCTTGATCGAACTAACAAACAAATTCGAACTACTAAGGTTCGAGAACTTCCACATCATCGAGAACCAAAATCAAGAAGTGGACTTCAAACTCAACTTTCTTAACCGAGAAATAGGAAAGCTCAACACAAAGCTTTTCGAGATCTTGGAAGCCAAAAGATCCCCACCATACATTCAAGACTTGTTCAGGAATGGTGGTATTTTGTAGTTCAAATAGGAGCAGCCTTGTTTTGCTCCTGAGGCTTTGTAGTCGGTTAAGCTAGTTTTATGTTTTAGGTTCGTTTATTTTCGTTTTGGTGTATTGTTTAAGATTTAATGAAATTCCGTAGGATTTTTATGTTTTTAGAACCTTAATCTTCACTAAAATCAGTTAAAAATGACCCAACTCGTCAAATAAATAAATAAATAAACAAAAATGCCCTTTTTGCACCTTGCAGCACGGGGCCGTTTTTCGTGAAGCACAGGGTCGTGCCCATTCAACAGTACAGTTACGGGATTTTTGATAAAAAAATACCTATTTTCCCATAACTCAACCCTAAAACTTAAACCGCCTCTCTCAAAGAACCAGCGACCAAACACAACATTTTCCAATCCTTGCTTCAATCTTTCAGATTCAACACAAAGGTATGCCAATTTAATGATTCTAGGGTTCCAATTAATCATTTTAAGTCAAAATTGGGTTGAATGTGAGCCAAATCCGAAGGTCATACCTATTTCATTGTTGAATCGGGTCAAAACCCAAATAATAGGATACTTAATTATTACCATCTAGGGTTTTACTTTGTCAAAAAGGGTTTGACCCGAATAGGAGATAGGATTGAAGGAGGTTTGAAAGAAAATCATTCGGGTTTGGGTTTCGAACAATCCATATAAATAAAATAAACCCGGATGATAGTTATTAGAACCGGGTTGAAATGCAAGTTCGAATCATGAAAGTTTTTGAAATTTAATTTGAAAACACGGGCTGTGTTTCAACAAAACACGCCCCCATGGTCAATTGCAGGTCAAAATAGTCAAATCTGGCAAAATCTCAAAAACATGGGCCGTGTTTTTGGGTATGTTCCATATTTTAAGTTTAAACTTTGTGATTATTTGTCTAATCTTGTTAAAATTCCAGATGGCTGAATATGGAGAAGATGTTCGCGCTTTCCTCATCTTCCCAGAAGACACGAGACGGGATTTAACAGCTCGTCAAAGGATGGAATATCTAGCCAACCGAGAACCAGAACCAAACTTTTATGCATGTACTAACACATTGTGGGAAGTAAACCAACTAGGAAGATATAAAAGGCTTGTACAAGGGTCATGGAAGCGTTTTTTTGGACAAAGAGGAAAATCAGTGACAGAATTGACCAAAGAGTTCTTGGCTTTGTTTTCAATTAAAATGAAGAATTTGGACATGTAGGAAAACACTGTTTTCAGTTCCGCATTGGGGGAGAATGGTATACCACTTTAGTAACTTAGTTAGCTATTGACATGGGAATCTACACGTCTGAGGAAACCGACAATGCCTTGTGGTTTGAGGCAGGACGGCTTTTTAAGACGAAGATGAGCAAGAGACAGGTGAACCAGGTAACACCAGAATCGAGGAATGGGAACAATTAGGCTTTGGGGATGAACACTACTTTCCAAGAAGCACCAAAAGTACAGCTCTACGTGACCCGCTGTTTCGTTACATTTATCGCTTGCTAAGCCAATCAGTTACACAGCATGGCCAAAGCGAGGGGGTCGTGGGTTTGAGTGATCTGTGGGCCTTATATTGTATCAAGAACGAGGTACCATGCAACATTACATATCTGTTATGCCAGCTGTTGAAGACTAATGGGAACGCAAAAAGGCCCACTACCCGGATCTTTGGTGGAGCTTGGATATATAAGCTTTACAAAGCCTATCATGTCGATCGATAAGGAATAAGGAGCCCAAAGACAATACCACTCGATCTTCGCCTCTGTATGAGTATGTAAATGATCCAACATATATCACGGAACCCACAACAGTGGCGGTTCTAGGATGCCTGTAACCATATATGGGATCCTGAGGACCCATCAGAGATGACCATTCAAGACATACCCGAAAGGAGGACAGGAACACCGCCCCGACAGGCCCACTGCCGCACATACTCTCAGCAGGGCGGCCCATCATTTTCCTTCGTCGGCCCCAGATCGTCATAGCATAGCCAGTATTCGTTTGAGGGGCTATATGGACTTATTGAGCATTATCACACTCACACTTTCGCTTCCAGTGACAGGTTATCAGGATAGATCGCAACATCTGATGCACAGTGTGCCGCAGACAACGCGGAGACGAGGCGGGAGATACATCAGCTGGTTGAGCGCATGGACCGTCAGTGGGGACCATTTGACCCCGAACATCCGAGAAACCGACGATTAGCAGCAATGGTAGGTTTGGGCATGGGCATGGGTGGTAGTATTTCGTGACATTATTATTTCATCATGGTTGTTTAAGACACTTTTATTTTGTTTGTTTGTTGTTTGATATGGCCGGTTATAGCGAGCCATTTGACTTATTAGGCTCATGTGGGGAGGGTATGGATGATTCCACACCCTATTTTCAGTTTTATTATGTTTTAATTGTTTGTTGGTTGTGTGCAGTTTTTATAATTTAGGTACACTACAGGAAAACGGACGAAAAATAGGGGACGCTCTGTCGAAATTTCGTTAGCTTGTAGGGAAGTTCCTTTGCATTTACCTATCATACCTCATATGAATCTTTTTATGAATCTTTTCACATTGAGGACAATGTGAGATTTAAGTGCAGGAAGGGGAATTACTTGACCAAATTACTTGTTCAACTAATTATAAAACTCTATAAGAACAAATTTTTGTAGCAAACAAAAACTATTTTTTATGACAAAACCAAAAGAAAATCCAAGAAATGTTTTTTGCAAAATAACCAACTAAAAATCTATTATAACCAAAAAAGTGAAAAAGTATAAAGAAGTTTTGTAATAGTGAGAAGAAATTTATACAAAATATGGCTTTTATACTCAATCCCTCTGTTACTGTGAGATAAACCTCATGCCATATAAATATTTTTTCGGAAGCATTGAGTGAGTCATATGTTTCGTGTGATTTAGAACTTGTCTTAAGTATTCTTTTCAATACCACATGAAGCGTTGCATAAGAAAGAAGGTAATTTTATCACAATTTCCTCAAACCATTCATTAAAATTACAACACAAAACCAAAAACCTTACCTTACCACTTTATCTCTCTCACTGGTAAAATACAACGCTGGTGTTTTACCGATAGACCCTAAAGAACTGGAATGCATTTTTTTTATTTCAGTTTTCTTTACTACATACATTTCGCAAAACCTAGGTTGCCTCCAGAACTTAGGGAGAGAATTTTCACTTTAGCAATGAGGTGAGGAAAAAGTCGCGCCAAGACGAACAAAGGCCAATATTTTGTGGAGTTTACAAAAACGCAATGAAATGAAGAGCAAAAAGATACGAACGATGCTTAGGATGAAAAAACTGGTCCCACGAAGGAAGATGTATAAAAAGTCAAACTCGGTCTCAATATGAATATACCGAACTAATGAGGGTGGGTGCTATTAGGCTCAAAGCCGAACGATCCATTAGAGTTGAGAGTTATGTTCAGAACAGGATTGAGGAAGAACTGGTCCACATCCTCAACAAAACTGGTACTGACGATCTGACCTTAAAAGAGTCACTGGGTTTTTAAGTATAAATAATAATAATAAATTAAAAAATCACCTCAACAATCGGGATATAAGGAGCTAGACCATTGAAGACATTTTGAGACTCCCGAAAATCAGTAGAAGTTGTATTTACCATCCTCACCACCATTACTCACACAAAAATCAACCCCTATTACCTTCTAACATATGCAACCCTTCACAAAGGGGGAGATTTGAACTCGTTACAAGCTTATTTATCACATGTCACATTTTGGCTAAGAGTGTTCATATACATACATCACGTGCATGATCGGATATAAGCCGAGTGTGTGTGAACATTGTGAGAACGTGATGTTTTGCACAAACAGAAGCTCATAATAACAAATCACCTTTTTATATATCACTACATATATTCCTATGATTTAAAGTTTGTTATTTTGTTCTCATCTTCTCGGAACTCTTTTGGGGATGTTTCAGCTATGGTCCTAACTTGCTATTTTTAGAGAATATTTATAAATAGATTGCTTGAGGACAAGCAAGGTTCAAGTGTGGGGATGTTTGATGTATATAAAAATAAACATCTTTTAAGCATCAAATAATCTCTAAAAACTACAAGTTCTATCATATAATATAGTTCAATTGACTACTTATCATGTTAAAAATATATTTTTAGGTATATCCAAGACTCGAATGAAGAAACAAATGAAAATGCAAAGAGAAACTAAAGAAAATCAAAGAAAACAGCAAAACACCCCCCCCCCCCCCTATGCTTCATGGAACACACCCCCATGCTTTTCTGTGCAAGAAAAAACAAAAGGCTGCAAGAAAAGACAAAATACTGGACAGCTGGACATGGGGCCATGTTTTAGAGAACATGGGGTCGTGGTCACCTTTCAGAAAGGACAAAAGAAAATATAACAGACACTTAAAAAATGGGGTCGTGCCTTACTAAGAACGCCCCCGTGGTGAGTCATCATGTACGATTTGACAGAGTATTTAATGCGACTAGACACCTGGACATGGGGGCGTGCTTCACTATACACGGGGTCGTGCCTGATCACCCAGACAGCCTATAAATAGAGGTGCATGTTGCATTCAAAGAGTGTGCTTGGAGGGAATTCTATACGGGGTTCACTTATAAAACACCCACTTTACACTTATATTGAAGATCTTGTGGAGAGTTTGAAGGCTTGGAGGTCATCATCATCATCCAATCACCATTAAAGAAGAAAGATTCGTCCATATTTGGTTAGATTGTTCTAGTTTAATCATGTGTTTTTTATCTTCATCTTCTTTGATGTTCATAACAACGCTCACCATGAGCTAAAATTCCATTTACCATCTAATTTCTATGCAAAAGCTTTGTTTTAGTTGATGTTTATATTAAATATGTGATTTAGTTCTAGTAAAGTACATGGTCATTTTGCAATTATCCTTTGATAAAAAATGTTTTGTCACTTTAACTCAACAAATCAAGATTGATGATTAATAATCATTCATGATTCACTCGTGTTCTTGGAGACTAGAAATGGTAAAAATAATATTTTGATAACTTATCTAAGATAAAACATAGATCCTTATATTGTACTTAGAAATGATGAGATATAAGCTATGATCTATTTCTCTAGTTTTGATAATTCTGAAATAACATTGTTAACACGATTGCTTAGGTTATCATGCTAGTTAAAAAAATCATATGTTAAAGGAATGTGTAATTATAATCTACTTAAATCAACCAAGGGGAGGTTGTTTGACTAAACTATAACCACCCGAAGTTGTTAGAATTTGTATTTGAGAATCCTAATCTTTATACTTTACTAAAAGTATTTGCTTACTTAAATTGACATTCTCATGGTAGACATGAAGTTATGCATGCTACTTTCTTTTATGTCATATGGTAAGTTCACTTAGAAATGAGGGACTATTCTATCATACATTATTAAAACAAGTTTATCACATATTTACTTTATAATCATCAAGGAAGAATGAAGTGGATTCTTGATTTTAGATGATAACCTTCATATAATTGAATTACTCATTTAGAACTTCACTTCTTGTTCACCTATATTATATATATTATTCTAAAAAAATTAAAAAATTACTCCAAAATGATTATCTTCTCCGATTAAATTAAAATGAAGGTTTATTATTAGAAATATTTGTGTCCACGAATCGATACTTGGTTCTTATCAATACTATTCAACATATATGATAGGTACACTTGCCTATATATTTTGTGTTTTGTTAGTCTTAGTAGAAATCACTTTCATAAATTTAAAACACGATCTTGTGCGAAAACTAAATTCATCATAACAAATTTAAAGACACCGCAAAAACAACATAAGGAACCCTGGGTCATTAAAATGAATATATGTCGTTGGCTGGCAAATTAAAAGAATTCATTTTATAGGGGTAGAGAAGTTCATGTACATTCTGAAAAAGTTTGGCCATTCATATATTCATTTTGATGACAGGAACCTGAAAACCGATTTTTTAGCAACATTTGGAACCAATATTTGGGTGAGTCATCATGAGATGAGATGTCAACCGTCCATATTGATTTTGACACTCCAATTCTGATTCACTCAGGTATATCATCAAGGAGGAAGCCCATCACTGTGAGAAAACCCCTTTTGAGTCAGGTTTCAAAATTGAGACCTTAAGATCCTAAGTCTTACCATTACCCCATGTGATTACACTTGAAAACCAAATTAAACACTATTGTCAAGAAGTTTTTATTGGACTTCTACATGATAAGATCGTTCGCTGTGGAGGGGCTTCACCGCCCCTTCACGTCACCACCACATAGAAACAGGGGTTCCGAAGCCCCTTTCCACAAAGCTCTGTTGTGGTTTAAAGCCCCGTTAACGCCCATTATATATATATATGTGTGTGTGTGTATGAGAGAGAGAGAGAGAGAGAGAGAGAGAGACATGGTCCTACCATCCCTCCCCCAATATCACCCCTCAATGGTGTCCAAGGGCTTTAAAGCCCCTTTGAAGCCAACATTGAAGGGTCTTATGACCTAGTTCATTTATATTATTTTTTTTACCGGTTGACATTATTATCCATACATAAATTATAAGCCATTATATGAAGATATTATAAATAGCATCGGTAGGAACCAATTGGGTGGTGATCTATTGACAAAGACAAAATATTTAAACACCTAAATTTGAGACGAGGAAGCCTTAGGTTCAAAACTTCAAATCTCATAATAAAGATTAAGCAAAATTTGCCATCAATATATAATATTAGGAGTAGGTTTCTTCCTTAGCTGTCCATGATACGAGAATGAACAGAATTATAAAAATAACAACCTGATTATCTCTTATCTTGCATACTCTTTAAGTTTCATCCATCCTAAAGAGACAATTAAAGTGGAACCAATAACATAATAACGAGAATCATGGTTTCACCAATATCTTCAAAGATAACCATTCCCACACGTAGGTATCTCTAAGTTGATATTCATGTTTATACCATTGATTGAAAACACAAAATCCTGATATTCTGGAAAATCGAATCAAACCTAAACAAACCTACATGAGAAAGAAAGAAGCATCCGTATTGACTTGAATCCAGACATTCATAAAGCCCACAAATTAATTTAAAAGCCCAGCAAGCCTGATGAAAATGCAAGCTGTTGTATACTTGTATTGCCTAACTTTTTGAATTGATAAATTCCATAAGCCTTGTATTATTTCATATTTTTTTTGTATGGCCATAAATTATTTTTACGTGACCCAATTGGTAAATTATCTTATATGGACTTTTAATTCCAAACCCTCTTAATTTTGTATGAATTATTATTGATAAAAGAGCCCGCCGTGTTGCGACGGAGACACAAAGAAAATTTGATCGGTAGGGGTTCGGTTCGCTAGAGTATCGCTATTTGCTATTGCAAAATTTATAGTCGGCATAGATTTTGATACAAATGGTAACAAATTTATATAACACTATCATAATAAAAATGAGATGTAATTACATATGTATCCATTTTTTATTAAGCACAATTACGTATTTTAAACACAACTTTTTAAACAACAGTATCATAAAAATAACTTAGGTTTCAAAAACGAAAACACAAAAAATATATTTCAATAATAATCTTATCTTTTTAAACAAAACAAGAGGACATGTTTGTACGTTTTCTGGTAGTCGAAATATGAATTATTTTCCCAGTTAGATATCGCAACAGCTAATGCAATACCACTATTTTGAGTATACGAACTTTTTTTTCCAAGTAGTAATAGTAGTTTTAATGATGCCTAAAATTTAGTTATTGTCCCCAGTACAAATTCACGTTCGTACTCTTGAGTTCCACAACTTATGTAGATTACCGTTTCCACCTATTGTCACAAAATAATATTATTAGCTTTATAAAGTACAACATAATATCATTAATTGTATAAACGAAAAAGCACATTGATCATATTTAGAATGGGGACTTAACCAACATGTAAAAATAAGCAGCCAGCTACTTGCATTGCTATTCAAGGCATTCACAAAAGTGTGTTTGTCAAAGAAATTTGAGTGATAAACAAACATATGCTTCACAATCAATCTAATGATTAATAAAAGTGACCGTCCAAATATGTGAGAGGAATTGCAGAAAAATGAAATTAGAATTTTCTATACTATAACAAAGTATGTTTAAAATTATAGTTACTTTCGTTTATATAAGGGATATTGCTTTTTCAATGCAGAACATTAAGATAACTTACAAATAAACAAAAAAAGTGGCTAGGAGATTCTATATACTCCATATTAACTTGCTTAGGATAGTGTCAGATGCAACATTGATGATAAGCATTTTGCCATGGTTACATTCTTATATTGTGTGTCTACAATCTAAAAGCAATAACTTTTAGCTTTGTTTGCAAAAATTAACTGACAAGTAACTAGAAATAGGATCCAAATGCTTTATAGGTCACCGCTACCAAAGCTCTAGAGTTTTGGAACATAAATGATCGACGGTGGGCAGATTTGTCATTCATCTAATACTTTTTGCTTCTTACATGTGTTCATGATTTACCTTAATACCCATTTTGTTTGTGCTTCTTCTTGGTCAACAGTTCCAAGATTAATCTGCAACAACCATACCACAACTGAAATCAACTAAATAAATTTCAAAATTTAAGTTCAATAAAAGAACTAAACTATAAAAACGTGTGTTTTCCAGTATGACCTAAGCTTCTAGATTTTAAAACATAAATGATGGTACGTGATGCCGTCCTTGAATCTTCACTTTCAGCTAATTCGGGGTTACACTCATGTGATGGTGTGATTGTCAATCATTGCAGTCTCTGTTAAACTTAGAATCAGAAGAATCTGTTAAACCTTGATTTACATTTATGCCATTTGATCTAACCAATGCACTAGCTACATTTATGGATATGATCAGATTTGTAAATCGTATTAAATTTGTAATCATTTTTATAGACGATATACTTATATATTCCAAAAGTAGTGATGATCATATCAAACATCTTCATACGCTCTTAACATTATTGAGAAAAGAAAAGTTGTATGCTAAACTTTCAAAGTGTGAATTTTGGTTACAAGAAGTACAATTTCTAGGCCCCATGATTAACCATGAAGGTATTCATGTGGATCATGCCAAAATAGAAGCTATCATTAAATGAGAAATTTATAAAACACATACAGAAAATCGAAGTTTCTTAGGATTAGCAGGATATTATAGACGTTTTATTCAAGATTTTTCCCGAATAGCAGTTCCGTTAACCAAATTAACATGTAAAATTTCAAGTTTGAATGGGGACCCAAGCAAGAAGAAGCTTTTGTAACTTTGAAGAAAAAGTTAACAAATGCCCCGATACTTGCATTACCAAAAGGAACTGAAGATTTTACAATTTGTTATGATGCTTTCAAATCAGGATTGGGATGTGTATTAATGCAACGTGAAAAAGTATTGCTTATGCATCCAGAAAACTGAAGAAGCATAAAGAGTATTACACAACACATGACTTGGAATTGGGAGGAATTTTTTTCCCTAAAGATCTGGAGACATTATTTGTATGACAGTAAGTATACTATATTTACATATCATACAAGTTTAAAATATCTTTTTGGGCAAAAGAAGCTCAACCTGAAACAAAGACGTTGGATGAAAATTCTTAGCGACTATGATTGCGAAATCCACTATCGTGAAGGCAAGCCTAATGTAGTAGAAGATGCATTAAGCAGAAAAGAGCATGAGAAACCTAAAAGAGCACGGGCTCTAAAGTTAGAACTTCAGATAACTTAATTAATGAAGTGAAAAATTTTCGTTAACAAGCAATGAAAGAAAATAACATTGTTCATGATAAAAGAAATTGTACCATTGATCAACCATTTAAAGGAAATGCTGAATTCTCCTAATGGAGAACGGAATATGGGTACCAATCATAGGAAATCTACGAGAAAGGATTCTCGAAGTAGCTTATAAATCCAAGTATACAATGCATCCCGAAAAAATAAAATGTATCAAGATCTGAAGAAAATATATTGGTGGATAGGAATGACAAAGGACGTAGCCAGATATGTCTCGAAATGCTTAACTTGTTCGCAAGGTAAAGCTGAACATCAAAAGCCATTACTTCAATAATTGGAAATTCCATAATGGAAATGAGAACTAATAACACTGAATTTTGTTACTAAATTACCTACAATAAAAAGAGACAATGACACAATCTGGGTAATTGTGGATAGATTAACAAAATCAACTCATTTTATCAATGAAGGAAACTTTTAAGATGGAACAATTAGCTAAATTGTATGTAGACAAAGTTGTCTCATTGCATGGAGTTCCATTATCCATTTTATCTGATTGGGATAGCCGTGTTACTTCTCTTTTCTAGAAAAGTTTCCAAATAGCCATGGGAAAAGGTTAAACTTGAGTACAACATACCCTTCACAGACTGACGGTCAAAGTGAAAGGACCATACAAACATTGGAAGACATGCTAAGAGCATGTGTAATAGATTTTGGTAGAAATTGTGATGACCCTTTACCACTAATAGAATTCTCATATAGTAACAGTTATCATATAAGCATTAATGCTTCCCAATTTGAAACATTTTATGGACGGAATTGCAAAACCCTAGTGTGTTGGGCAGAAATGGGAGGAAAACAATTATCAGGCCCTGAAATCATACAAGACACTACTGACAAGATAAATCAAGTCATGGAAAGGTTAAAGATTACACGAGATCGTCAGAAGAGTTATGCGGATCATCGATGCAAACCATCGGAATTTCAAGTTGGAGATAAAGTATTACTAAATGTATCATCATGAAAAGGAGTAGTTCGATTCAGCAAGAAAGAAAAGCTGAGTCCATGATTTGTTGGACCATTCCAAATTATTAAACGAATTGAACCAGTAGCCTATGAGCTAGATTTGCCAGAAGAGATGGCATGTTTACATGATATATTCCATGTAAGTAACTTAATGAAATCCTTAGTTGATGAATCACTAAAAGTACCCCCTTCAAGATATAATGGTAAATGAAAAGTTGAAATTCGTTGAGAAACCCTTACAAATTGAAGGTAGAAGGATCAAGAATCTAAAGCATAAAATAATCGTTATGGTCAAAATGAAGTGGGATTCAAGACGTGGACCAGAATATACTTGGTAATTGGAATCAGAAATGAAAAGAAGGTATCCACACTTATTACAATAGATCTCGAAGATGAAATTTAAAATAAGGAGGAGAGACTATAACAAACCACAAAATAGGCAAAAAAGAAAAGAAGTGAGTTTCATCCCATATTGGTGGAGGAAGAAAAATGGAATGCTTCCACCTTGGTAAATATAAGAAAGTGAGTTATTTTCCCACATATACACCCAGTGGTCCTAGCGAGGGAGGGGGGTAGCACGTGATGCGCACGTGCTCGGGAGAAGTGCCATGGGCGTAATGGGGCGCTTTGATGGCGCACTTTTCACCGTCGTGAGCCGCTTTAGTATTGAAAATAATTATTTTTATTATCCTCCCATCGCACTACGTGACGGATTTACATAAGCCTCGTCATACACAATGACGTGTAATTATCTGGAAACTTTTATGGCTGTCGCGCTACGCGAAGGGTCCTTAAGTAACCCATCGCCATACGGGCGTGAAGGTTACATTGGCATGACACGTTGCCTGCCATGTCGTGCCACGTTGCTTGCCATGTGGCGTGCCACATGGCCTGGCAAAGGTTGATGTGTAGTTATCATTACGAGATTTGCTTGTGGTCATCACGATACGTGATGTGCACAAAGTGGCATATAAAATTTAGCAAATAATCAACCAAGCACAACGAGTAATAAAAACCTAGAATACCCTAAACCAAACCACTAGCAACAGGCAAGTGAACTTATCGTGTGTAGTATAGGCGTATAACTATGGGAAGACCGGGAATATCGAATTTTAGAGTCACTTATTAAATTAACGAGACTAGTTCTAAAAGTTAATTAAATTAATAATTTAGAAAATATTATTTTAGGATTTTTATTTATTTTATTTTAAAACTAATAATTAATTAAACTTGAAAAAACAAATTCAAACTCTTATACTTAGATGCAAAAAATAATGAAAAAAACGTTACCTAGGCTTGAAATCCTATTTGTGAATTTTGAACGCTTATCGGCATTGAGAACTGTGATGGAACTGGGATCAAAAGATACGATACCCTAGACAAGCCAATAGATTCCTAATAATTCTCTGGGTGTGACCTAAAAGGAAACTGTAAGGGGCGTATGACGCAAACCGGATGGTTGGATTACCTCTCAATCTCTCCAACAATATTAAAGTACTCTAATGACTAGATCACCTTTCAGTATCACTAACCACAATACATCCGGGAGTGTAAGGGACGTAAGGAGTAACCTAAAGATGCTCAAAAAGAGTCGGGATAGCAAAAATCAAAAGGCAATAAAGGAAAATCCACTCTCGTGTAATCTATACACTTAATGAATAAGACAACCTCACCTATCTATTACCTCTCTGTCTCAAGATAGGTAGTACACTTAATTTCTCTAAACCCTCAAATAATAGTTCATATGGATTATGTTCACTATAAACCATAAACTAGTTACGAACACAGTAGGTAACCTAATATGCATCTACATATGAAAGGCATTCACAAAGACACATATGGAACGATTGAATAAAAGTAATTAATATTAAACATGCATATTCATCTAATTAAATATCAATAAGGTGGTTACAATAATATTAGTCCAACACAAATCACCCAATAAACCAAGAACCAATCCAGTATCAACAAGTATTTATTCAAAATCTAGGTAACTAAAAGGTTTAGCCAACAATCATACTCAATAATAAAGCATAATAATTTGGTTTAAACACTGAATTCATAATAAAAATTATAAATTCAAACTGGAAAATAGTATTATGAATGAGTAGAGATAAAACCCTGCTGGCTTTTCTCTTGCTATAAACTCCTCCTAGTTTGTTGTCGTCAAAAATAGGAAAATTCTGTCGAACCCCCTTTCTAACGTGACCAGGCAATGCTTTTGGCATTTTGTCCCACTCACGGCAGCCCCCCTTTCTCAACTCCCTTGACTATATTTTTATAACCTACGGTAGGTTTTGTTTATTTGTTCATGATAATAGGGGCACATGCCATCCAGTTTTTTTTAGTTTGTTCAAATCCAGCCCCCAACTTCTAGCTCGCTCCATATCCTCTTTTTGTTTCCAACGAGACCAGCTAGAATTATCTTGAATTTATTAATTTTCTTAACAAATAAGTTATTAGCATATTCCTTGTTGATTTCGTTCACTGTACACGGTAACATAAGGCATTTGTAAAGTGTATTTTGATAATTAAAAACCGAATCATATATATATATATATATATATATATATATATATATATATATATATATATAATACTGGGTCAAGTTATAATAAGAAGTATGATCTTTGTAGGAAAGATAAGAAGTAATCTAGACTATTAATTTTGAGTTTGAATGGTTGAGATTAATTTGAGGAAAAATCAAGTATTAAACAAGGGAAAGTGCGAAAAAGGAAGAACACATAATTGTTGACTTTCTCTCCCCACATGCAAGGCACATGCCAGTTCCCTCATCGTTTTAAAACGTTCATAACTTTTTTATATGACATCTTTTTTTTAAAAAAAATTACTTTAATAATAAGCGTTTTTTATCTTTAATATGAATACCATATTGTTATAAAAAATTAAAAAAATTTGGTGCATTTTTTATACATTGTGTAATGGGTTATAGGCATTGTGTTTTATCATCATTATGTTTTATCCAATTATGTTTTAGCATAGTGTTTTTCCATTTTGTTTTTTACATTGTGTTATACAATTGTATTTTTCATTGTGTTTTTGTCATACGCTTTTTTCATTGTGCTTTTTAAATTGTGGTATATACATTGTGTTTTTACAAACGATTGTGTTTCTAAAATGAAAAACACTTGGTTAACATCGGTAGTCTGTCTCTTGTCACAACTACAACCACCAAAACTGCCACCACCCATTCACAACTACCACAATGAACTCGGTTATAGATTAGCGTTTTTTTCATTGTGTTATTTTATATTTCATTGTGTAATATCATTGTGTTTTGGTTTTTCGTTTATTGTGTTTTTAACAAAGGAACCGAGCACCACCACAACCACCAAATCCGTTTAACTGGAAAAAAAATCTCGAACGCATCACGAAATTAGAAGAAGTGATGGTGGCGAGTGGTGGAGGGGTTGAATGAGGTTGCAGGTTGTGGCGGAAATTGTCCAGAAGCACCTCAGGCGTCCGTCGGTAAATTACGACGTAGCAGAAGTGGCGGTGATGGTGACAGTGGAGCTGAGCCGCTAGTGACGTTGGTGGCGGTGGCGCAACTTTGGAAGTGGGGGTGACGGTGGTGGAGGTTGGGTGGTAGAGATGGTGTAGATGTGTGGTTCAACATGGTGGGCGGTGGAACGGTGGTGGTGGACGGTGGAATGGTGGGTTTTTGATATTAGGGTTTTGAGATGTAGGAGGTGAGTGGAGTGATGAATGTAAGTGGGTTTTTGATTTGTATGTGATGGACCAAATTACCCTCCTTCTTAGTCTTCCAATAAAAACCAATCTTCTTATTTGAACTTACCTTATAATATTTATTAATAAGCTGGCTTTTAATCAATTAAATGTAATTAAGTTTAAACACATCATATTAGCTCATTATCTCTTTGAACCTTTAGAAACCCACATATAAACCAATTACGAATAATATTCAACTAAAACCCGACGCCCTGCTTGTGGTGCGCACATATAATGTATATATGTGTGAACCCTCGGGTGGGCTAAAGTGAAATTGCACTAATTTTGACGTCATTTTACTAATCTCATGAAAATAACATTAAAAGTGGCAGAAGGTTAATCAGGCATCATGTGGTGGCGCTGATAGCCGAAAGACAATGGTACATGCACCAATTGGCCGATGTCTCGATGGTTGAGTGTTATGTGCCCTATGCCCAAGGCTTGATGCAAAACTACTATTGAGCTGGGGTCTCACCGGAAGCATCCTCTCTATTCCTACGGGGTAGAGGTAAGGTTGTCTACATCTTACCCTCCTCAGACCCTACCATAGCTTTACTATTTGTGGGATTTACTGAGTACGATGATGATGATGATGATGATGATGATGATGATGATGATTCAACTAAAACCCGACTTAAAGTCTTAAAAGTGTAGGAAATATTTATGTAATAATATGTAGGGCTGTCACTTCTGTCACTTTTACCCGAAACCCAACCCGAAAAAACACGTGCCCGAACCCGAACTAACCCGACCCGAAAAACCCGAACCCGAGAAAAGGCTAACCCGAACCCGAACCGAAGTAATTCAGGTTGGTTCTCGGGTTTGTTTTATAAGTTTCGGGTCAACCCGAATAAACTTTTAGTTTTGAAATTAAATATATTTTTAGGTATAATTGGATTAGTCTTAGCCACTAACATTATCAGAATCTGGTCCTAATCGATTGTTATCATTACAACTATTAAAGATCGATTGTTTATTGTTAATTTATGTTTTTCGTTTATTACTGATAGCAACCGTAATTGAGAAACCAAATCACGCCCGAATGAAGACGATTATGGTTCGCGTTAATTTTACTTTCTTTTGGATTATTTTATCAAGTTATGTTGGTTTTTTATTTGATTATTTGTTTACGAGCAAAGAATAATTGTTGTTTTAATTTTAGCATTATAGTGTTTTATTTTATTTTTGTTTTTTGGTTAGTTTTCTCGGATACTCGAAACCCGATTAACCCAACCCGAAAAAACCCGAACCCGAATTACCCGAACCCGAAAAACCCGTGAGAGATTTGGGTTGGGTTTCAGGTTAAGATTTAAAACTTTGAAACCCGAATAACCCGACCTGAAAAACCAGAAACCCGAAAAACAAACCCAAAAAACACCCCTAATAATATGTATATTTCAAGCCACATCAATACACGACCCGTTCCGTAATCAGCTATAAATAAGGTGGAATCGGGACATTCATTCTTCGTCCAAAAATCGTTAGTTTCTCTCTCTTTCTAATTTATTAAGGAGTTAGTATAATACCTCGAGTAGTCATAACGATACCCTTTTCCGATCGAAAGAAGATTTTGTACTCGAATCCAAAAGCTCTGCCTGAACAAGGTAAGAGATTTTGTCATCGTGCAAAGTTTCTAATCTCGTGATTATCGCTATGATTATCGATTGGGGATACTACATTTTGTTTAACCTAGTTGCTAAATACGAGGAAAACTCTTTATTTGTAAACTTGAAAGATGAGACATTCGAGTTTTTATACAACTCACAGTTGCGTGAGACAACTTGTTTTCCAATAATGTCATGATGACTTTTAAACTTATTAAACTCATGACAGATAGTCCAAATGCTTTCAAAGATATTTTCAAAGATTTTAATTACATTACAATGATTAAGTCTTTGTAGCCTTACGGGATGGTTACTACGCGTATTGTGGGTGTATACAAGGCTTGCCAAATGGATTGCACGCTACTTATTGGACAAATGTTATTCAATAAGTAATATAACCACAATTACAGATACGGTCGAGTGACAAGTAACTTTCAATAATTTGTAAGTAGACAGATGTAAAAACATCTTAATGATGTAATTGTAAAATGTATCATTTACAAATGAATATACTCACCAGTATTTCTTGTTGATCAAATATTTTTAAACATGTTTCAAATGACTTGTTAGAGACACAAGAATGATGTATGTGTGGCTTCCAACTTAATTGTCTTGTTATCAGAATAAATAAGTTTGTTTTATAAATTAGGTCTTATCTATATAAAATTATGTTTGTATAAATATGTGTTTTATTCCCAATTTATAAAATATAGAATCGTGGTCCATTTATACTCTGATAAACTTTCCTAACTATGGTTCTAATGAATATTTCCGTTGCTAAATATTTTAATAATGAACACCGATACCACCACTCATTGTTCACGGCTCCCCTTCTGGGGTATGGGGTCCGGGCTGTGAGACATGCTGATCACCAAACAAACATCATATATAAAGGAACAAATCAACTTGTTTAAAATAGCATTATCAAAAGTGAAAGAGATATACAATGATAGTATGCATCAACCAATGAAATACAAAACTGAAACAAATTACAAATATGAACCATACTAAAATGTAAGTACAACTGCATCCCTGAATTACAACATGAAAGAAAGTTGTATTAACTGCATGCTAGAACTACATAAACTAGAAACAAGAAAAAGAAGCAACACTCAAAATAAACTATTTGGGTAAATGACTGTATAGGATTGTACTATGCTACGACAAAATATGAAACAGGTAGAATTTTATAAAATTCAATCAGAGAAGAATTCAACTCTCCTCTACCTTCTCTATTCTAATAACACTCCCCACGGTGTCACTTTTTTGAACTATGCCTCTTAATAGTAGTACAATTCCACCCAAGAGTTTTGTAACTTGCATTATCAACATTGAAGTTCATTAGGTGATCTTTTTATGGTTTAGTAGGAACTTAGTGTTATTTTTTACATATACACTCATGTATGCATCATTCTTTGTTTCATACAAAAACTTGCTTCCAAAATGTATCATTTGGATTATGGAACTCTTTTCTTTTTAAATGATTCTAAACAAAAAGACAAAAGTTGCTGAAAAAAAATGAAAATTTGCAGGTCATGAACAAAATATACACATCTAGGTTATTCCACACCCAATTATTGATTTTGAAATTCAGTGGGGAAAAAACATGTTTAATGACAATCACAACTAGTTAATAGTTAACAATGATTAAAGCATTTACGTGTCCTAATGCCAGTTATGTTTAATGTTCAACAAAAACACCCATAACCTGACCTATAACTAACTAACAAGCCCCTAAACCCACATAAATAAGTTGAATTCCCAAATGAAATTGTAAAATTCATAAATCAAGATAAAAGACATACATGTTTGAGATGAGCTTTAGCTGTCTGTTGTTAGGGAACCATAAGTCCAGTATACATTAAAATAAAAATAAGAAATTACAAAATCATACAAAACTGAACCTAATACGTGAGAGTAAGATCAAATGAACCTAATACCACTAGCTTACTGGATAAATATGTTGTTACCAACAAAAACGATCAGAATCCAATTTAGGGAAATTCCTAAAAACTATAATAATCGGTTTAGCAGTTGAGATTAAGAATCATACATATGGGAACGAAATCTTTCGGATTGAGCAACCAACACATGGTTCAATTTTATTTCTGGCGATTTCCGATTGTAGAAATAATGCGGTTTTGGTCCAAGAATTATATGTCTTGATTATTCCATCTGTTGCGTAGGGTAGAAAAAGAGTAACCGGAAGGAGTAATTAATGTAATTTAAGGCGATAACAATTGAATAGGTCGACGGTGGTAAATCTGTAACTGAAGGCAAGAATGGTTGATTTGTTTACTCGAGGTAAACCCTCATAAATATAACGACGTCTCCTTGTAAAGTGTCTTAAAAAGATCAAATTACCATTGTGTCAGATATGAATCCAGACAATTAAGTTTAAAGGCCGAGTACAAGGTTTAAGGGCTTTAGGGTTTGATATCTATGTAAAGATTCTAATGAACAAACGAATTAATCTTCCTATTTCTCTAGTTAATTTCACATTATCAGCGCAGTCTTAGGGGAGAGAAGCATGGGCAGACCATAGTGGGGGCGGGGAGGGGTTGTGGCTCGCTTTGTTCTAGGTTCAAAAGTAAGATATACAACTCATATATTTCTAACTATGGAATGCTTTATATAATTGGCATCTCGTATTCAAAAGCTCATATTCGTTTATATGTAAGAACACATTTTGTTTTTGAGATCTTGGCCTTTGTTTGATGAAAAATATTTGGTTGCATTATATGTATGAATATATATGATTAATCTAAAATTTTAGCCCCTCCCCCCCCCCCACTCCAAGTGTAATTGTTGAAGTTCAGTCACAGGAAATAAGAGTACGAAAAGATTGGCAACTTAACAAGTAACATCGAATGCATCATCACCTGAAGTGATATGTGTGTGTATATGAAGTCTGAAAGAGCATACATTTGTAACGAATAGAAATTGAATTAACAGATGCATTCATAAACACATGAAATATAGTGACACGGTAATAGATTTATAATACCTGGAGAGTAGTTTGGTCATTTTACACGGACTTAACTAAAGAAATTTAACGGCGTTAACGGATGAGGGCCACAATTGTTACAAAATTCATACATGTAATAATAAGTTTATAACTATTAGGATCAAACTTGTAATTAGTTAAGTTTGAGGGTGAAGCGTGTAATATCTGCAAACCGCATGAACCATCCATTTAGTTAACTCGAGTTATCCCTTTGTGCATAAAGTTGCTAGTACCAGCCCTTAAAGGATATAAATGAGACATTGAGACTGATCGTAGATTTTCCTATCAGATACATTGGTAAACCTTACCCTGATGTGCATATCCTGACCATTAGGTGTATTTAGGAGAAACCAGTGAGACTGATCAGAGATCTTATCATCCTTAGCATTCTTGAGTGTGTCAACTCTTAGATTACCGGTGTTGTACGAGTCGTTAGATCACAAGAACATTCAACTTTCAATTGGATTCAAAGTCTAAGTAGTTGTTTTCTCATTCGGGTATCTTCATTTGTCGTCCAGATCTTAGTTCGATTTTCCATATAGTATTTTTATCTTTCTCGTTTATTTATTTTAAGTTATTAGTAAGTTATTTATTTAATGCAATCAAATCAATTAAATTATTAGCTAGGACTTGAAAAAGGTTTAGTATCGTGAGCCGCTTTACATGTACACGTATACGATATCCAGACTAACCATACAAAGCTTGTTTGAATTTTTTACCAAGCTAATGTAGTTGGTAAAATTATTTACCAAAGTAGTATACTTTGAAACTTAATTACTAAAATGGGAATTTTAGTGGGACCCACCACTCCATCTTCTTCTTCTAAACCCATTTTCCTCTCTCTACCTAGACCACCACCACCAACTCCGATCTAATAATCCGGCGACCACCAATAACACAGTTAGCCGCTGTTAGTCCGTCACCGAATTTCTCGTAACAGGTAGCTATCTCGACCACCGGGAGGCAGAGGTAACGCCAGAGGAATGAACCACCACCGTATCTTACAAATTTACAATTTTTTTCAACCAGGAAGCTTTGGATGAATTGAAATATTTGGTACAAGATGCTCTTAAGAAGCATGAGTTTTCTGCTTCTTCGGCGACGGCGGTGGAAACTCCGGAGAAAGAGGAAAAAGCTCCGGCGACAGAAGAAAATGCTTCGGGAGGCAGAGGTAACGCCGGAGGAATGCACCACAACCGTATCTTACAAATATGGAATTAAGTATCCAAAGAAGTATTATACAAATACGAGATCAAGATAGAATAAGGATCCAGAAGCAGCATTTCATATTGGGTTTAGGGTTTTACGAAGACCCGGATGCTTGAGTTATGGGGTTGGGTTGATGATCCGACCCGAAAAGCTATTGGGCGAGATAGCTACCTGTTAAGAGAAATTCGGTGACGGACTAACAGCGGCTAACTATGTTATTGGTGGTCGCCGGATTATTAGATCGGAGTTGGTGGTGGTGGTCTAGGTAGAGAGAGGAAAAATGGGTGGAGTGGTGGATCCCACTAAAATACCCATTTTAATAATTAAGTTTAAAAGTACATTATATTGGTAAATAATTAGTTTGGTAAAAAAACTTAGCTTGTTTGGTATATTTACTTTTCTTTTTTTCTTTTTTTGTTAAACCGTATTTCCGATCTATGCTACAAATAAATTTTAATATACTTTTTTTTTTTGCATATGAGAGAGATGTGAGTGGGGGCCGCCATCTTAGTCCATAGCAAGTTTGTATGTAATTCAAGACTTTGAAATTCATGACGAGCTCCACAATGTGGAAGGTTTTGGAATTTCGAAACTTTGCGTCCGGGTTGCTCTCTAATATAAGTTAATAAAGGTTGCCAAATAGAAAATATATATGCTTGTGAGTTGTAATTGTTTGCATGACATGTAAAAACAATTTAGGAATACACGGAAGAAATACACAGAAAATATGAAGTCACGATAATTTATTATACGACACAACACGATACACAATGTTGCATATGTCTCTTGTCCAGTACAGATTAAAACTTATGGTACCAAAACACACCTTTGTGTTCGCTATTCTCATCAGGCTCAATGTAGATGCACTCCTTAGCCTCTCTCCACATGGCCTTGAAAATGGGGGTCCGGTCGATCTTATAAAACTCACCCAAGACCGGCTTGATGGCATCCCGAGCCTCCTTTGCGTGGTAATGGGGAATGTATGAGATCAAATGATGCAACACGTGAGTGTGTGTAACGTCATGGAAAACCCGGTTCAAGAACCCGAAGTCCCTGTCGATTGTGGATAAAGCCCCTTTGATCCAGTTCCATTCGGTGGAATCATAATGCGGTAACGAGAGATGGGTGTGGTGCAGATACGTGATCAAAACGAAGAACATATGTACGCCTAGCACGGGGATTCCGTACATGGCCATCACCCAAGCAGCTCCTTTGGCTTCTACAAGACGCTTAACCACGTAAAGCACACCGAGCATGCCGATATCGGATACAACGACCTGAATGCGCTCACGATCGGTGAAGATGGGGCTTAAAGGATCGAAGTGGTTAGCGAACCTACCGTATTTCTTGCCGGAAATATTTGTCAGGAGGTATAAAGGAAATCCCAGGGTCAACCTAAAAACCAAAGTGAACACTCGACCAGGCGGGTTGTTAAGAAGCTTCGAGTAAATCAAAACTTTGGATTTGCGTTTAGGAATGTAAACTTCATCGTTATCGAGTGAGTTTGTGTTGGCATGGTGATTTCGATGGCTATACTTCCATGAGAAATACGGCGTGAAAAGGAAGGAGTGGAGGAAGAACCCCACAGTGTCGTCAATCCACTGGTATTCGCTATAGGCGTGGTGCCCGCATTCGTGACCAATGACCCATAGACCGGTGAGGATGCTGGCTTGGCAAAACCAGTAAACTGGCCATGCTAAGTAGTTAAGAGGAGTGGGAATAAGAGGGATGTATGTGCTGGCTAGATAGTAGAAGACATAGGCCACAATGAGGTCATGAACAACATAGTAGGAGGAACGGATGGCCGATCGCTCGAAGCAGTGTGCTGGGATTGCTTTCTTTAGATCACTTAGCGAAAACGGCGGTTCAATGGGGACGCGCTCCAGGATGTTTTTCCCCTCCGATGGATCAGACATCCGACCACCTGCGCCCATGTTGTTGGATATATACTTGATAACCTACAAATTATATAATATAGAGAAGCTAGGTGAGAATGAAATACAATAACTAATTAAAAGGCTAAAGAAGCAAGAGAGAGACCTCAAAGAGAAGTGATGAGTTAGTTCTCTTCTGTTGGTGATTCCTTTGAGGCTCGTCACACTTCATATTTATAATCAAAACGTGCCAAAAACATTGCTTCATTTTCCATGAAATTTTTGATTATTTTAATCGCCAACTACCATCGTTCAACTTTGCTACAATTTTGCAGGATTTACCAACTTTCCACAACGGGCAAAGTAGTATGTTTTATTCGATAATTTTAATTTGTACGTTAACATTCCCTTGTAATAATTATTTTACTTGTGTATATAATTATTCTAATTGATTCTCACGTTTAGCATGTTAATTTTATTTATACGTTAACCTTCCTCTCTCTCTCTCTCTCTATATATATATATATAGGATGAGTATCATTACAGAATTGCTAAATTATTTAAGAACTTGAAGGAATTCTCGAAAACTAACATTTTTTATAAAAAAAATTTGTATGTTAATGTTATTTGAGTGTAGTTTTATCTTTTTTTATATCTATATTACGATTACAATTTTGAAAATTAGCTTTTATACATATCTATGGTTTGTGTTACACGGGAAGAGGTGCAGACTGCACTTAAGAGGATGGGAAGGACTAAGGCGCAGACAACATACCCTTCGAGGTGTGGAAGTGTCTGGGAGAGGAAGGAGTCATGTGGTTAACTACTTTATTTAATATTATCCTCAAATCTGGTAAGATGCCAGACCAGTGGAGGAGGAGCGTTGTAGTTCCTATCTATAAGAACAAAGGCGACACCCAATGTTGTGGTAACTACCGAGGAATCAAACTACTAAGCCATACTATGAAGCAATGGGAAAGAGTGATTGAGATTAGACTTAGACGGGAAACTCAGGTTACGGTTAACCAATTTGGCTTCATGCCGGGGCGTTCCACCGTAGAGGCAAACAACCTTAGAGACAAAATGTTTACGGATTAGTCGCTCTAAGACAGAGTACCTCCACTGTGATTTTGGTGGAGTAAATGACAATGAGGACACCAAGATCACCATTGAAGGGCAAGTGGTTCCGCAGGTAACGAAGTTTAAGTATCTAGGATCTTTTGTTTAAAGCGATGGGAAATTAGACAGTGATGTGACCCATCGAGTTTAGGTAGGATGGTTTAGATGGAAAACAACTACAAGTATATTATGCGACAAGAGTTTCCCAACTAAACTAAAGGGAAAATTTTATAGGGTAGCAGTTAGACCTGCAATGCTATATGGAACAGATTGTTGGGCCATTAAGAAGGCATAAGTGCTGAAGATGGAGGTAGCAGAGATGAGAATGCTACGCTGGATGTGTGGGCACACAAGGTTAGACAGAATAAGATACGTTGTGTTTCGAGAGAGATTAGGGGTAGCTAACCTATCAGACAAGATAAGAGCGTGGAGATTGAGATGATTTGGACATGTGAAGAGAAGACAGATGACGAATTTGGTTAGATCCGTAGAAAACATTACTATAAAAGGGATGAGGGGTAGAGGACAACCTAAATTGACATGAGATGAGAGGATTAGGCATGATTTGATAGACTTAAATCTCTCAGAGGACATGGTTAGAGATATGAATTCTTGAAGAAGTAGAATTAAAGTTAAGGATTTTTAGAGAGAAATGAATACCTTAGGGGCTTCTATTTACCTTATTTTGGTCATACACAATTATAGTATTTTCTTTTCATCTCTCTCTCTCTCTCTATATATATATATATAGTATTATCATTTTTACTACGTGTTATTATCAATTATACTATAGTTGAACTTTGATTTTCTTTTATTGCCGCATACAGTCAAGAGCTGAGGGTCTCTCTGAAAGTCACCTCTCTATCCCATTGGATAGAGGTACGGTGTGCCTACATCCCACCCTTCCCAAACCCTACTTATAACTTTGCTATTGGTAGGACTCCACTGGGTATGATTGATTGAATGATATGTTTTGTGTTACACCTATGTAAATTTGTTAGTACATACATGTTACACATATATAAACTTGTAATTAATATATGTAATAATTTTATTTTATAAAATATGATAAAACTAATCCTAAATAATGTTAATATATAAAAAAAAGTTAAAAAAATGTTTGGTTATTTAGAGTTGATAAGAGTTCTTAACTTTTTTTAGAGTTATTTATTTATTTATATAATGATAGTTGTCTCTCAAAAATACCATTAGTGGGATGAATCACTTGTCATTTCCATTTTGGTAGGGTTGTAAGTTGGTTAAGGTTAAAATAAGATGTCATGGTTAAAATATAAAAATTTAGTACTTCAGTAAAAAAAAAGAAAAAATGGGATGCATCACTTAGTTTTTCAAATGTGAGATAAAACGGTTACATCGTTACTACACTTCATATACAATTCATTTCATTTATATGACTGATTTTAGTATTATTATATTCTCATATTAGTTTTCTGTTGGACGCTTAATTCAATTTATTTTAACATTGTTTTATTTCTATTTATATGTTTTACATATTCTATTTTCACTTGCAAAATTTAAAAATATAATGTTTTTCTAAAAGTCGTATATACTTTTACGAAATTCTTAGTTTTATCTATGTTTCTGTATAAGTTTCGTTCAAAATTAACCAATCCAGGTCAAATATGATATACCTATGACTTCCTTTATCCACTACATAATGTTCTTCAAAATTTTGAATACATGTTGTCGCATTAATATTTTTACATGTCTTGATATAACAAGCTTCGCTATGTGTGATCATAACATATGGGCAAATATGTTTTTTTTGGTTATCTTCATGACAAATTAGATATTTTTAATGAGAAACTTTACAAAATATCTTTTATCAACATTCCCATCACCATACGTGGGGTTACATGTATCAACGTCCCGCCGTAACGCGCAGTAACGTTCACCAATTATCCTTCAAAAACTCCAATTTTCCCTAGAACACTACACCAAGTTTAACAAAAATTCTACATTTTGCATCATCGTCACTCTTATCTATACTTTCTATATTCTAAATTGTTTAATATATTTATTTGTGTAGGGATGGCAATGGGTCGGGTCTGGGACGGGTCTAGGTATTCCCATACCCGGACCCGATTATAAAACCCCGTCCCAGACCCTACCCAGACCCGTCGGGTATTTATCGGGTAAATACCCATCGGATATCGGGTATACCCGCGGGTTTCGAGTATACCCGTTAGTTTATTAAAAATACTCGTCGGGTATGTCCGACTCAAATCCCATCGGGTTTTGAAAATACAACACAAAAAAGTTATTTTTCTAGTTTCATGATACACTTAATTCAACAAAAAGAAAAAATTATATCAAAAAATATATAAAAAAGATCTACGTAATTTATAGAGGATGAGTGAGTGACGGGATGTAAAACTATATATATATATATATATATATAATATAATTTTAATATTCATGGAGGACACACAAAGGACAATTGAACACAAATACCATTTTTTATTGTTACTGTGTGTGTGTGTGTAATTATGTCGGGTATATAATCGGGTAAACGGGTCCATATTATCGGGTAATCGGGGTCGGGTAATCGGGTATATTAGATATCCCAGAACCGTCCCAAACCCGCGAAAAATTTAAAAACTAATCCCAGACCCGTCCCATACCCTAATGGGACGGGTAAGACCCGTCCCAATTATGTCGGGTATCGGGTATTCCCATCGGGTTCGGGTTTCACTGCCATCCCTATATTTGTGTATGGGTGTTCTGGTATATCTTTTGAAAAACATATATTTTAATATCGACTTATTTCCTCATTATGATGTGTGATCCATCTCTAAAGCAATCTGTCTTGATAATGTGTTATGAAACTAGTCTAATGATAAATAATTAAGGGAAAAACATGTAGAGAGAAAAAGAGATTTTATTAATCAAGGTCAATACAAAGAAATACAATAGGATATTTACTGGAGAGGAAAATTTGAGGAGAAACTTACCTATATTTATAGTGTTGATTATCATAATATTAATATATGTATAAGACTTTGTATGACTTTATGGATCAAAAATAATTGTACACTCATATTAAGGTGTGGCAAGGTAGGGTAAGTTACGGAAAGATAAGGTCAAATTGCGTGTGCTGAAGAACTTGGTTGTAATACTACTTACGCCATCAAATGCTAAAGCTTATAATCGACAAAACGTGCGCAATGTTAATTTTGAAACTATATGATATTTGTTTTATTATAAGTTTTTAAATGTCTGAATAACTTCGGATTAAAAACAAGCTTTTTAACGTTTAGAATGTGTAATTTAAAAGATTTTGACATATTTGTTTAAAGTATAAATTTGGGGTTTAAACTACTTTGTTCGTGTCTGTATCTGAAACCACTTGGGACACTAGAGTCATGGTGGACTAGTGGGCATATTCAAGCAATGTAGTGTTGAATTCTAGTCAAATTTGAGGTTCTTTATATTTGAACACACTATATTCGAATATTTAAACTAGCATCTTTTTGTTGGCTGTTCTTAGTTGTAACTTGTATGAGTGAATATATAAATATATATATATATATATATATATATATATAGGGGAGAGTTATACTAAAAAGAAGTATTTTCATAGGAAGACTAAGAATAAATTATAGCCATTGGATCATGTTAATCAATGATTGAGATTTAAAATTACCAATAGCCGACATAGTTTCCTATAATTACTCTTTCACCACTATAACCGAAATAGTTTCTTATAATTGTTCTTTCATCTAAGGTTGTAATGCCACTTGTAAAACATTTATTGGTTCTTACCATTCTTAGGAAACTCTTTCTTTTTATTTGAACCCTTTTATATATATATATATATATATATATATATATATATATATATATACATATATATAGGTATTGGATCATTTCAGAAGTTTTTTTACAGCGAGAAATGCGAGAAGTGAAGGTGTAACTCCATTAATCCCTAATTTCAATCCCTTTCTTATGTGTAGGTGCGTTGTGTAGGTGCATATGTATGTGTGTAGGTACATATGTTTGTATATGTGTACGCATGTTTGTATGTGTGTAGGTATATAGGTTTGAATGTGGCTCGGTACATTTATATGTTTGTAGGTAGGTTTGAATGTGTAATTAAGACATAAATACAACCAACCTACATATATGTATGTAACATCATATGAAAGGGAGTGAAATTAGGGATTAATGGAGTTATACATTCACTTCTCGCACTTCTCGCTGTAATATCACTTCTCGCAAGATCCATCCCCTATATATATATATATATATATATATATATATATATATATATATATATAGAATCAGGATCATGAGATAACCTTTTTGAAATTGAGAACCATTTTGGACCACAAAAAACCCAAAAATAAAAAAAATCATAAAATAAAAAAACACAAAAATCAAAAAAGTAAAAAAACCAATATTCTTATTTTATCACCTCGGTTTCATAAAAAAAACTCGGTTTAGCTAAATTATATACAATATGTATAATATATACATATATGTACATTTACATGTTTTTTTTGTACACATGTGTATAATTTAAGATAAATGATACTGTACATATGTGTATATTACGTAACTAAATATTATATAAAATTATACATACGTGTTTAATATGACGTTTTATAATTTTTTTAAAATTTTTTAATGAAACCGGAATGAAATATAAGAATTTTGGTTTTTTTACTTTTTAAAATTTTTTTATTATTTTTTGTTTTATGATTTTTTTAAAATATTTTTTTTAAAGGTGTTTTTAGTGGTCCAAAATGGTTCTCAAAGTTCTCAATTTGCAAAGGGTTCTCTTAGGATCCATATCCTATATATATATATATATATATATATATATATAGGATATGGATCCTAAGAGAACCCTTTGCAAATTAAGAACTTTGAGAACCATTTTGGACAACTAAAAACACCTTTAAAAAATATTTAAAAAATCATAAAACAAATAATAATAATAATTTTAAAATAGTAAAAAACCAAAATTCTTATATTTCATTCCAGTTTCTTAAAAAAATAAAAAAAAACGTCGTATTATACACATATGTATAATTTTATATAATCTTTAGTTACGTAATATAACATATGTACAGTATCATTTATCTTAAATTATACACATGTGTACAAAAAAAACATGTAAATGCATATATATGTATATATTATACATATGTGTATATAATTTAGCTAAATCGAGTTTTTTTAATGAAACCGGGATGATAAAATAAGAATTTTGGTTTTTTTATATTTTTGAATTTTGTGTTTTTTTTTTTATTTTATGATTTTATTTATTTTTGGGTTTTTTGTGGTCTAAAATTGTTCTCATAGTTCTCAATTTCAAAAAAGTTATTTCATGATCCTGATTATATATATATATATATAGAGAGAGAGAGAAAAGGGTTCAAATAAGAATAATGAGTTTCCTATAAATGCTAAGAACCAACGAAATTTTGACATTTGACATTACAAATTATGGTGAAAGAACAATTCTAGGAAACTATGTCGGTTATAGTGATGAAAGAGTAATTTAGGAAACTATGTCGGTTATTGGTAATTTTAAATCTCAACCATTGATTAACATGATCTAATGGCTATGATTTATTCTTAATCTTCCTAGAAAACTACTTATTTTTAGGATAACTCTCCCTTATATATATATATATATTATATTTGAACACACTATATTCGAATATTTAAACTAGCATCTTTTTTGTTGGCTGTTCTTAGTTGTAACTTGTTTAAGTGAATATATATATACAGGGGAGAGTTATTTTGAGAACCTTGATGAGTTGTAAGAATTTTAAGAACTTAATATGGACCACACATTTAATTAAATGAGTATGGAATATGTGGCTGAGAATAAATTAGATTAAAAAATTAATCAGGAGAGAGAATAAGTATTTTTGATAATTACACAAGTTTAAATGTTAGTTACACATGTGTAATAAGTCGATTCGGTGTGTAAAAAAGTACTGTAATTTTTTGTACATTACTTACACTTACGTATTACATATGTGTAAAAAAAAATTCAAAAAAAAAATTTGTTACGTTGAGTTCTTTCGAGTTCTTAAAACTTAAAGTGGTTCTCTAAAGAAATCAATCATATATATATATTAGTTTTACACATGTATTTTTAGTTCTTTAAGCGTTGAATTAAACATAAACACAATGGAAGTCTTAGAAAGTCTGACATAATTACAACTTGTCTGAGAACATAACATATAAAGTGTCCATGGATGCCTTCACTACTCGAATAAACCCTCCATGCACAACATTTCCTTATTTCATTCTAACTGCCAAACTACTAACTTGATGTTCATATGAAAGTCAGCAACACGCTGAGTGAGTTTTAGGTTAACTAACTAACAATTATTTTAAATAAATACAGTAACTACTGACGGGCCAAAGAACAAACATAAACGTCATAATTGAACATGTCTAAAGCATAACAGTCTAATCTAACTTACCTTATTGAACTAAACATACGTAATTGCAATTACCGACATACGCCACAAAGGATCTGCCAATCCTTGTGCCCATGCAAGGACCTAACTGGTACCAATATGATGAAGTCTAACTTACTAATTAATTAAAAGCTTTAAACATAATTGAATGTTAACTTATCGTTAACTTACTTGACACATAAAGAATACACACCACTCCCAAAACATTTAATAAAGTAGGGGTTCTAGAAATTCACATTATTTGTTTACGTTTCCACCTTAACTAGGGATTCCTTTCTGAGTACTAATCCATGAATAGTATTTTATATCCGACTTATTATAAACATAACTGACTGTTAACTTATCGTTAACTTACCTGACGCATAACCCAAAACATTTAATAAAGTATGGGTTCTAGAAATTCACATTATTCGTTTACGTTTCTACCTTGGCTAGGGATTCATTTCCGAGTACTAATCCATGAATAGTATTGTATACCGGACCCGTTTTTAGCTTTTGATTTTCATGAAAGATTATTTTTTCTTATCATATTTATCATTTATTTGTATTTGTTAATTTACAACCTCGACTTCAAACGGCATTTCATGTACGCATTTTATACTTTAATCAAAGTCTATGGGCTAAAATTGTCAATTTCTAAACTTTCTATGAAAACGTGTGCTTTGCGTAATCGCATGATCAAATTTAATAAAGTTCTCATTCATCATCCATAATAATAATAATAATAATAATAATAATATTATTATTATTATTATTGAATCATAAATTATTCTTTTCAAGTTATAAACATTATTCATATGTGTAAATACTTGGATCAATGTTCATTTCATTGTTTACATGTATAATTGTTAACTTGACACGTTGAACCGGATATGTCTAGATTAATATTTAACATTTAACATATTAATTATAGCCATCTTAAATAATTTTTATCATAAGTATTTTACTTGACTCTTATATTAAAAGAAAAACATCTTTTTTGCATATTCTAAACACAACTTTCTCTCTAAAACTTACCTATTAACCTTCTTCTAATCACAACTATAAATACCCCCTCAATTCATATTTTTTTCCTTTGCTCATTCTTCTTCTTCTTCTTCTTCTTCTTCTTCTTCTTCTTCTCTCGCTAATAATAATTCTTCCAATGGAGTTTTTAATTTATATTTTCTTGTGTTTGTTCATCTCAAGATTACAAGGTAGGCATAAAGTTTTGTTCTTATTCATGTTTTCTTGTCTTTGTTCTTCATTTCTTATTATTTTCTTATTCTTATAATGGTTCTAAGACCATCACATAATTATGTTTATGATCCCACCTAATCTATACACTATGGTGAATAGGGTGGAGGAGACAAAGAACATAAGACTGCAAGCTGATCTTTATTGGTCACATCTTAACATGTTCTTACATTCTTGAGGTTTATGTTTGTTTTATTTATTTTGATTCAAGAATAATAAGGATTTTGATGATACATGACCAAACATATTTTATTTTTCATACCATAAATGGTTCATAATTTTCTTTATCAAAATCCATTCCAAAGCATCAAAAACATTGTTGTTTAGAATGTTCTATATTTGACAACAATTTTGTTCGACAAAGTTAGAGAAATAACTTGGTCATAAAAAACTGGAAATATGCAAGGCCAAAGCCTATCATTAACTTTATTTTATTGAGTTACGAGTCTAACGACTATTTGTTTGTATTTTTATTCTTTTGTATGGCTTCACAATCGTTATTTTAAATTAGCGTGCAGATTTATACCCTCTATGAAGATCGAGTATTTTATCTTACCTCGTTCCGAATCTAGGCAAACTTTCTAAATAAAAGATGTTCGTTACATATTAATTTAATTTACTAGAGATTTTTATAATTTTTGAACGATCATTGAGATTTTTAAACATTTACGTAATCGGTGACAAAAATATGTCCAAAACTGATTTTGTTTTTCTTGTTTCTTTTTCAACTTCTAGTTGTTTTATTTTAACACATACAAATATGTTTCTTTGACCTTTATTTACACATTATAACGAAGCCTTAATTAATTGGACTTAGGAATTAATCGCTAGGAGTCACCCAAGCTTAACCAAAGACCCTGTCTTTTCATTCACCAATCAAAGTGAGTATTCACATCCCCTTTTTCATACCATTGTTTTTGGGGGGTTTTATGCATACAAAACTCTATCATGTACATATTATTTATATATACTCAATACAATTCCATTATTTTGCATGATTGTGTAATTGCTCGATTAGTTTTCTAAATATCATATGACTGTGTGTTAACTGTTTTTATGGTTGGTTGGTATCTCATCCTCATTCTCAAAGTATGATCATACGTCGTCGGAGTAACTTGACACCATTTTTGGGTAAAGGGGAAATGGCACATTTATTTTATTTTGTTATTATACTAATTGTTGTAATTCACATGTCTCAAGGAATTGTTTATATTTTCTCAATTATAATTACTATTATATCAAATTGTGGTTACTCATTCAACATGTGTTGTTGATAAATAATTTTTACACATATTGGAGGTTATTATCTCAGATGAATTGAAGTGAGAATTAAGATCAGACCTTAGGATAAAATAAAGGATACTTTAGTGTTTGAATCGATGTAACACTTTTGGTTTACTTTTAGTTTTATAAGTAACTTACATTAGCTTAGTTTCAGTTAGGCTATTAGATCTTTTTACTTTCTTAGTTAGTGTATGCCCTCTACATCTACTCCCAAACTCGTTACCATTTTCCGAACCCGAGCGCCACTTTCACCAAAGAACACGCACTTGGGTAGGAAAAGCAACCGAAGGAGTTAAGGACGAACCGAAAGGTTATAAAACAACACCGATGAAACCAAGAGGAGCCTGTGATGGTGGAACTAAACATGAGCCAATATGGCAAGCAAACACTCGATGGCTATGGTAATAGTGTTGCACCACCTGAAATTCTTCTAAACTTTGAAATCAAATCTAACACCATTCATATGATTGAAAACTCTGTCCAATTTCATGGACGTCTCGACAAAGATCCTTTGTCTCATATTTCCCAATTCCTTTCAGTTTGTGGAACTTTCATAAAACAAAATTGCCCCGAAGATCAACCTAGACTTAAACTCTCTCCATTTTCGCTTTGAGGCCACGCATGGAATGGCTTGAATCTTTACCATTCTGTAACATCCCGAAATTTTTAAAATAATATTATATATTATTTGCGTCGGGTGAAATAATTGAGTTAGTGGATAATAAGAATAATAAATATAAAGGAAAAGTAGGCTAATTAAGGGGAATTAATTATGGACCAAAAGGAAAGATGGGCTTTGAGCCCATGGGCTTAAGGGAGTATAAATACCCCCTTAAACCCTAATCCTTTCCATTCCATCCATCTTATCCATCCTAATCTCTACACACTCCAAAACACACATACACACACACCACCTCATATCCGGCCGTGAGTGAGAAAGAGGAGAAACGAGATCGAGCAAACATCGGCTTTGGTAGATCTTTGCTATACGAGTCATATATACAAGGTTTAGAGTCCACAAACAAGATAACCGAGACCGAAGAACACATAAAGGTAAGCCTTTTTACCTTTAAAAGTTTACGTTTTATAGACGTTAGTCTTGAAACTTAGAACGAGAATAGATCGGGTGAAAATGAAACGTAAAGTTGTAAACTTGATGCTAAAACGAACTTAATGGACCTGCAAACAAGGTACGACTCATTTAAAATAAACACTAGATCTAGTAATAAACGTTTTTAGCTTAAAGGTCCAAACTTTATATTTTTCCGGGCCGAGTTTTACCCTTTATCGATCATGGGAATGTTCACGGGGTTGGTTATTATCATATCAAAGGACTTCATGTGAAAACGGAGGTGATTATGGGGGGTTAAGCAAGAACAGTAGCCGCTGCTGGGCAACTTCGCCTGCGGCTAAATTCGCCTGCAGCCAAGTTCACCTAAGGTTAACTTCGCCTAAGGTTAACTTCGCTAAGGTTAACTTCACCTGTTGATAACTTCACCTAAGGTTAACTTCGCCTGAGGTTAACTTCGCCTAAGGTTAACTTCACCTGTTGATAACTTCACCTAAGGTTAACTTCGCCTAAGGTTAACTTCACCTAAGGATAACTTCACCTGTTGATAACTTCACCTAAGGTTAACTTCGCCTGAGGTTAACTTAGCCTAAGGTTAACTCACCTGTTGATAACTTCACCTAAGGTTAACTTCGCCTAAGGTTAACTTCGCCTAAGGTTAACTTCACCTGTTGATAACTTCACCTAAGGTTAACTTCTCCTGAGGTTAACTTCACCTAAGCTTAACTTCACCTGAGGTTAACTTCACCTGAGTTTAACTTAGCACTAAGTTGAAATAATCTGATACGATAGGACGAGTATTGATACGTGTAACCTATATACAATTAGCAGCACAGTTAAAGAGATGAACCATGATAAACGGAGAAAGGAACCGCATTCAGGTGAGTTTCTAGCCCCATTCCTTGTTATGTTTTCGGGGCTGTGTGCATACTCGATGTGTTGTTAATACATTTATCCTAAGTGATAAGTGTATGCCATATGTGATAGATATGAATGATTGCTTGTCGGTACGCGAACGATCTTCGGATATTGCGCGTACTGTCAGGTTAAAAATAAAGGTACGAATATTATATATCGAAGATGTATGAACACTTGTCGGGGCGTGAACGATCTTCGGATATTGCGCGTATCGACAAGGGGTATGGTTGTTAAATGAATGATGTAAAGAACGCCTATTGTGTTCTTATGCTATAATGTCATTATTGTATATGTGAAGTATGTGTATACAGGTACACTAATTGTATGTGAGTCCTACGTTCGACATAGTAAGTTAGGATGGAGAATCCCTCTAACTTCTGTTGGAAATAGACTTGGCAGGTGATGGCGTAGTTAAGGACTGCGGGCCTTATACGTGATGTAGAAGATAGATGTAAATGTAGATAGGGACGGTGGGCCTTATACGTGTTATAGGAGATAGACGCCAACGTAGATAAGGACTGCAGACCTTATACGTAATGTAGATAGGCGTCAGCACAGGAAAGGATTGTGGACCTTATACGTGCTATATTTGTGTTGTGGTAGCATAGAGGAAGACTGCGGACTTCGTACGTGCTATGGTTATAGGTGATAGACGCCAACGTAGATAAGGACTGCGGACCTTATACGTATTATAGATAGTCGTCAGCACAGGAAAGGACTGTGGACCTTATACGTGCTATACTTGTGTTATGGTAGCATAGGGGAAGACTGCGAACTTCGCACGTGCTATGGGTTAGGTTGCAACATAGGGAAGGACTGAGGACCTTGTACGTGTTGTCAATATAGGATGGTACAGGGAAGGACTGCGGACCTTGCACGTACCATAACTGGTGAACATAGGTAAGGACTGCGGACCTTTTACGTGTTCACGATCTTGAGTACAGGTATAGACGGCGGACTATGAACGTACTCTCGGAAGACTGAGGTTAGTGATTGTAGATATGTATGTATGTATGGTAGTAGGGTAACGGATTAAGTATGGATATGTATCTTCGGATATGTATGTATGTGTATGTATTGTATGGCTTCCGATTAACTAGAACTCACTCAGCGTAGCTGACTTTTAGTATGCACGCAGGTGAGTAGAATGAGACAGCTAGCTTGAGCGGGCACATGGTGGGCGAATAGGAGACTGACATCTGAAGACTCAAGATGTTTTAATGTTAATTGACGTTTATTTTGAAAGACAAGAATGTTTAATTAAGGCAAGTTTTGGATTGCTGTAATGTTTTATGAAAGTTTTTATATTCCGCGAAAGTTTTAATTAACTCTGATTTGTAAGAACTGTGTTAATGATTAAATCCGACGCTAAAGTAGGGCTACCGGGTTCGGGGCCTTACAAGTTGGTATCAGAGCATAAGTTCGAGAGATTTAAGCATCCTACATGCTTAGACTCGAACAGAGAGTGAGATTTTGGTAAGACAAGAAAGAAGATGCCAGTTCAAGATAGCCATGTGTCACTCAAGCAAGCTCAGTAATGGTAAGGTATATAGTTAATGAACGATAATGTTAGGGATAGGATTAATTGATTGATTGTTTGATGGATTAACTGTTTAAAAGTAGAAACTAGCACAAGTGAAATCATAAAGGGAAGTATGTAGAACCTGAGGAGTAATGCAAATAGTTAATTACACTTGATCAATGTCATTAGCTACTTACCTTACAAATCATGTGCTAAATAATTCCTAGAGTGATGACGTTTGTGTTTTCCCTTTTAGAATACTAATGGCTAGAGCTGGAGAAATTGTTGGAACTGGAGGTCACACTGGACGTTGTGGCAGGCCTCGTCTTGTCCGGCAACCCTCGGTAGAAAAAGCTTCCAACACCGGAGACGAAGGAGGCGCATCTGGAGGAAACCCGAGCAACAACGAAGGACATCAACTTGACCCTGCTGTTCTAGCTGCCATTGCCCAAGCTGTGGCAACTGCCATGAAGACTGGGAATCCCGAAGGATCTGCTGGAAGAACTGCTGAAGGATCAGGAGAGAATGGTAGGAAGGATGGTGAGGGAGGGAAGGGTGACTCGAGTGAAGCTGGATCTGTCAAGGTTGGTGATGGAAGGAGAGGTCGAGGTGGGTGTAACTACAAGTCCTTCAAAGGATGTGACCCGCCGAAGCTGACTGGTTTGGGAGACGCAATCGCTACTCTCCAATGGATAACCACTATGGACAAGATTATCCGCATTAGCGAATGCCGTCCCGACCAAGCTGTGGGTTATGCTACTCAGTCATTTGAAGAAGAAGCTATGTATTGGTGGGATAGTGTGGAGCAGAGAAAGACTAGGGATGAGATCAAGGCATTGAGATGGGACGATCTGAAAGAGTTGGTGATGAAGAAGTTTTGTGCAGATGCCGAGGTTGAAAGAACGGAGATGAAGTTCCTGAATTTGAAGGCCGGTATGATGACGCATCGTGAGTATACTACTGAATTCAACCGGCTATCTAGGTTGGTGCCTGATATGGTTGACACTGAGGTCAAGAGAATCAAATGTTATGTGAGGGGATTGCCACAAAAGGTCCGCATGTTAGTCAGGGCAAATAAACCTGCTACTTTTGACTCTGCTGTTGAGCTTGCAGAAGTGGTTTATGCTGACCTGGCTAAGGACGATGTGGTGGTTGAGGAAAAGAAGGAGAAGAAATGGGCTACCTCTGCTAAGCGGTCTGGCGAGATGGTGACAACAACTGATGAGAGGAAGGCCAAGGTTGGGAACAAGGATGCATGTAAGACGTGTGGGCAAGTGCACCAGGGAGAATGCAAGACTGGGACAGACAGGTGCTATCGGTGTGGAAAGAGTGGACATTTCTCTCGAGAATGCCTTGATCGTCCAAAGTGCTTCAAATGCGGAAAAGCTGACCACATGGCTAGGGATTGCAAGGAAGCAGGGGCGGGAGGTGCGAAAGGATAAAGACTTGGGGAAACTGCAGAGAGGAACACTTGATGAAGGAATAATTGGTCATGCAATGGTTTTATTTGTTTAAATTACATTTGCTGAAGAACTTGTTTTGTGTTAAGGTTTAAAACTTATGTTTATCAGTGACGTGTAATATATTGAGTTTGGTTATGAATGATTATTATGTTATGGTAAAATGTCGTTTTAGAAAATAGTGTTAAAAGTACTAAACGAAGCCCTTGGAAGGATGAGATGAGTCTTGGTACATCAAGGGTCTCATGGACAAGCTACCTTAACAGCTAAAACACATGATCACCGCTCGATAACTGCAAGTCAGAAGTAAGAAGGATGACCCATAAAGCGGAAGAGATTCAATAAAGTGTGTAAATATAAGAAGTGTTCCTTACTCAAGGAATAAGTTAGGTTTCGGGGACGAAACCTTTTTAAAAGGGGAAGACTTGTAACATCCCGAAATTTCTAAAATAATATTATATATTATTTGCGTCGGGTGAAATAATTGAGTTAGTGGATAATAAGAATAATAAATATAAAGGATAAGTAGGCTAATTAAGGGGAATTAATTATGGACCAAAAGGAAAGATGGGCTTTGAGCCCATGGGCTTAAGGGAGTATAAATACCCCCTTAAACCCTAATCCTTTCCATTCCATCCATCTTATTCATCCTAATCTCTACACACTCCAAAACACACACACACACACACACCACCTCATATCCGGCCGTGAGTGAGAAAGAGGAGAAACGAGATCGAGCAAACATCGGCTTTGGTAGATCTTTGCTATACGAGTCATATATACAAGGTTTAGAGTCCACAAACAAGATAACCGAGACCGAAGAACACATAAAGGTAAGCCTTTTTACCTTTAAAAGTTTACGTTTTATAGACGTTAGTCTTGAAACTTAGAACGAGAATAGATCGGGTGAAAATGAAACGAAAAGTTGTAAACTTGATGCTAAAACGAACTTAATGGACCTGCAAACAAGGTACGACTCATTTAAAATAAACACTAGATCTAGTAATAAACGTTTTTTAGCTTAAAGGTCCAAATTTATATTTTTTCGGGCCGATTTTTACCCTTTATCGATCATGGGAATGTTCACGGGGTTGGTTATTATCATATCAAAGGACTTCATGTGAGAACGGAGGTGATTATGGGGGGTTAAGCAAGAACAGTAGCCGCTGCTGGGCAACTTCGCCTGCGACTAAGTTCGCCTGCAGCCAAGTTCACCTAAGGTTAACTTCGCCTGAGGTTAACTTCGCCTAAGGTTAACTTCGCTAAGGTTAACTTCACATGTTGATAACTTCACCTCAGGTTAACTTCGCCTGAGGTTAACTTCGCCTAAGGTTAACTTCACCTGTTGATAACTTCACCTAAGGTTAACTTCGCCTAAGGTTAACTTCACCAAAGGTTAACTTCACCTGTTGATAACTTCAACTAAGGTTAACTTCACCTGTTGATAACTTCACCTAAGGTTAACTTCGCCTGAGGTTAACTTCGCCTAAGGTTAACTTCACCTGTTGATAACTTCACCTAAGGTTAACTTCGCCTAAGGTTAACTTCGCCTAAGGTTAACTTCACCTAAGGTTAACTTCACCTGTTGATAACTTCACCTAAGGTTAACTTCGCCTGAGGTTAACTTCACCTGAGGTTAACTTCACCTGAGGTTAACTTCACCTGAGTTTAACTTAGCACTAAGTTGAAATAATCTGATACGATAGGACGAGTATTGATACGTGTAACCTATATACAGTTAGCAGAGCACAGTTAAATAGAGGAACCACGATAAACGGAGAAAGGAACCACATTCAGGTGAGTTTCTAGCCCCATTCCTTGTTATGTTTTCGGGGCTGTGTGCATACTCGATGTGTTGTTAATACATTTATCCTAAGTGATAAGTGTGACACTCGTCAATTTCAGGTTAACTCCGTTAATTCGAACTCCGTTAATTCAAACTTAAGATCACACGAACCACAACGCATATCTCATTACATTTAAACTAGGGTTTAGATGACGCATGACAATCACTACACAAGTAGTCTTTCGGAATTTCACCGAAACACACACGAGTCCACTCAAACCATTGGTGAACAAACAATGAATATTATAAACAAGTACTTGATATAATTATGTGTTACGTTTATATGTATAAATGTGTACTTGTATGCATGTCATTATATTATGGAGGTGATTTATGTTTTATGCTAGAATTATACAAAATAGAAGTTGAGGGTTCTAGTTGTAACTTGTCATTTATTTAATTAATATATAAACAACCTTAACCATAAACCCTAACCCTCTTCTCCCTCTCCCTCTACCACCTGCGACGGCAGCCCCCCTCCCCCTTGGATCGACCGATTACCACACACACACATACACATACAAGTTGTTTACAAGGTTGTTGAAGGATCCAAGGTGATAACTAGGTAAATAAGCTTCATATCTAATTTATTCTATCATTTAATTGTATGATTAAACCTGTAAACATAAACACTAAGTGTTAAATATGTTGTTTGTTGATGATTTAGGGTTACATGCATGATTGTTAGTTCATAGGTTAATTGTTTATTGAGTTTTGATGAAAACTGATGCTGGACAGATTATTGAATTCGTGTTTGGACGACTGTAACTTGATGTTAATTTTATGTTTTGATACGATTGTTGATTCTATGGTATACTAGGTCAGGTCTAGTTTCTGAAAAGTCCGAGTTTGTAATTTTTGGACGTATAAAAGTCTGTTTTTATTATTTTACAAAACTGTTGTGCAAGGCTGATTTGGGAGACCTGCTGTTAGGCTGTTTTGAGACTAAGATATCTCATAAACTACAAGACCAAATGGGTTGGTTCCACTTCTGGAAGAAAATACATTGAGTTAGGAACCTAACCCAATTAGTCTTGCATTAATTGGATTCTTCATTTAACGGGAATAACAAATAATATTCGGTTCCGCATGATTTTGACTGCTGTGAGTTTACTGTAATGTTTTGATCGTTGTGAGAAAACTATGTAGAATAAAAATACAATAAAAATAGTTCTGGAAACCTAACTCATGTGTGCTTTTGTGAAGATTTTTGGTGAATTAATTGATATGTTATGATCTGTTGAATAGAGTAATCTTTCAAGTAGAAATATGTCTTGATAGAACTAGCTGCTGAACTATATGAAAATACATGAAACGTGCTTGTTGTTAGATAATTGCTATGTTTTTGACCAAATTGCCCTTGTGGGGAATAATTGCTAGTAATGTACAATACTAATACTTGACACGTAAATAGTTGTTCATACATGTAACGTATCACCAATGTGTTTGTTGAGTCACACACAATTCACAAACGAAACACTAAACGTATCTTATGCATAGGTATTATGTGCCGAGTCTAGAGACTCAATAATAGTTCCAACACTTAGAAAATCTCATTCTTGTTTTAGAACGCTAGTGAGGATTTTCTGTGACGCGCATCTCTTGGTTGACTTGTTTTTGAGTTCTTCGCAAACAGTGAGTTTCACGTTTCCCCTTTACTATTTTAAACGCTTTTACTTGGGGGAGAATACATACTCCAAAACGCTTTAGATTTTGTTATTAGATTATATATCACTTGTAAAGGCTAAGTGGCAAACGAAACAACTAAAGTCCTTCATAACATCGAACCGTTTAATATTGGATAATAGCGAGTCACTGTTGAGTAGTACTACTGGGTTTGACAAACCCCACCCAACGCTAAACTCGACTGGAGGTCGAGCGGGTGTAATCTTGGCTAACACATTTTCCATGGTCTGGATAGACATGGTGGCAAGGCAATTGATAAACAGTCAGCTTCGGTGTCGAACACTTAGTAATACTTGTTTTATAGGCTAGCTACCTATAGATATATAATTGATTTAACATTATCTGGTAACGCAAACGCAAAACGCAAAACGCAAACGCAAAACGCAAACGCAAAAGCTTTATTTATATAAACTTGTGAACTCACCAACCCCGTGTTGACACTTTTAGTATGTTATTCTCAGGTAGCCGAGGCGGGCGCGCGGTATAGGATCATGCATTACCTTGAACTCTATCGTTTTTGCAAACTTGTTTTTAAACTGTTACCAATTGGGTTTTAAGTCGTCCTGCGTGATGCGACACTTGGTTTATGATTTTACGCTTCCGCACTTATTTACACTTAAATGTTTTCGTGGTTTGAAAACTTTACTTATGATGTTTGATTATAACTAATGATTCCGATCCTGTTAGTTCACACCCTCTGACGGTAAAACTCCGTTAGTGGATTTTGAGGGTGTGACAGATTGGTATCAGAGCCATTGGTTATAGCGAACTAGAAATTGCATGCATACTAGACTATAACCGCAACGACCCATTAGTTATGATCTTACGCAGTGCATATAAGTATATAGATATGATATATATTTAGTTACTCATTTTCTTTATCTTAACCTCATTCACTCGTACGCGCGTAACCCATACACGACTTATCCTGTAAGGATGTCGACGCCATCGTCATCATCATCATACCCGATGTCTCCCGCCCCTGGAAAGGAACCGCAGCTACCTACCTCATCGCCACCCCGAGTAGTCCCGGAACTATAAGCCCCTGCACCGAAGAGGTATCTCCTGTCTGGAGGCATGTACGACGACGACGTTAGCTGGGATTGGTACCCGAGTCTGATCAGGCATATGGTTTACCGTGAGCAAGTTCCCCCATTACCTCACCCGGGCTGTCCTATGTCCTTCAACACACTACCACCCATAACCGAACCAATGGAGCGTGCTTTCGCAGCTCTCGCCTCCTGTTTAGAGCGTGAAGTTGACATTATGTACTCGACAAGAGTGAATGTTACTAGATTGATATGGGATGGAGCAAAGGCTAGGAAGAGAATTTCCCACCTGACTGAAGCCATGAAGGAAGTTCAGGATGCTCATGTACAGCAAATGGAGATAATGAACAAAATTCAAGCAGAGATGATAGATTTGCGTGACCAAATTTTTAGTGCAAGAGCCCTTGCAGCGACAGCTCTAACCCGCTGCGACACACTAGGGGCGCAGATTTCCCCGGATGCAGAAGAACCTGAGGAAGAACGCGAGGAAGATACTGAGGAGGATGCACACTCGGACGTGTTCTCAGGCGACGACATCTCAGGATGATAACACCTAGATGTCTAGAAGAAATGCTGGTCATGGTCGCGGTAACATCAACCTAACCGTAGCAGAACTCCAAACCCTATTGAATGACCATGCGGCGGCAGCTCTAGGCGCACATGTTCAGAATCAAGCCGGAGGTCCAATTGGAGCGTGTACTTTCAAGAACTACCTGGATTGCAAGCCCAATTCGTTTAAGGGCACTGAGGGAGCCATAGGTTTCCTGCGTTAGGCTGAGAAGGCCGAATCAGCTTTTGAGATGTGTAACTGTCCACCCGCCAGTAGGGTCAAATTTGCTGCTGGAACACTGGAAGATTCTGCTCTCACTTGGTGGAACTCCAATGTGAAAATTCTTGGATTGGAATTGGCGAACGCTATGAACTGGGAAGAGTTCTAGAATATGATGCGGGAAGAGTATTGTCCTAGAGAGGAAATCGCGAAGTTGGAATCTGAGTTTTGGTCGTTGAAAATGGTGGGTTCCGAGATTGAAGCCTACACCACCCGTTCCCACGAGCTAGCAGTAATGTGTCCACGGATGGTAGACCCGCCGAGTAAGAGAATCGAGATGTATATCGATGGGTTGGTACCACAAATTCAGGGTATGGTGACGTCTTCCAAACCGGCTACAATTCAACAAGCGATCCGGTTAGCTCACAAACTGACGGATCAGGCAGTGACACAAGGTGCGTTACCACCTAGAGGTTCAACCTCTAAAACCAGTGACAACCCGGGCACTGACAACAACAACAACAACCCGAGTAATGGAAAGAGGAAATTTGACGACGCCAGGTCCTCATCATCGAACCCCCCACATCAACAACACTACCGTAAGCCCGAACTCGTTCGGAACTTCAACAATCAGGGTTCCAAAAATAACAACGGTGGCGGACAGGGTTCGAGCGGCTATGCTGGGAAACACCCGAAATGCAACAAATGCAACTATCACCATGCTGGGCCATGCGACCGTATAAAGTGTCTGAGATGCGGAAAAATGGGTCATCAGGCCAAGGAATGTAGGGGAGACCTAGCGGCAAAGGGTGCTCCTAAACAGCCTACGGCGACTAAAGGGTGTTTCGAGTGTGGTCAAGAGGGTCATTTCAAGAAGGATTGCCCCAAACTAAAGCAGAATGAGAACAATGGAGGCAGCAGCGGTGGCGGAAGCAGTGGTAAAGGTAGAGCTTTCGTCATTGGGTCGGGCCAGGCCCGCAACGATCCGAATGTGGTTACTGGTAAGTTTCCTGTGAACGACTGTTTTGCTTCTGTTTTGTTTGACACTGGAGTTGATAGGAGTTTTGTATCGAAAGCCTTTAGTAAACTCTTAGACTTAACTCCAACCCCGTTAGATGTTAAGTTTCCTGTTGAATTAGCTGACGGTAAGTCTATAGAAACAACTCATGTACTTGCGGGATGTATGTTGAAACTGTCGGGTCATACTTTTGATATCGACCTCATACCTTTTACACTTGGTAGTTTCGATGTCGTTGTCGGCATGGACTGGCTATCCGAGAACCGAGCGGAGATTATATGTCACGACAAGATAGTCCACATCACTATCCCTTCCGGCGAGATCATTTCGATCCAGGGCGAGAAGAGCAGCATGACCACCAGCGTCATCACCCTCATGAAGGCGCAGAAATATCTACGAAAGGGTCATCCAACAATTTTAGCCCATATTGTCGAGAAACCCGCGGAGGAGAAGCGAATCAAAGACATACCGATTGTGCGAGATTTTCCGGAAGTCTTTCCGGAGGATTTGCCTGGACTCCCACCTATTCGGCAAGTCGAATTCCAAATCGAATTGACCCCCGGTGCAGCACCCATAGCACGAGCCCCGTATCGGCTCGCACCGACAGAGCTTCAGGAGTTGTCTACTTAATTGCAAGATTTGTTGGATAAAGGTTTTATCCGACCTAACTCATCACCATGGGGAGCCCCTGTCTTATTTTTCCGAAAGAAGGACGGGACTTTCCGCATGTGTATCGACTACCGAGAGCTAAACAAGGTGACGATCAAGAACCGTTATCCCTTACCCCAAATTGATGATCTGTTCGACCAACTCCAAGGATCGAGTTACTACTCGAAGATCGATCTGAGATCTAGTTACCATCAATTAAGAGTGCGCGAAGAAGATATTTCAAAGACGGCCTTCAGAACTCGGTAGGGTCATTACGAGTTTTCGGTTATGCCTTTTGGCTTAACCAACGCACCAGCCGTGTTTATGGATCTCATGAATCGAGTATGCAAGGCGTACCTCGACAAGTTTGTGATTGATTTTATTGATGATATCCTCGTTTACTCCAAGAACAAGACCGGCCACGAAGAACACCTGGAGTTGATCCTAGAATTGCTGAAGAAGGAACAACTGTACGCTAAACTCTCGAAATGCGAATTTTTGCTTCGCGAGGTTCACTTCTTAGGACATGTGGTCAATAAGAATGGTATCCATGTCGATCCCGGCAAGGTAGAGGCCATCAAAAACTGGGAAGCACCTAAGACTCCGACTGAGGTGCGACAATTCCTAGGACTGGCTGGCTACTACCGACGTTTCATCGAAGGATTTTCAAAGATTGCTCAACCCCTCACCGCTTTGACCCACAAGGGTACTAAGTACAATTGTGGTGACGCGCAAGAATCCGCTTTCCAACTGTTGAAAACCAAACTCTGTAGCGCCCCTATCCTAGCCCTTCCCGAGGGAACAGAAAATTTTGAGGTACATTGTGACGCATCGATACAAGGTCTCGGTTGCGTGCTGATGCAACTCGAAAAAGTTATAGCCTATTCCTCTCGACAACTATGGATTCACGAGAAGAACTACACGACCCATGACTTGGAGCTCAGAGTTGTGGTGTTTGCTCTTAAGATATGGAGGCATTACTTGTACGGTACCAAGTTTACCATTTACACCGACCACAAGAGTCTCCAACATATCTACGATCAGAAGGAGCTGAACATGCGACAGCGTCGTTGGGTCGAGCTGCTTAAGGATTATGATTGTGCCATCAAGTACCACCCTGGCAAGGCCAATGTAGTGGCCGATGCTCTCAGCAAAAAAGAAACCGATAAACCTAGGCGAGTGCGAGCATTACAACTCACGATTCACGCCAATTTACCCGATCAGATCCGCGATGCGCAACTCGAAGCCTTGAAAGACGATAATCTCCCATCAGAACTCATGCGAGGCATGAACAAGCAACTTGAAACCAAATCGGACGGGGTCCGATATTTCAAAAACCGGATTTGGGTCCCTCAATACGGAGAGCTGAGAACTCTAGTAATGGACGAAGCACACAAGTCCCGATATTCCATCCACCCTGGCTCAGATAAAATGTACCATGACCTAAAGGCACTTTACTGGTGGCGAAACATGAAAGCCGACATTGCCACCTACGTGAGTAAATGCTTGACTTGTGCAAGAGTCAAAATAGAATATCAGAAACCATCTGGTCTGCTACAGCAACCAGAACTTCCAACGTGGAAATGGGAACACATTTCAATGGATTTCATCACGGGATTACCCAAAACACCGACGGGATGCGATACCATCTGGGTGATCGTTGACCGGTTGACTAAGTCTGCACACTTCTTAGCAATCAAAGAATCGGACAAAATGGAAAGACTAACTCGCGTCTACATGAAAGAAGTAGTGTCTAGACACGGAGTGCCTGCCTCATTCATATCTGATCGAGATTCCCGTTTCACTTCGCACTTCTGGAAGTCACTACAGAGCGCACTAGGCACCCGCCTTGATATGAGCACAGCATACCATCCTCAGACGGATGGGCAAAGTGAGCGCACCATTCAGACCTTGGAAGACATGTTGAGTGCATGCGTGTTGTATTTCAGAAAAAGTTGGGAACCTCACTTACCTTTGGTAGAGCTTTCGTATAATAACAGCTACCACGCAAGCATTAAAGCAGCGCCGTTTGAAGCGTTGTACGGACGGAAGTGTCGATCACCTCTCTGCTGGGCAGAGGTGGGTGATTGCCAAAACACTGGTCCAGAACTAGTACTTGAAACCTCTGAAAAGATTGTCCAAATCCGAATCCGTATGGCAGCAGCACGAGATCGCCAAAAGAGTTACGCCGACAAGCGCCGAAAGCCTCTTGAATTTCAAGTGAACGACAGAGTATTACTCAAAGTCTCACCTTGGAAAGGTGTGGTTCGCTTCGGAAAGTGAAACAAACTCAATCCACGATACGTTGGCCCCTACCGGATAACTGAGCGCATTGGTCCGGTAGCGTGCCGACTGGATCTACCAACGGGACTCAGTGGCGTACACAATGTATTCCATGTATCCAATTTGAAGAAATGCCTTTCTGATGAAACCCAAACAGTCCCTTTGAACGAGTTGCAAGTTGATGAACAGCTACGCTTCATTGAAGAACCAGTCGAAGTTTTGGATTGAGAAACCAAAACACTCAAGCACAACAAAATTCCAATCGTTAAAGTTTGTTGGAACTCGAGACGTGGACCGGAGTTCACGTGGGAACGCGAGGACCAAATGATGAAAAAGTATCCTCACCTTTTTGAAGGGTTGACTAAACACCGAAACCCGCGAAAGCCGTCAAACCGTCAGAAATCACCGGAGGTACGAATTAAATTTCGGGACGAAATTTCGTTCTACTAGGGGATGATATGACAAACTGAAAATTTTTCTTGCTTTTTCAGACACCCATCGCGACTTGACTTAAATTTTCGGGACGAAAATTCTTTCAACATGGGAATGATGTGACACTCGTCAATTTCAGGTTAACTCCGTTTATTCGAACTCCGTTAATTCAAACTTAAGATCACACGAACCACAAGGCATATCTCATTACATTTAAACTAGGGTTTAGATGACGCATGACAATCACTACACAAGTAGTCTTTCGGAATTTCACCGAAACACACACGAGTCGACTCAAACCATTGGTGAACAAACGATGAATATTATAAACAAGTACTTGATATAATTATGTGTTACGTTTATATGTATAAATGTGTACTTGTATGCATGTCATTATATTATGGAGGTGATTTATGTTTTATGCTAGAATTATACAAAATAGAAGTTGAGGGTGCTAGTTGTAACTTGTCATTTATTTAATTAATATATAAACAACCTTAACCATAAACCCTAACCCTCTTCTCCCTCTCCCTCTACCACCTGCGAAGGCAGCCCCCCTCCCCCTTGGATCGACCGATTACCACACACACACATACACATACAAGTTGTTTACAAGGTTGTTGAAGGATCCAAGGTGATAACTAGGTAAATAAGCTTCATATCTAATTTATTCTATCATTTAATTGTATGATTAAACCTGTAAACATAAACACTAAGTGTTAAATATGTTGTTTGTTGATGATTTAGGGTTACATGCATGATTGTTAGTTCATAGGTTAATTGTTTATTGAGTTTTGATGAAAACTGATGCTGGACAGATTATTGAATTCGTGTTTGGACGACTGTAACTTGATGTTATTTTTATGTTTTGATACGATTGTTGATTCTATGGTATACTAGGTCAGGTCTAGTTTCTGAAAAGTCCGAGTTTGTAATTTTTGGACGTATAAAAGTCTGTTTTTATTATTTTACAAAACTGTTGTGCAAGGCTGATTTGGGAGACCTGCTGTTAGGCTGTTTTGAGACTAAGATATCTCATAAACTACAAGACCAAATGGGTTGGTTCCACTTCTGGAAGAAAATACATTGAGTTAGGAACCTAACCCAATTAGTCTTGCATTAATTGGATTCTTCATTTAACGGGAATAACAAATAATATTCGGTTCCGCATGATTTTGACTGCTGTGAGTTTACTGTAATGTTTTGATCGTTGTGAGAAAACTATGTAGAATAAAAATACAATAAAAATAGTTCTGGAAACCTAACTCTTGTTTGCTTTTGTGACGATTTTTGGTGAATTAATTGATATGTTATGATCTGTTGAATAGAGTAATCTTTCAAGTAGAAATATGTCTTGATAGAACTAGCTGCTGAACTATTTGAAAATACATGAAACGTGCTTGTTGTTAGATAATTGCTATGTTTTTGACCAAATTGCCCTTGTGGGGAATAATTGCTAGTAATGTACAATACTAATACTTGACACGTAAATAGTTGTTCATACATGTAACGTATCACCAATGTGTTTGTTGAGTCACACACAATTAACAAACGAAACACTAAACGTATCTTATGCATAGGTATTATGTGCCGATTCTAGAGACTCAATAATAGTTCCAACACTTAGAAAATCTCATTCTTGTTTTAGAACGCTAGTGAGGATTTTCTGTGACGCGCATCTCTTGGTTGACTTGTTTTTGAGTTCTTTGCAAACAGTGAGTTTCACGTTTCCCCTTTTACTCTTTTAAACGCTTTTACTTGGGGGAGAATTCATACTCCAAAACGCTTTAGATTTTGTTATTAGATTATATATCACTTGTAAAGGCTAAGTGGCAAACGAAACAACTAAAGTCCTTCATAACATCGAACAGTTTAATATTGGATAATAGCGAGTCACTGTTGAGTAGTACTACTGGGTTTGACAAACCCCACCCAACGCTAAACTCGACTGGAGGTCGAGCGGGTGTAATCTTGGCTAACACATTTTCCATGGTCTGGATAGACATGGTGGCAAGGAAATTGATAAACAGTCAGCTTCGGTGTCGAACACTTAGTAATACTTGTTTTATAGGCTAGCTACCTATAGATATATAATTGATTTAACATTATCTGGTAACGCAAACGCAAAACGCAAACGCAAAACGCAAACGCAAACGCTTTATTTATATAAACTTGTGAACTCACCAACCCCGTGTTGACACTTTTAGTATGTTTTTCTCAGGTAGCCGAGGCGGGCGCGCGGTATAGGATCATGCATTACCTTGAACTCTATCGTTTTTGCAAACTTGTTTTTAAACTGTTACCAATAGGGTTTTCAGTCGTCCTGCGTGATGCGACACTTGGTTTATGATTTTACGCTTCCGCACTTATTTACACTTAAATGTTTTCATGGTTTGAAAACTATGTTTGATTATAACTAATGATTCCGATCCTGTTAGTTCACACCCTCTGACGGTAAAACTCCGTTACTGGATTTTGAGGGTGTGACAATAAGTGTATGCCATATGTGATATATGTGATAGATATGAATGATTGCTTGTCGGTAGGCGAACGATCTTTGGATATTACGCGTACTGTCAGGTTAAAAATAAAGGTACAAATATTATATATCGAAGATGTATGAACACTTGTCGGGGCGTGAACGATCTTCGGATATTGCACGTATCGACAAGGGGTATGGTTGTTAAATGAATGATGTAAAGAACACCTAGAGTGTTCTTATGCTATAATGTCATTATTGTATATGTGAAGTATGTGTATACAGGTACACTAATTGTATGTGAGTCCTACGTTCGACATAGTAAGTTAGGATGGAGAATCCCTCTAACTTCTGTTGGACATAGACTTGGCAGGTGATGGCGTAGTTAAGGACTGCGGGCCTTATACGTGATGTAGATGATAGATGTAAACGTAGATAGGGATGGTGGGCCTTATACGTGTTATAGGAGATAGACGCCAACGTAGATAAGGACTGCGGACCTTATACGTAATGTAGATAGGCGTCAGCACAGGAAAGGACTGTGGACCTTATACGTGCTATATTTGTGTTGTGGTAGCATAGAGGAAGACTGCGGACTTCGTACGTGCTATGGTTATAGGTGATAGACGCCAACGTAGATAAGAACTGCGGACCTTATACGTATTATAGATAGGCGTCAGCACAGGAAAGGACTGTGGACCTTATACGTGCTATACTTGTGTTCTGGTAGTATAGGGGAAGACTGCGGACTTCGCACGTGCTATGGGTTAGGTTGCAACATAGGAAAGGACTGAGGACCTTGTACGTGTTGTTAATATAGGATGGCACAGGGAAGGACTGCGGACCTTGCACGTAGCATAACTGGTGAACGTAGGTAAGGACTGCAGACCTTTTACGTGTTCATGATCTTGAGTACAGGTATAGACGGCGGACTATGAACGTACTCTCGGTAGACTGAGGTTAGTGATTGTAGATATGTATGTATGTATGGTAGTAGGGTAAAGGATTAAGTATGGATATGTATCTTCGGTTATGTATGTATGTGTATGTATTGTATGGCGTCCGATTAACTAGAACTCACTCAGCATAGCTGACTTTTAGTATGCACGCAGGTGAGTAGAATGAGACAGCTAGCTTGAGCGGGCACATGGTGGGCGAATAGGAGACTGACATCTGAAGACTCAAGATGTTTTAATGTTAATTAACGTTTATTTTGAAAGACAAGAATGTTTAATTAAGGCAAGTTTTGGATTGCTGTAATGTTTTATGAAAGTTTTTATATTCCGCGAAAGTTTTAATTAACTCTGATTTGTAAGAACTTTGTTTATGAGTAAATCCGACGCTAAAGTAGGGCTACTGGGTTCGGGGCCTTACACATTCGGTGTCATCACCAACTAGGATAAGATGGTAGAGCTTCCTTATAAAATACTTTTCACCGGACAAAACTGGCAAGTATTGATCCAGCATCACCAGATTCTGGATAGATGACGATGAGTCACTACATTCACCATGGGAGAGATACAATAGCCTTCTTCGACAATGTCCGCACCATGGATTGAACAAGTGGCTTCAAGTCCAAACTTTCTTTGATGCTCAAACTAGCCAAAACAAACAAGTAATCGATTAGGTCGTTGTTGGAGATCTCGGAACCAAGTCTCCGAATAAAGAATTCGAGATATTAGAAAAAAAATGTTAACAAAAGCTTTGCCTATAATCCACCTCGATCAAATCTATCACACAAAGGCACACACCATGTCGAAAATAGTACCTTTATCTTTGCACAATTCAAGGCCTTCTCGAAGAAGTTTGAACATCTTCAGTCTGAGATGGTCAAAGCAAAGGTGATGTGTGACAGGTGTGGGGGAGATCACAATGTCAAATACTGCCAAAGTATGACCATCAGAGAATGTGATTTCGTAAGCCGACAAAATAACATATATAACAACACTTACAACCCTGATTGGAGAAACCATCGGAATTTCAGCTGGAGGGACGGATCCAACAATCAAGCTCCACCTGACTTTGAAAAACGACCTCTTAATCAAAACCAACCCTCTCAACCTAAACCTCCATACCAGAGCCAAGGTGCAAGTGCCAGCCAACAACCGAATGGTGGATCTACAGTGGAGACTCTGCTAAAACAACTCATATAAATACTAAAGCCTCAAATAAATTGACCAAAGATCGATTTATAAAGAACGAAGTAGAGCTAAGGAACCAGAAGGCTTCTTTACAAAACATCAAAAACCAAGTAGTCCAGTTAGCCCAACTACTTTCTAAGTGACTGTCTGGAAGACTCCCTAGTAACACGATTACCAACCCCAACGCTCAAGCCAATTCCATAACCCTATGAAGTGGAAGAACTACTAAAAATAACTCACAAGTCACACCTATCCAATCTGAAGGTGAGACTGAGGTTCTTGACACACCCAACAATCAACCTAGAACTAATTCTAAGCCTGTCAAAGAACCTGTGAAACAATATGTTCCACCAATTCCTTATGCAGCTCGACTGAAGTAGGAAAAGATGGAGGCACAATATGGCAAATTCTTAGAACTCTTTATGCAATTGCATATTAACCTTCTATTCATTGAATCCATTTCCTAAATGCCAAATATGCAAAGTTCTTAAAGGAAGTTCTATCCAACAAAAGGAAGCTAGAATAACTATCACACATGATACTCAATGAAGAATGCTCCGCCATTCTCGAGAACAAGCTTCCAAAGAAAATGGCTGACCCCCAGGAAGTTTCATTATCCCTGTCTAATAGGAAACTTGTTTGTCAGCAATTCCTTAGCCGACCTATGAGCTAGCATCAACTTAATGCCTTATACGGTTTTCTCTAAGTTAGGACTTGGAGAACCTACTCTAACCCGTATGAGCATTCAGCTAACCGATAGATTAGTTAAATACCCAGGTGGCATAGCTGAAAACACATTAGTCAAAATCAATAAATTTGTCTTACCAGTTGACTTCGTGATTCTAGACATGGATGAAGACAACTCTGTACCCATTATCCTAGGAAGACCATTCTTAGCTACCACTAGAGCACTCATATATGTTTGCACCTACAAATTCTTAGGGTAGAGGATGAGGAGGTAACTTTCAACATAGGCAAATCTATGAAACATTCGCAGTGTACCGATGATTCTGCATACTTCCGAGATATGTGTAATCTACGGAAAACAGCTGAAAAAAAGGTATGCAGAACACAACTGACTGAGGAGAATGGTCATGCTGTCAATTCGAAGGATCAAGTTATTTTTCAAGAGGAGGAAGAAAAAGAAAACAATTCGCAAGAAACATTCGAAGAAGTAGATAGAGATCTAGAGCCTAAAGCCAATCCTTCTATCGAAGATCCGCCAACTTTAGAACTCAAAGAATTAACCAAACACATCGAGTACGCTTTCCATGAAGACAATTCTCATTTACGTGTCATCATTTCTTCCGACCTTTCGAGCGATGAGAAAGAAAGACTACTCGAAGTTCTTAAATCTCATAAGAAATCCATCTCTTGGAAAAGAATGGACATCAAAGGCATCAACCCATTATTTTGTACTCACAAGATTCTAATGGAGAAACACTTCAAACTTGTAATGCAGCGCCAGGGATGACTGAATCCGAATATGCAAGACATGGTGAAGAATAAAGTTCTCAAAATGCTTGATGTAGGATTGATTTATCCCATTTCCGATTCTCCTTGGGTAATTCCTATTCAAGTAGTCCCGAAGAAGGAAGAATGACGGTAGTCACCAATGACAAAAATGAACTGACTCCTATTAGATGCATCACGAGATGGTGAGTTTGCATCGACTATCGCAAACTCAATGATGCCAAAGACCACCTTCCTCTCCCATCCATTGTTCAGATGCTTGAGCGTCTATCAGGAAAGATGTACTTCTACTTTCTTGACGAATTCTCTGGCTATTTTCAAATTTCAATTTCCCCTGAAGATCAGGAGAAAACAACATTCACATGCCCCTGTGGCACATTCCCTTACCGACGAATGCCCTTTGGGCTGTGTAATGCTCCAACTACTTTTCAACGTTGTATAGTAGTAAATATCCATGACATGATCGGGGATTTAATGGAAATCTTCATGGATGACTTCTCTGTCTTTGGTGGTTCCTTCTATTTATGTCTTGACAATCTAAAAAGGATGTTAGCATGATGTGAGCAAGCCAACCTTGTACTAAAATGGGAAAATGCCACTTTATGGTTAAAGAAGGCATTGTTCTCGAACACAAGATCTCTCAAGAAGGATTATAGGTGGATAGAGCCAAAGTAAAAACCATTTCCAAACTCCCACCACCCACATATGTTAAATCCATTCGAAGTTTCCTTGGCCATGCGGGTTTTTATCGTCGTTTCATAAAAGACTTTTCATAAATAGCCTGACCAATGACACAACTTCTTGAAAAGGATGCTTCATTCATCTTCTTCGAAGAATGTTTGAATGCATTCCATTTCAGAAGGACAAACTTGTAAATGCTCCAATTATGGCAGCTCCAGACTGGACACTACCATTTGAACTAATGTGTGATGCGAGCGACTTCGCAGTTGGAGTAGTTTTAGGACAAAGGAAGGATAAACACTTTCATTCGATCTACTACACAAACAATACGCTCAACGATGCTCTAGAGAATTACACGACCACAGAGAAGAAGCTTTTCGCCGTAGTATTCCCTTTAAAATAAATTTCATTTTTATCTAGTCCTTTCAAAAACCATCGTCTACATGGATCATGTAACATCTCCAAAATTTTGATCCAAATTTGACAATTTATTAAAATTGAAGGATCAAAAATATCTCAAGAAAAGTAATAGGAAATATAGATAAAAAAATTCCATGTTAAGAAAATAAGGAAGTTCATCTCACATGGAAAGAATGAAGAAAGTGGAAACATTTCACATGGGTATAAATAGGAAAGAGAATTTCCTCCAACATGGAAAGATTGTAAAACTTGGAAGCTCTTTATAAGGAAATGAGTTTCCATAGTAATATCTTATGTGCCAATATGTATTCACTGGTCCTAGCGGAGGGTTCAAAACACTTGACGCGCACGGGCTCGGGTGATGGGCACAATGTGGCGATTTGATTGCGCACTTTTCACTTCGCACGCTCGCATCACCGCGAGCCGATTAAGGGCCGCCTTAATGTTTTTGGAAAGTAGATGGATCAAAAGAATAAAATTTGAAATCTTGTCCCTTGGCGCTACGCGAAGGAACATGTGTGAAATCTTTATGCTACACAAAGAACAAAACAACAAAAATTTCATCTTGGCTCATAGGGGAAGTTAAATTCCTTTTTAGACTCATTCTTCATTTATTTTTAATCTTTTCACGTTGAGGACAATGTGAGATTTAAGTTTGGGAGGAGGTTTACACTTGGCTAAACTAAGTCTAAAAAACGAAATTTTTGAACACAATTTTTAAAATTACTTTTTTTTGCGGGACTAAAATTAGTTTTTTTAAATATTTTGACAAACCGGGAAACTAAGAAATAACGAGAAACATTAAAACAAAATTAACTACATTAAAACGTGATCAAATACAAATATGGTTTGTAATATTCAGGTTAACTTTATGTAAAATATAACGTTTTCACCCAATCCTTGCATTTTGTGAGAATTAAGCCTTCATGTAGACAATCAGAAAAATACTCATATATTGGATACTTTTGAGTGAGTCAGATGCTTCTTGCGGACTAGTACTTGTCTTGAGTATTGTATTCATGATCAGAGGAAATGTTGCATGATAAGAAAGATAATATATTTCCAGCAAAAACCACAAACAACCACAGTAAAAAACAAACCATATGCCTATCACCAAGACACTAAACCAACCCAAAACCTTATCCTACCAAATTACCCTTTCACCAGTAGAATTTAGCATTGGTCTTTTACCGGCAGACCTTAATGTACTGGAATGGATTCTTTCGATTTCAATTTACTTTATTGCATACAATTCGTGAAACCTAGGTTGCTTCCAGAACTTAGGGATATAATTTTTCTCTTTAGCAATGAGGTGAGAAAAAAGTGGCGTGAAGAGGAACAAAGGCCACCAGTTTTTTGGATATTCAAAAGCGCAATGAAAAGAAGAGCAAAAAGATATGAACGATATTTGGGTTTCGGAAATTGGTCTTTCGGTGTAGAGTAAGTTGACGTGATGTCGAAGTATCACTCAAAAAATAAACCAAATACACTAATTAGATAGCAGTAAGTGGGTATCGAACTCAGGGAGTTTGTGGAATGCGTGTTTACAAGTAGCTTTAACAGACAACTAAATTAAACTAAATTGCAAACAAAGTAAATTCAGATTTTGGTTGATTGGTTTTACTTAACTAAAATGAAATAAAATAACTTGCAAATCAAAGATTAAGTTTTGTAAATCGATTAAGAGAAAGTGATCATCCTAAATTTCAGGTTTAAATCAACACTAATGTTCATGCTTATTAGAAAGAACCACATTGTAAGTCCCGAGCTTGGATCTTTCAATATGATAACAACTAACCTAACGTTATTGCGGAGTATAATGTTAAGTGATTCAAGACAAACAATAACAATACGTAGTGGACACGAGATTATGCTTCAAAACACACGTTAGATTAACGTCGGGTGCTTAAGCACAAGATTACACAAATACTCGTTCACAGAAATACACTATGAATGGCCAAACCGAAAAACCTATACACGATATCTATATATTGGATAAACCAATAACCCCCGTGTCATCTTGCTTGTTTCGGAAAACCCATCTCGTATCCAGTGCTTTCTTTCCCACCGGCAGTTCAACTAACCTCCATACCTTTAAATTATCAAACTGATTTAATTCTTCATGCATAGCATCCACCCAGTTTGGTTCTTGAAGAGCCATTTCTACCGACTTTGGCTCAATCTGAGAAATAAAACAAGAAAAAAAGCAGCTGTTTATGTGTCCTGTCTGACTTCTGGTGGACACGCCTGTTTCAAAAGGACCTATGACAGTCTCAATTGGATGATTATGTTGGATTCTTGATGGAATTAATTGTTCTGGAACAACATTGGTAGGAGGTAAGTTTGACTGATTCTCATCAATCTCAGTGAGGGGATTCTTCCATCCAGAAGTTGCCGTACTGTGTGAGTACAAGGTGCTGGCAACGTATTCGTTCGAAATGGCATCGAGAAACAACGTGCTCCTGAAGATTTGATGAATAAGACTCTCCCCCTCAGCTATTGGAACCTTTTCTGATGAAGTTGGTGAGGACACAGTTTCAGTAGCTTTTTCTGATTGATTGACAGACACAAGCGGAGTGATATTTAGGGAATCTACTAGATCATCATCCAGAACTGGAGATATATGAGAGACAACATGTAAATTTCTTTCTCGGCATCTATGGTGGCATAACCTGAAATGTCCATGTCGATAACCGGAGGCATATTGAACAGTTTGAAGAGTTCATTGTAATCGAACAACCAATCGGGACCAACAAGGGCATCGGTCTCGTTTTCTTCCAACCAACACACATCATATGATTCTAGAATCTGCTTGGTTGACTTATTGTAGACTCTGTAGGCAGTAAGACCAGCATAACCAAAAAAATAAAAATCATCAGCTTTGGCCCCAAATTTTGGTGTTGACTCAAGATTCAATAGAGTACATGGGCAACCAAACGCTCTGAAATGAGCAACTGTAGGCTTATAACCATAGACAATCTCATATGGAGTTTTCATTTGAGACTTGTTGATTATCACCCGATTTTGAACATAGCATGCCGTATTAACAGCTTCTGCCCAAAAGAATAACGTCAATTTTGAATCACACAACATGGTCCTTGCTGCCTCAATAAGAGTCATGTTTCTCCGTTCAGCCACACCATTCTGTTGCGGTGTCCGAGCAGAGCGGTACTGACGAAGTACCCCTTTCTCTGAACAAAAGTAATTCAATGAGGCATTCTTGAATTCCGTACCATTATCATAATGAATGCCCTTCAGCTTCAAATTGAGCTGATTCTCCATAAGCCCCACGAACCTCTTAATCAACTCTGCAGTTTCACTCTTGTTTGACAAGAAAAGCACCCAAGTAAAACGTGAGTAGTCATCAGTAATAACGAGACAATAAGAGCTGCGAGAAAGACTCAAAACATGGACCGGACCGAACAAGTCCATATGCAATAAATGAAACACTGATGAAATGGTATTAATAAATTTTGGTTTATGAGTTTTTCGATTGTGTTTACCCAAGGAACAAGCCACACACTTTTCAATAGTAACAAAATCTTTGACGGGTAAACCACGCACCAAATCATTTTTAGCAAGACGTGTTAAGTTTTTCACATTAGCATGACCAAGACGACGATGCCAAAGCATGGCATTATGTTCTGACACTTTTGAAAACATGTAGGTTATTTCATCAGGAACATTTTTGTTCATGTCGATCATGTAAGCGTTATCTTTTCTTCGTGATCAAACAAGAACCCAATCTTCTGGTATGATGATACCAGGTTTTAAAATTAAGCACTCTTTATTAGTAAAATGAGTTGAGAAACCTTTATCACAGATCTGTGACACGCTTAACAGACTGTGCTTCAACTATGGAACAAAATTAACATTTTCAAATTTCAGAACACCATTACTTAAGGTACCCTTTTGCGCAATCTTCTCCCTTTCTCCTCCCGCAAAGGAAACATACCCACCATTAAAGATTTGAATGTCGTGTAGTTGAGAAATGTCTTATATCATGTGCCTGGAATAACCACTATCAACATACCAAGGTCTGATGATATTCCTCCACAGCTGTTCCTGCACGATGTGCGAGATTAGTTAGACTGACTCATCTAAAGTTGTCACAGGTTGCCATGACATATCTTTTCGATAATCTAATATGGAATTCGATGCCTCTTTTACCGGAGATTTAGGCAACCATTCATATTGTTGGTACATGATGTCAGTAGTTCAGTATCGAGTGTCTGTAATAATGTTAGTTTGGTTTGTATTGGTGTTTAAGCGAAGTTGTCTCACAAGTTCACCTGTTATAAGCGAACTTGTGGACAAGCGAAGTTATCAACAACTTCGCCTAGTCTGTTAGGCGAAGTTGTCGATAACTTTATATATTAGGTTTACAGCTTATTTTGGAAAAACGATTCAGGACGTGTAATTGGTGATTGGACATCACGTGTTATTAGTTGCAATACAACGTGTCTTTTGAGTATTGTAACGTGTGTTTGCTTGTGTTTAACGTGTATCGTCTTCTACGCTCGTATCGTCTTACTTAAGGATTCCGCACCTACATAGAACGAGATATTCCGTGTAGATCCGGCTGGGAACCTACAATTGGTATCAGAGCATTTGCTCGTGATTGTGTGGTTCGGGATTATCACGCGGGTGTAGAAATCGTTCCGTTCGACTATTCGCGGGACGAGTTTACGTTGAAATACCGAGTTTTTGTGTCCTACTAACCTCCCTCCATAAAAAACAACCCATTAGACTCTAGAATACCTCGCAATACGTCAAAATCAAACCTGCAAAAACGTTGTGTTCATCAGGCGAAGTTGCCGCCACTGTTTGTAGGGTTTAGGCGAAGATATAAGATTAAGCGAAGTTATCAATAACTTCGCCTACCTCACAAGTTCGCTTTACTTAAGCGAAGTTGTCATCAAGCGAAGTTAACATCAGGCAATGTTGGGAAGACAGCGAAGTTGTGTTTTCAAGCGAAGTTACTCTTAAGCGAAGTTAAGAATAACTTTGCCTATAGTACTGTTCAGAATAATAAATTATTTTTTTTGGTTTCTTTGAGTGCTCGTTTGTATTTCTTCCAAAGATGACTTCTATAAGTATTACGGAACTGGTGAAAATGGAGGTGGAAGCAGGTTCAGCTACTAAGGCTCCGAAAATGCTGAAGGGTACCGATTTCGTGGCTTGGAAGGATCGGTTTGAACAATATGTTAAATATCAAGATGCTAAGATGTGGGTGTGCATTCAAGATGGATACATTCCACCAACAGCTCTGTTTGAGGGTCGTGAACAAATAAAGAAATACAATAGATGGAAGAGGAAGAAAAAAAGATGTATGAGGCAGAAAGCAAAGCTCATGCTGCGATAACAATGGCTCTTCCAAAAGAAATTCTTCACACCTTCAGGAAATACAAAACCTCCATAGAGCTGTGGGAAGCTCTTGAAAATCGATATGAGGGTAATGTGGGGATACGTGCATCCAAGATTAAGCTTCTCAAAACCCAATTCTCGGTGTTCAAGTATCTGAAGAATGAGTCACTTGATGATATCATCACAAGGTATTACCACTTGATGACCGAACTCAGAAATTATTCAATTGACTATAAAGAAGAAGAGATCGTAGAAAAACTTCTTGATGCTCTCCCACCGAAATGGGAAATGTACACTGTCTTGATGAGAGAAGATAAAGAGTTTGCAAACATCGACTTGGAAACAGCAGTCAATAAACTACGAACTTTTGAACTTAACATGGTTCGAAAAGAGACACCAACTGATCAGGTTCAGGATCCGGGAATGTATGGTGCGAAAGTTAATTCAAGTTCAAGTTCAAAGTCAGAATCATCTGCTTACTACTCAAAGGGATACTCGAGCGCTAACTCAACTCATGAAGGTCATGTAACTCTCAACATGGATGGTGATGTGTGTTTCGTAGCTGGTGGAACAAATGCTTCTAAACCTCAAGCAACAAAGGGTAGTTTTTCCTCAAGTGTTCCGAACAACAAATACTCTCAGATGCCCATGAGTGTTAAATCTGCTGAACAGCAGTTTGCTCTCTATGTATCTTTCATTGCTTCTTACGAAAATTACATTAAAGGTAAAATCGTTGACCCTGCAACTTTAGACGAAGACTATGATCAGATCGATGCTGATGATCTGGAGGAGATGGATCTGCAGTGGCAGATGGCGATGATAGTAAGAAGAGTCAAAAGGTTTATGAAGAAAACTGGTAGAAAGTTTGTTGGCGAAAGACCAGGGTTTGATAAGTCAAAGGTTCGGTGTTATAACTGTCAACAGAATGGACACTTTGCTAAAGAATGCACAAATGAACGAGTAGAGCGTAGTCAGAACAGGCCAGCACAACCGGATGGGGGAAGTAATGAGAATAGGGCGATGGTATCCAGACAGAACGGGGGATACAATTGGAATCTGGAGGTTGAGGAAGTGTTCAAACATGCCAACTTGGTTAACATCGAAACTGAAGGAAACGGCAGAGAGACAAGAGAAGATCAAGCTTATATGGCAGAGGTGAATGATCAGCTCTCTGAGGTAAGTTCTGAACTCCCTTGTATGCAATGTGAAAATCTGTCTGAACAATTGAAAACATTAACTGATCAGTTTGTTAGTTTGGACTCTCAATTTACAACGTTAAAAGAAGATCATTATTACACTAAAACTAGAGAAAATAGTTATTCAGTAAAGATTAAGGCTAGTGAAAAAGATATCAGAAGTCTTAAAGCAAGTCTTGCTTAAAAAATACAAGTAATTGATCTTAGCTATGAAGTGTTAGAAGAGAAAACCAAACTAACTGCTGAAAGGGATAAACAGATAGCTGATTACCAGGTGAAAGTGGTGGAACTAAACAGAAAGCTTGAGCAATTTAGAAATTCCTCTGCAATACTTGATCACCTCGTAAGTGATCAACGTTCCTCAGTTAAAAGGGGAGAAATTGGATATTCTGAAGTTCCACCACCTTATAATCATAACTATACTTATGATCATAGTAATCAGAAATCCGTTGATGTTGAGATAAGTCAGACAGTTCCTGTCAAAGTTTCAATTAAAAAACCTGAATCGAGTAAAAAGGAAACGAGTAAGCCTGTTTCGAGTGTTAAGATTTCTGTTCCAAGTTCTGTCTCATCAAATTCGGACCATACATCCGAATCTAGTGAGACAAAAGAAGAGGTAGTGTTACTAAGACGTGGGGAGGAATTTAAACCTACTGAAAAGAAGTCCCCTCTAAACCCGTATGTCCCACCATATTTTAGGCAAACGGGTAGTAATGCAACCTCAACATCTGGAACAACTGTTGAGACGAAGGTTGACCACAGGAGTTGTTTCAGATGCAATCAAATAGGACACCTGATTGCTGATTGCCCTCTGAATCAGAGATTCAGAGGTTTGAGGCCTCCGAAAACTGAGAATAGAGCTAACAGTAATTACTATAATGGTAAGAATGCAAACTCATCAAAGTTCAGATATTGGACTAATCCAGGTTTTCAAAGAAATCGATCTCAGTTTTTCCCTGTTAACAACCAAACCACTAGTTCTAATTCATTTAATTCACGAAGGTTTGGATGGCCTCATAGTCAATCTACAAGAAGGTATCCTTTTAGGACTTACAGAAATCATTCTAATACTAACTTTGGACAGCCAGAGTATGGGATGCCTTTTATCAGATTTAATCGACCCAAGACCAATAGGTCTTGGGTCCCCAGATTTTAATCATTTGCTTCAATCGTGCAGGAACAGTTGAACAGGGCTGCAAACAATCTATGGGTTGTGGATAGCGGCTGTTCCCGGCACATGACGGGTAACAAGAATTTGTTACACGAATGGAAACCTGTTCAGGGAGGTAGAGTAAGTTTTGCTGGAGACAGTGGTGGTAGAATTACTGGAATTGGGACGGTGACAAATGGTAAAATGAAGCTAGAAAAGGTGAATTTCGTTGAAGAGCTGAAGCATAATTTGCTGAGTGTGTCTCAGATCTGTGACAAAGATTACACTGTGCACTTTACCAAAAATGAAGCGATTGTACTGTATCCTGGTTTCAAGATACCAGAGGCATGGATAGTAATGAAGGCTCCAAGGGAAAAGAATACATATGTTATGGACATGAGGTCGACTGAGATGGCAACAGAAGAATCATGTATTCTATCAAAAGCAACTGAATCGGAGTCCGAGTTATGGCATCGAAGAATGGGGCATATACATCTTCGAAAAATGAACTACATTGTCAAGAATGGGCTGGTGCTGGGTGTTCCCTTGAAAAATTTCAACTTTGAAGACCAATGTCTATCGTACAAGAAGGGAAAACAACACAAGAAATCTCATCACACCAAGAAGGTTAATTCAATAGTCAGTACCCTAGACCTACTTCACATGGATCTCTTCGGCCCCGTGAATGTAAAGAGTCTAGGAGGAACATCATACTGCATGGTAATAACTGATGATTACTCTCGATACTCTTGGGTATACTTTCTAAAGACAAAAATGAAACGGTTCAGTTGGTAATTAACTTGATTACCAAGGTTGAGAATATTGTGGGGAGAAAGGTAAAGTACATCAGGAGTGATAATGGAACAGAGTTCAAAAACTATCAGATGGAGATGTTTTGCTTACAGAAAGGGATAGACCACCAGTACAGCGCCCCGAATACTCCGCAACAAAATGGGGTGGCTGAGAGGAAGAACAGGACGCTAATTGAAGGGGCCAGAACCATGCTGGCTGATGCTAAACTTCCTGTGGTGTTCTGGGCTGAAGCTGTTGCAACAGCCTGTTATATCCTTAATCGAGTTTTAACTGTTAAAAGATTAAATAAAACTTGTTATGAACTTATGCATGGTAGAAAGCCTAACTTTAATGGTCTAGAACCATTCGGGTCCCCGTGTTCGATATTAAAGACGAACTCAAAATTTGGTGAAAAAGCCGACGAAGGTATTTTAGTCGGATATGTTGTTGGGACACCCAACAGACGAGTCTTTAATCTATCGACCAGCAAGGTTGAGGTGGTGTGTAACACTGACATCACAAGTTACAAACCACCAAAACCAAGCACGGGACCCGCTGAGGCTTTCGACTATGATAAGCTTTTTAAATCTTTTAATTTGCCTTACTTGGATTGTGCAGAAGTTGATGAGAGAATAGCTACGCAGATTCTTTATGATGAGGAAGAAAATTTTGTGCAATGACCATAGTACGATGAATGTCAACCTTCCTCGTCAACTGCTGTCGACACCCCTGCTGCCTCTACTGAAGACGAATTCTTCAATCCTTTTCATTCTCAACAACAATCGCCTATTGATGAACTATCTTCGAACTTGGAAGACAATCTGCAAGTCAGTTCGGTTCCGACTACTGGAGTTCACAGAAATCACCCTTTAGAGAACGTGATAGGTGATCTGTCTGATGATGTACAAACAAGACGAAGCTTGAATAAGGACACCTGTGTTTACGCAAGCATCAAAGAAACAGGTATCATTAACGAGTGCTTGTACACCTGCTTCATTAGTCAGATTGAACCAAAGAACTATCAAATGGCTCTAAAGGACAGCTCGTGGGTCGAAGCCATGCAAGAAGAGTTAGCCCAGTTCGAGAAGATGGAGGTTTGGAAATTGGTTGCAAAACCGAAGAATGTGCATGCGATTGGCACAAAATGGGTTTTCAAATGCAAGAGAGATGAAAAAGGGATAATTATCAGGAACAAGGCAAGGCTGGTTGTAAAAGGTTTTAATCAGCAAGAAGGGATCGACTACAATGAAGTGTTTGCTCCTGTGGCGAGATTGGAAGCGATTCGTTTTTTTTTGGCATTTGCTGCACACAAGGAGATGAAGGTGTTCCAGTTAGACGTGAAAAGTGCGTTTCTTAACGGTAAAGTCGATGAGGTTGTGTACGTTGAGCAACCTCCGGGTTTTCCTGACCCAGACTTTCCTGATCACGTGTACAAGCTAAGTAAAGCGCTATATGGGCTATATCAGGCCCCTCGTGCCTGGTATGCAACTCTATCCGATTACTTGCTTGAGAATGGGTTTGAAAGGGGAAAGATCGATAGCACACTGTTCGTTAAGAGAAAAGGAGGAGACTTTCTTCTGGTTCAAGTCTACATGGACGACATCATCTTTGCTGCATCAAAAGTCGCCATGTGTCAGGAATTTGAAGAAGTCATGAAGAAGAGGTTTGAAATGAGTGCAATGGGTGAACTAACTTTCTTTCTAGGATTGCAGGTTGATCAGAAGAAGGATGTGATGTTCATCCATCAGACTAAATATGTCCAAGACGTTCTCAAACGCTTCAAGATGGAGGACAACACTCCATTTGACACTCCAGTCTGCGTTAATCACAAATTGGGTGCTGATTCAGACAGTGATGCAGACGTGGACCCCACCCAATATCGAGCAATAATAGGTTCTTAAATGTATTTAACTGCATCTAGACCTGATATTATGTTTGCAGTTTGTCTTTGTGCTCGTTTTCAGGCAAACCCAAAGGAATCACACATGAAGGGTGTGAAGAGGATATTGCGGCATCTCAAAGGCAAGCCTAAGCTGGGGTTGTGGTACACGAAAGGGGGAGACTTGGAATTAGTCGCTTACACGGATTCTGACTATGGAGGATGCAATCAGAATTGGAAGTCGACAACAGGTGGATGCCAATTTCTTGGAGGCAGATTAGTGTCATGGCAGTGCAAGAAGCAGACCTCAGTCGCCATCTCTACCTGTGAAGCAGAGTACATGGCAGCATCGAACTGCTGCTCCCAGGTTCTGTGGATACAACAGCAATTGCGCGATTACGGTCTGAATTTCACTCAAACTCCTATTTGCATAGATAACACTGCTGCTATCTCAGTAACTAACAATCCCGTAAAGCATAGCAAAACTAAACACATTGACATTCGTCATCATTTTATACGGGATTGTGCTGAGAAGAACTTAATATTGCTCGTAAAGGTTGATTCGTTAGATAATTTCGCTGATTTGTTTACTAAAGCGTTTGACAGAACTCGTTTTCAAAACCTTGTTGAGCTTAATGGGATGATCAATCCCGAGTAACCGTATTTTTTGCTTTTACTTAAAAAAAAAAAACGTCACTTTCGCTCAGAGTTATGTCGGTTGCTTCAGTTTGAAGGACATATCTTCGGATGTGTTTGGTCCTCACTTCTACAAGTAGATTATGAGGATAGCCATTAACCAACTGACTGAAAGTGACCGGGGCGGTTTATGATGTGTTTTTATTCTTTCGCTGAAAATTAGTCGTTCATACTTAGTTAGAAGGACACATACTTGTATGTGGTCGGTCCAGCTGATCCATTGGATCCTCAGGATAGCCGTTTACCTGAAGACTTTGACTTGATCGGGGCGATAGAATTTAAAATATTTTTTTTGGGGCGGTTTATGATGTGTTTTTATTCTTTCGCTGAAAATTAGTCGTTCATACTTAGTTAGAAGGACACATACTTGTATGTGGTCGGTCCAGCTGATCCATTGGATCCTCAGGATAGCCGTTTACCTGAAGACTTTGACTTGATCGGGGCGATAGAATTTAAAATATTTTTTTTTGGGGAGATGATATAATTTTTCAAGTCTATAACTTCGTAAGAAGTTTCTTTACTATGTTTAAAAGAAAATTGATCCAACCTTGGAAAGTGATGGACAAACTGATTCTGTGTGATTAACTAGTGAAGTTATTAGGCCTAAAAGACTTTAGAACAGTCACTGTATGTCATGGTAGCTTTTTATGGTGCGTAAAAGTAGAAGTGATACTAACTAAATCTCCTCGATCTTACGTGGAAACTCCTTAAGAGTTGTGCATGTCTCCATATATATCTTTCCGAATGATAGGCAGAAAAGCGATTACCCAGTCATACACGAGCCCGTGAGTGTTCTGATTCCCTAGAAGATGGTGTGTCAAGAAACTGCAGTGATCCAGATTCGGGACTTGCAGTAGTTTACTTGAAGCTGTGTAAATCTTATTATTTAAAAAAAAAAATTATTTAAGCCTTCTAAAGCTTATAATGTTATACTTATCAATCATGAGGCAAGAAAGAGAACGGGAAGAAGAGTCTAAAGATCGAAGAGTACTTACTATTTAATCAGACACTACGGGTCGAGGTCAACTCGGGGTGACTTGGGGAAAGCCAAAAACGCTTTGAGAATAGATAGGAGACATCATAATCTCTGATGCGTTGCCCATTAAATTTTGAGCTTAATTGAACCTATTCCGTATCACAGAAGCGATGAAAACCATACTAAGTTTGTTTACCTGCTTACAACCTGTCTCTTTATGTCATAATACAGCTGAACATGGATCTGTGTGACAGTCACTTAATTAGTATGATTCCTGTTCGGATCTTTTCTAAAACTTGGTAGTCCCTGTCGAGACTGAAATTTGATCCCGTGTAATTTATTTCTAAATCTTATTCTACTTATGTCGTTTTATGATTTAATACCTGGTTACTTGGTCTTTGATCGTATCATTTAACTCTTTAAAGGAAGTTTAAAAGTTAATTGCAAAATGTTCAAATTATAAGGGTTTGTTTTGTAAAGTTTGGTATAGGCGAAGTTGTTTAAACAGGCGAAGTTATGGGATAGGCGAAGTTAACCCTAACTTCGCCTGTATAACTTTGACCCTATATAAAGGATTTTTCTGGTCAAACACTTTATTATTTTCATAAACCAGCGAACTTATCCTTATCACCCTCGGCGAAGTTAACCCGTGAATCAAACTTGGTTATCTTTCTCAAATTCAATCCGCGTTAAAGGTGTGTAGGGTCGGGGTAACGTATAATTCGCGCTGATCATGTTATTTAGAGGTCGTTTTGGTCCGTTTTAGGACCCCGTTCATACGAACCTTAAACCCCCGATTTTCAAAATTGTTTTTACGTGGTCGTAATCAACCTGATCGTCTAGATCTCCTTAAATACATGTTTTGTAGAGTCTTCAATCTCCAAATTCACCACATACACGTCGTTTGGCCGTCTTATCTATTGCCGCTTCAGATTCAGGCGAAGTTACAGTTTAGGCGAAGTTATCCTTAACTTCGCCTAACGCTTAACTTCGCCTGTTGATTTAATTGTTTAACAGAATAAGAGGCGAAGTTGTGGTTAGGCGAAGTTATCATCAACTTCGCCTGGCCCTTTATTTATTTTTAATTAACTGTTATCAGGCGAAGTTAAAGTTAAGGCGAAGTTGTTCCCAACTTCGCCCCACCCCTAACTTCGCCTATACAGTATAAATCATAACTTCGCTCATGGTAATAGGCGAACTTGTGATTTGACTCGACATTTCTCTAACTTAGACCGTTTGTGATGCAGATATGGCAGCAGTAGCGGGAGCCGGTGGTGCTGGTGGTGATGATGGAGGAGATAACAACCGTCAGTTTTTCCTGGGGCATAATATGTATATTACTTTGGACCCGGATGCGAGCGGTGTTGATGATTTTCGCGAGATCATAACTTTTCTTATCCGCTCGCGTATCTTCCACGCTATTACTACAACCCTGCCCATCTTGTTACCTAACATAGAAGATTTCTGGCAGACGGTTGAGTACGATTGCAGAGTAGAGCCCCCAGTTATGCGTGCAACGGTTAACAATCAGGAAGTGCAGTTCTCTTCTGAGAAGATAAGGGTTGCTCTGCAGTTTGGGGATGAAACAAGAGATGATCCTACAGACTTCGTGGCTTCATTCATGGATGGTGCCTTTCTAAGGATGGGCTATTCTGGTCCATTGGGGGATACACAGAGACGCAAGGGTTTCTTGTTAGATCAATGGCGCTTTCTCATGCACGTGATGATCGTGTGCATGTCCGGTAGAAAGGCTGGTACGGATGGAATGGGTGCGACGATGCAGTCGGCGATGACAGCACTGACTTACAATAAGCGTTATAGCTTTAGTCAGATGGTGTTCTACGAGATAGACCGTTAAAGACGAGCGGTGGCGCGTGAGAGATTTTTAATGTACCCAAGATTCCTTCAAATGATCTTGAATCACGTGGCTCCCTCGTTACCTCAGCGCCGTCCGATTCGGTATGTGGAAAGTGTTAGCAAGCGAATCTTCGCCCAGTGTAGATCATCAAGTGCGAGGAGTAAACCAGAGCTCCGTCCTCGACATACTCCGTTGTTTGGGTACTTGATCAATCCAGAGTATGTTGCAGCTCGTGGGGACGAGTTTCGGGATCCGGCACCACAACAGGCTGGAGCACCTCAACCACCACCTGAGGTACAACAATCTCCGCCTGCTGCACCTGTTGTGGCACCGGAGGAACACGTCGACCTTGAAGCTGCTTTCGGCGGTCAAGGATTTTTCGATATGGAATGTGTTGATCCAGCGGAAGAGGTACAGGTCTCGGCTACACAGGTTTCTAGTGTGGTGTGTCAAAGGCAGCTACTACCATGACTAATACGGAAAGAACTGATTCTGATTCTTCAAATGATGATGTGGCTGAAGCTAGACAGATTTTGATCACTCAAGAAAGAATTCATGGGAAGAGAAAGAGAGACACCGATGACAGTGATTCGGATTTTGAAGAAGATTTACATCGGTTGGTTCGAAGAGCGAGAAGGGAAAGAGCGGGTGCAGGTTCGGGAGCTGGTGAGAGCTCAAGGGTGGTTCGTTTTTCGCCACCCGCACTGTCTGGTATGACTATGGTCCCTACATCATTGACAGTTACAGGGCCAAGCGCCGCGGATGTTCCCGTGGTGACTACCTCATCCTCCTTTGGCATACCACCCACTACATTTCAACTCCCGGCTCTGGAGATTGTGTCCTTGCCCCTCCAACTCCTACTCCATCGGAGGTCGTTGCAAGGTTTGTTGAGTCGACGGTTGTTGCCACTGCAGGGTTGTCTGTTACGATACCACCTGCGGTTACGTTTCCACCTGTTTCTGATGTGCCGGTTACCTTGGGAATCCCTCCTCCGTACGCTCAAGACATTTCACATATGAGGTTTGATTTCGATGCAACCCTATCCGACTCGGAAAGAATAGCAGCGCTTGAAAGGGTCGTGGCAGAACAGTCAAGAGTAAATCTAATCCGGACTCACCCTATTCAGCGCCTCGTTGCAGAGAATCAAATTCAGTCGTCCCTCCTGATTGAGCATGGTAAAAGTTTTGATGCCTTGAAACAGTTCTTGGCATCTCAGGGGGAGACGAGCTGTAAGGGTGACGAACTGAGGACGAAGAAGAGAAACGATCGAGACGATGATCCCAATGCATCGAAAGATGCTGGTGGAGAGTTGCCAAGAACTGAACAAGCTCTTGGGACTTCCACAACTCAGGGGGAGTCAAGTGGTGCAACTGGCGGATCGGGGGGTGATGACGTGGTGGTAGTGGATGCTGAGGAGGTATTGGATGATGATGTTATAGGTGATGATGATGTGTTACCGATGGAAGAGATCGAGAAGATAGGGGCTGAGATTGTGATTGACAATGAAGTCGAAGAGGGAGAGATTGTGGAGGATAACGTTGAACATCAAATTCCAGCAGTTGAAAAGTTAGATCTGGGTCAAGATACGGGATGTGATGAGACAGAATGGGAAGAGCAGCCAAGATGGAAAGAAGGCTACGCTCAGTGGTTCGTAAAGACTAAGAAACCGGCGGTCCCTACTATGTTCAAGAAAAGTCACAACATCAAAGGGTATGCTGAATCGAAAAATGGGATAATATGCTGGTTATATGATGAACAGTTGAAACTTTTTGTGATTAAACGGTATGATGGGGTTCAGTATTTCAAGAGATTGTTGAGGTCGTTGAATACCTTGCCTGAGTGTGAGGTGAAGGACTTAGCCAGGTTGGGGTTGATAAACAGGAGTGATGATAACATGGCTAGGATCATTGGAAAGATAGTCTGGAAGGAAAGCATAAAGGAGAAAAAGTTCGAGCTGTTGAAACCGCATAAAGGAAAGCTCGTTGAAGACAAAGACAGAGGAATGAGAGCAGATGGCAAGCCTTGGATGATAATGAAGTATAAGCCGATCCGGTGTCTAAAAGAAGTGCCGATGAAACAAATGCCCAAGGATGTGCTCAAAGATCTGAAATGGTGGTACGTTGATAGTGAAACAGCTGAAGCAGTGATGGAGGATGAAGATGAACAAGAGTTGATGATAGTGTATGATCCTATGCACTTAGTGAATTTGTCTCAAGCAGACTTGGAGGTGCTGAACGAGAAAAAGATATTTTACATTTCTGCTTGGCAAGAAGAAGCCAAGAAATACCAAAGAGTAGTTTCAGTTTGTGTAAGAGAAGGCGTTCATGCTTGAAGACGGGAGATACGAGATTTTTGAGATTACGAGACACGTGATTGAAGATGAGATATGAAGCTACTGCCAAGGGGGAGTCTGTTGGTACATGATGTCAGTAGTTCAGTATCGAGTGTCTGTAATAATGTTAGTTTGGTTTGTATTGGTGTTTAAGCGAAGTTGTCTCACAAGTTCGCCTGTTATAAGCGAACTTGTGGACAAGCGAAGTTATTAACAACTTCGCCTAGTCTGTTAGGCGAAGTTGTCGATAACTTTATATATTAGGTTTACGGCTTATTTTGGAAAAACGATTCAGGACGTGTAATTGGTGATTGGACATCACGTGTTATTAGTTGCAATACAACGTGTCTTTTGAGTATTGTAACGTGTGTTTGCTTGTGTTTAACGTGTATCGTCTTCTACGCTCGTATCGTCTTACGTAGGGACTCCGCACCTACGTAGAACGAGATATTCCGTGTAGATCCGGCTGGGAACCTACACATATCTACCATTATAAGATTTGGCATTATTTGTACAAATGGATGATTTGATCACTTGTATTTGAGTGGGAGAATCATATGATTTTGTCTTTTCCACTTGTTTTGATTTAGAAGCCAAGTTCGTGTTCGTTTTGGAAATCGAAGCAATGATTCTACCACCTCTATGAAACATGTTAGGCTTTGTCTGATGAGGACTAAACCTAACATATTTGTTTCTTTTCCAATCATTGTCAGAGGGATTGGCCTGGTTATACTTGAAATTTCGCCTATAGGTATTATGAGGCATATTCCTATGAAAAATCCATAGTAAGGAACGTATAGACGGTATGGACAATTTCTATAAATATGACCGGGAGTGCCACAGTTAAAGCAAGTTTGACGTTTTACATAGAAATTATTTTAGGCAACTCCTTGTCTGGACTGGTTGTGTGGACCAGTTTGCCTTACTTGATGTTTACTACTAGACACATGATTTGACTTACCACCTTGTTTGTCATTAGAGCATCCCTCTTTAACAAACTTAGGCGATGAGTATTTATTAGAATTTTTCGATCTCTTAAACTTATTAAAAACCACATTGTCAGAATTCAAAGTTTTAAAGGAATCAACCACACAAGTATCTTTGCTCTTAAAAAACAGAGCCCACACAAACAGTCAGAATAACATAATTCAAAACAAGTAATTTTAAAGTAACATCAGAATTAATATCTTTATTATTTGAAACACACGAATAATCATCCTCATCAGTCCAGTCCTCAATGATTACTTTATCTCCACATGAGGCAAACACATTAGAATCGTTCACTTGTGAAGTGGACGCAGTAGCCTTTACAGAGTCGACCTTTTCATTTTTAACATGTTTACCATACTTCATGTCTTTCACCTTTTCCTCCTGCTCTATGGTAAGAGGAAGACTAGTATAGTTATCATTATATGGTGGGGGAACTTGACTATATCCTATACCCTCACCTTCATTCTCTTTCCACCATAACTAATTTTCAATCATGGAATTGACTACCTTACTGGAACCGTCAAACTTTCTAAATCAAGTTCAGCCCTTTTAAATTTATCAGTTAGATTTGAGACTTCTAACTAGAGGCTTCCAATTCAGCAGTTAATTCAACAATTTTTTATTTAGCATCTAAATGGTGACAACATTTCAAACAAAATAGGATTTTAGCTTGGAAAAATCCCTTTTATGTGCCTCAGTTTTATCTAGATAACCTTTTTCATTGTTCTTAAGTTTATGGTTTTCAGAGTTTATCGTTTCCATTTCTCTAAGCAAGTTACTGTTGTGAGATTTATAAAGATCTACTTTATCAATACAAGCTTGAAAGCGTAATGGAGAACTTACGTTAGATGGGCTGGAAGAAGTGAATGCCATAAACGCAAATGAAGTTCCTTGACTTGTTCCTCAGTAGCATTGTCTTCTTCAGCATCTTCAACATGAGCAAAGTTGGCAGTCTGATTATTTTTGTTGAGATCAGCCATCTGATCATTCCAGGTAAATTGTTGAGCAACCATACCCCTTTCACCATCACCTGAACTACCCCCAGCTTCTCCTCTAGCATTTCCCACAGGAACCAACGCCCTTTCCATGTTTCCTTCCTTGGCAATTGTACATTCACGAGCAAAGTGATCGGGCTCGTGACAATTGTAACACCTCAGAGTGTCCTTGTTGAAACCTACCTTCTGATTATTTGGTACATTCCAATTATTCCTTCATGTTCTCTTAGTAAATTTCTTAGCTCGAAACACTGCCATGGTGATTTGCCATGAGATATCCATTTCTTCTACATCGTCTGGATGAATCTAATCAAGCTTAGCGGCAACTACAGGTTGAACCAAATCTTCAGCAAGGAATGCATTGTAGCAATTCATGAATCCCGCCATTAGAGAAATGTTCTATTGAGTTTCCTTTAAGATAGAAGGAATCTGACTGGAATTCTAACTAGGAGAAGCACAAGATGATTGAGGTTTAACATTAGCAGCAGGAGATTGGATAGGTTTAGGGAAGAAAACTGGAGCTGGTTATGGTGAAACAGGAGAGAATTGACCCTGAGCGGATTTAAACATTGAGAAGTTGCCTTGAGGTTGAAATTGCTGTTGACCTTGAGTAGTTTTGAACATCGAGAAGTTATCATGTAAGAGGAGTGCATTATTGGAAGCAGCACTATAACCTGCTGCGTTGTAGGAGGTTGCATGGTTTATAGCACGTTGTTTGTCATCCATGTCACATGCCTTGATGATAGCCATAACCTCAGACAATGTTAATCTGTTGAGATCTTTCGTCTTCTTAATAACAGCAACGTTCATATCCCAACTTTAAGGCAAGGAGTTCGCCAACATATTGTTTGTTTTAGAAGTTTTTAAATTGATGCTTGCAGATCTTATGTCAGTCACAAGAGCTATGAACCTATGAAGCTGAGTTTCCAACGATTCTCCCAGAATGTGATTGAACATGTTAAATTTTTGTCTCAACAAATCTTGACGACTTCTTCTCATGTCTTCCTTACTCTCGTACACCTCAATCAAGGATTCCCACAGTGCCTTAGCAGACTGCAGTCCCCTAAAACCCAAGGCAATATCAGGTGAGAGTGCTATAGTTAATGTTGAGAGTGCCTTTTCATCTTCTTCCATTTTCTCAAAATCAGCATCATCATATAATTCAGCAAACATAGTTATCCTTAGTAATCAGCCCATTTTTGAGAGGATAATTTAGTGGGAAAAAACATCAATTTAATCCCTCCTATCTACTCCGACTCCTTTCCTTTCCATCCTAAAAAAACTCAAGAACACCAATTTTTTAACTATCCTTAGTTTTCCTTGACTTTCACTCTTTTAAAAAAACTCAAGAACAGGGCGTTAGTGATCTGGTCCATTTTAGGTTTTAAAGTACGTTATCCTAAAGTCCAATAATCAAAGCACAAAATGAATTTATCAGGCCCAATGTTAAATCAAAGAATGCGTTGACTGAGAACCCACGTTGACCGGGAACTAGAGTGACTGAGAACTCCCGGATTTGACCGAGAACTAATGTTTTTGACCGAGATCACTTGTCCTTGGCCGAGAACACTTGTTTTAGGCCGAAAACGATAAAAAATGATCAAAACCATTAAAGAAACGTGCCGAGAACCCTCAAAATAACCAAAGAACAATATCCCTGGCCAAAAACGATCAAAAATTAGCCGAAAGCTATAAAATACAGCCGAGAACACCAGGAAACTTGTTTGACCAGTTGATTTTGATAACAACCAAATCCCTATATTGGTGGGATTTAAATTGTTTCCAAAGATAATACAATCTTTGACCAAAAAAAGCCTCTGTCTTTCTTCTCTGATCAACACCGCGCCAGAAAACACCTACACCACCAAACAATCCGAGATCTTGAATCTGTTGATATAAAACCGAGCCTTGAATGGTTCAAAAGGCTCTGATACCAATTGTAAGTCCCGAGCTTGGATCTTTCAATATAATATCAACTAACTTAATGTTATTGCGGAATATAACGTTAATTGATTCAAGACAAACAATAATAATACGTAGAGGATACGAGATTATGTTTCAAAACACACGCTAGATTAACGCCAGGTGCTTAAGCACAAGATTACACAAATACTCGTTCACGGAAATACACTATGAATGGCCAAACCCAAAACCTTATACAGGATTTCTATATATAGGATACACCAACAACCTAGCCCTACATAAAGCCCAAGCCCACCGAGATCACAATGTGATCTCGGCTTACATACATACACCCAAACACCATACTCGTTAACATAAACTAAGTTCAAACCACTAAATGTAGACCCAACACACATAGACATGGTTCATGTTTAATTACTTGTTTTTGATAAAAGGGAACTAAGTACTTGGATTATTATAATTCAATGTTGTTACCCGATGACCAATTAACTAATATTCAACCCTAATTCCTCCCCTGATATATCGATTATCAATGGCACCAAGAACGTATGGTTTAGATTATGATCAAACACAAGCACCAATTTACAAACAATTATTCAAACACCATAACAACTAAACAAACATTGCAAAGTTATTATTCTAGAAATTCAAGCATAACATAGTGTATCAAATTAACTTTACATCCAATATGATCACCAATGGAATTAGCCACTCATGGTATGGTGAATCATCATCACATCAATTGTATTGTTCATAGGAATCCAAGACACAAACCAATGATTGCAATCACCAAATAATGTTTGACACACCCCCAATTCTCCCTAGACTTGTTCCAAGTGAAACATAGGTGAAAAGATACCCAAAAAGATTGTTAAAAGTGGATAAAAATCGACAGTTACGGGTTGGACCATGGTCCACAGTCCAGACCGTGGGCCATGGTCCAGCCACGGTGCCCTGTTCAGGCTACGGTACAGTGTGTTATAGTCTTTTGTTTTCAAGTGGACCGTGGCCTATGGTCAACACCGTAGGCCATCGTGGTCTTCATTTTCAGCATCTTTTATTTGGGCAGCTTTGGTCCCTTGAGCTTTCCTGACCCATCCAGTAGCTTCCAAACTTCCGTATGAACTCCAAAAAGCTCCTTTTAACATGCAAATAAGTCATGTGGCCGTAGTTATCCATTTCATTTAACATTCAAACATAGATATTTAACTCATTTAAGCTCATTTACAAGTCATCCTCTAATGCACCCGTCATAAATCAAACCCAATCCCAATACGAATATACCGAACTAATGAGGGTGGAGGCTATTAGGCTCAAAGCCGAACGACCATTAGAGTTGGAAGTTATGTTCATAATAGGGTTGAGGAAGGATTGATCCACATATATTATAAAACCGGTCTTGACAATATAACCTTAAAAGAGTCATTGGGTTGTAAAACAAAACTATTTATTCATCACACTACGGGACGAAGAATGGAGCAAGAACAAGTAGAAGAATACAAAATTTTGAAGAAGAAGCTTGATTACTGCTATTCCTTCGAAAAGCGCCTTTGTTAAAATACCCGACAAAACTTATCACCCACACACCAAAACCTTTGGAAATATACTATCTTTTAATGTATGCAACACTTCACAAAGTGGGGGGAGAATTGATCTTTCGTAAAACATATTCTCTTTTAGTTGTATCTTGGCTAAGAGTGTTTATACATACAACATCACACGTATGTCCAATATAAAACAAAGTGCATGTAAACATTGAGAGCGCGTGACATTTTATGCATAAAAAGAAGCTCATAAAAGCAAACCATACCTTAAATATCACTACATATACTAACACGTTTTGCACTTATGGATTACTATGACTTTTGAAATTTCTCGGGATGTTATCTGCAGTTAATGTAATGTTCGAAGAATTTTCTTAAAGCTTGATTGAGGACAGGCAAGGTTCAAGTGTGGGGAGATTTGATGTATAATAATTTATACATCTTTTCAGCACCAAAATAACTCTAAATAAGCATAATATCGGCAATATTATAATAAATAAACACTAATGTTATAACTTCTATTTATAGGTAATTATAGCCGTAAAGAATTAAACGAGCTAATATACGAAGACAAACAAAGAAAAACTATAAAAACAGACGCAACACACCCCATGGTGAATTAAGGCATGACCATGTCAAGAACATACGAAGAAAATCCAAAATTCAGGAAGTCACAACATGGCCATGTTAACCTCAACACACCCCATGTTAACAAGAACAAGAGTAAAAGACAAAATAGAAGATTCTGAAGCTTAACATTTCCAGGTTAACCCCAACACATCCCATTTTGAAAGTACAAGAGCAAAGACAAAGTTGAACTCATCTGGACTCACCACGGACGTGTTTAGACTCACCATGGTCGTGTTCACTCTCATGATATACCATATGTCAACGATTATTAATAACAACGAGACAAAATGATCAACATGGTTCTTCCCAACTCACCACGGTTGTGTTAAAGTGCCCAGATCAGCCTATAAAATATATGCACATCCACCACATTCAATGGACTTGGAGGAACAATCAATAAAGGAAATGCCCCTTCCATTCAACCTTTGAAGATTAAGCTTTTGGAATAAGTCATTAGCATCAAAGATTAGTCATCCAAATTGGTTACATTTTTCTAATTTGATCATGTTTATATTTGTTACTTTGATGTATAACATTATGTTTACTATTGGCTAAACTTTCATAATATCATCTTGGTTTACAATGAATCTTAATTGAAATATAATAATATTGGTTAAACATGTGATCTCAGTTTATAATAAGTAAAGGACATTATGATGTAATTATCACTTGATGAGCAATGTTAAAATTCTCTTAAAAGATACCCCAAGTTCCAAGCTTAACGATAAGTCAAGGAATTGTTAGTCTTGTAACAATTGCATCCACTTTGACTACGTGCTATTTCCATTGAGCTGCAAATTAGTGGGCTGACTTGGTCTCTTAGCCGTTATACATGTTAAATAAAATACCATTCAAAGAATACAACCGTTAGTAGATAATTAATAATGAGTATCCTTGATCCTGAGCGACCTGAAACATATCTTAAGGATAAATGATCCATAATTCATATAAGGATAACATATCCTCAGCACAAAAATCTGTGCCCTAACAATTACTTCCAAAATGGCGGTTGTAACTGGATAACAACTTTCATTTTGAAATTCAAATTTCTTGCAAAATAATAAGATTAGACGTAATATGCCCGACGCAATTATCACCTATCCTGATTTAATACCTCCCGCCTATAAACCCAATCATCCTAATTCATTTATAATCACATTTCGGCGATCAAACAAGTATCCTTTCCTCTCCTTCTTTTCAATATCTTTTTATGATGTCTGCGATTTCCGTCTCTTCTTCCTCCGAACAGTGGGAATCTAGCGATTTCCGACCCCAAGGTTTTCTTACTAACCCCTCATCAAAAATTTGTAAGTTCACCGACCCAGAGATTGATGACCTTCGCTCACTATTCCCGGCCGGCACCATTTTTTGACCGTTTGACTCCAGTGTCTGAAGCGACTACGTTTCCAAAACTTGGGTTTGCTTTCAGGCACAACCCTTTTTAATCGGCTATTCTTATCCCTTTCCATCTATTACCCAAAGTTTTTTTTACCTTAACCTTCATTAGCTACATTCAAGCAATGTTGATGCTTTGGAGAGTGTTGCACACCGCATAGAGGATCATCGAGGAAGAAGGTGTAGAATTCGGGTTGTCGGAGCTGTCGTGTCTCTATACCTTAGTCAACCACGGCTCTAATCGTTTTATCTTGAAATCCAAGTCACACCAACCAATTCCCATCTCAAAAGCCACCCAGAATGGTGCCTTCTAGAAAAACATAATTCTTTTTTATAAAAAAAGGACTCTATTCCTGGTGGGTTAGATTTACCCAAAAAGGTGGATCAAGAATGGTAGGATCCCGGATCCTTAGATAATGCGGAAAGAATAACACATCCTTTATATAACTATCATATTTTTGTTTCTCAGTTGATAATTTTGCTTTGCTGGCTGAGCTTCCTGGAGTTAAAGAGAGAGTGAAGAAATTTCTTTCGCTGGATCTAGAAATTAGAACCTTTCAAGCCAAGTTGACTAAAGCCTTTCAAGAGTCGGTCTCATAATCAATAAGCAACATGTCAAGTAAGAATTTTAATAGCCTTATTTGAAACTAATTGAAAATAATAGAAGACTTATCTTTATGTTGTACTCTGTAGGTGCTGGTAAATCCGCTTCCCAGTTCTCTCTAGAAGACATTGATTATTTTATCGTGAAGATGGAGACCCCAAAGAGCACACCAATCCATGAACCGCGCCTTGTAACAAATCGTGCCAAGTCTGGAGCCTCGAAGTGAAAGAAGACTGCTGAGCCATAAGATCTGTTTGAGGTTGGAAAGTATCTCATCACCACTGTAAGGATCCTTTATCCTCTTTATTTGTTGTTGTGGATCCAAAATCCTTCTGAACTATTTTGCTATAATGTACAGGTCATGGATTCCGCCAAGAGCTACTATGACAAGATGGTCAAGGACTATGAAGAGACCCTGTCGGGAATGAGATCTATGACCGCTTCTAAGGACAAGACTATTTCCAAGCGGTAGTCCTCTCAAGTCTAGAAAGACTAGTCACTTGAGGATCATAATATTTCCAAGCCGAGCTCCGCCTTGTGTCTTGAGGTTCTTACTAGTCTTCCTGAAGATCAACCATACACTCCCCCCTTTTATGGTATCAGAGCCATAACCAGGCTCCTGTTCCGCCTGATATGTGTATAATGAGTGCTTTTTCTATGGGACTCACAACGAAGCTTTAAATTCATAAAACGGAAACTCCTAATGACACCACACACAACCGGCAAGTGTATCGGTCAAATGTAGTATAGACCTAAGAAGTCCGAGTATCGAACACAAGGACACGCGAGAACGCCTATGATCACTAACCCTAGATAAGACCTTCCCAAGAATAATATTTTTTGAATTGATTTTTTTAATAATTAAACTACTTGACTTAAATTCGTTTAACAAAATTAATAAACCTGACTGATGAAACTTAACGAAACACTTAATGAAACTTAGAAGCTTAACTGACAATGGAGAAAACGTCTACCTATGTAAGAATCATATTGGCGGTCTAACAAGCTAATGGATTGAATGATCTCACGACACCGGTATCTAAGGATGAGACAACTAAGGTTCGCTCAAGAAAGCTAGATCACCTCTCGGTCTCACTAACAAACCCTAACTTACACTTAATTGATTTTAAGAACAAACCGGGAAACAAATGCTAAGGTGTTCTAATGCCGACTCTCCTCTAGGACTCACCGACACACGACCCTAATGGGAACGAATACTACACAAACAAGGATAGAGGAACAATTTGGTTTAAGATAAATTAGACCAACTAATCGCTCACGAACCCAAACCCCACAAGAACTAAACCCGCTCTCGTGCAATCCGAATCCTAACAAGCAAAAGCTATGAGACGACTTTACTTCCTATCACCTCTTGGTCTCTAAGAAGGTGCTCACCCGCTGAATTGTACCAATTAACAATCTCAACAAAACCCTACGGTTATACCTACCGCAAACAAACTCTAAACATAAAGTAAAGACTTGAACATGCAACTATCAATCAAAACCAATTCAATTAACCGAAGCACGAGATTATGAGATAAAACCAATAATATCACAGCCACTAAACACAACCTAATTCATCATTAAACCAAACTTTCAATAGCAATAAACTCATCTAAACCTAACAATAATCATCTATCCTACGTAGAACAAAGAAGTTTAGCCAATCATAATCAATGAACAGTAGATAAAATAGATATAAATGATAAACATGTTCATATAAATCTGATTACAAAAGGTTTGAATGATTAAAAACCAAAAACGAACTCACAAACGTTAAATTAGTCAAAACCGAGAACCGAAGGATAAAAGATAGAACCGTAAGCTTGTCCTCCTTGGTTTCTCCTCTAGATCAAGTGTGGTGGCTGGAAAAATTATGTAAATTCATTCATAGGGTATTAGCCCTATATATATATATATATATATATATATATATTTAAACACCTCATTCCTAATATAAAATAGGTTAAACCTAGCCCAGAAGGCCCACTAGAAGACAAAATAGATGGGGTAGCTGATTCCTGAACATTCTTGGCAGCCTTTGGGGCATGTGGGACGTCGCATAGCGTGGGCATGGATGCCTCACCTGGTCGCGTAGCGCGGCCAGGTCCTGGATGCTCGTTTCTTCGTTTTCTGACTCGTTTATCTTCAGACGCGCATACTGGCTTCATCCGAATCCCATTTGAGCTGATTCTTTCTTCATTAAACTAGTTTTTCGCTCTCTTCAACATGGGACCTATCATATACACAAAATAAATTTCTTGCAAGAAAAATTTATATTCGTTAACGGTTGACGCACAAAACAACACGAAAATAGGATAAAACGCTATGTGTTTTGCAACACGTCACCGCCTTTACCAGATCTTTTAAGTATCCTCTGTGACTGCCAAAGTTGATTGGATCTCCCACATCAGAGCAACTGATCTTGTTGAGGACTCGAACAGTCTGATACGACGTGTAAACACTTTCCCTGTGTCAGTAGACAATTTGTTCGTGAGTGGTAAGACGATGTTAAAGAGGAGAAGAGTCGCTGTAAGTCTCTAGTTTAGTACGAGTTGAGAAAGCCCAGAAGAGTGTCAAATCACGTCAATACTTAGATATGAACCACGAGTCGAGTCTGTCCCATTCTATGTCCAGTCGTCGGTCGTCAGCGTCTAGAATTGATCAGCTACATGAGTTCTCTTATTTATCTGATGATTATAAAATTCCTATTACTAGTAAGCCCCTAGTTAATCCCTATAGTCTCTTTTAAAACCCCAAAATTCTCTTTCTAAGAGAGTCAACAAAATAATAATTTCAAACCCCAACCCAGGTGTGAAGGAGTATATTCAAGAAGGAAGATAAAAGAAATGTCTTCTCCACAATGTACATGATGCAGCCTGTAAAGACCCTAGCCACGACAGAACATTTACCTTATGACGTGTGCAACTGCCAGTCATGCTTAGATGAAGCAGACATGGTTGAATACAATGAAGACGTTCCAAAGAAGAAGAAAGGATCCCAAAGGTCTCTAAGGAAGAGATATGAAGTGGGAGATCCGACAGTTTGTCTTCTTGGCGAACCATCGGGCAAGTTTGAGTACTATGTCCTTTATGGTGATTCACCATCACAACCAACACCAAGACTAGCCAAATCTTCATCACCCAAAACCCCTCCTAACCAGAAAGAAATGTTTGTCATGACACCTATCCCATCCTCCTCGTCCCCAGAACTCTTGGCTGAGTTCCCATCCCTGACCTCGTTCGAAGATCCTATACAAAAAACCAAACATAGCTGGAAGGTCCAAACCTCCAGTACTATGAACCCCACAGGATCCTCAAGCCAGATTACTACTGTAGAAGCTACACTCAACTGGCAAAGTGAGAATTCCATTGCCCAGAACAACGCTCTCAAAGCTATCCTAGCTCAGCAGAACAGGTTAAGCCAAACCCAATATTGGTGCATGACGCCAGTAGTTCAATATCTCATGTTTAGATGTGTCTGTAATCGTTTATATTGTTAGTTTATATTGAATGTGTTAATGTATGTTCGCCTGTATGTTAAGCGAACTTGATGGATTAGCGAAGTTATGAAAACTTCGCCTAGTATGTTAGGCGAAGTTGTCGAGTTATATAAACTCATAACTTCGGTGTTTTTGGTGAAGTTTTTTTTGAATGAATGTTTGTGTGAATCTCTGTATCACGTGTTGGTCTTTGCAATATATCAAGTATTATCTTATGTCCTTGTGTGTTTGCTTAGATTCAACGTACTAATTGTATTGACACTCGTATCGTATACGTGGGGATTCCGCAACCTCGTGTTACGAGATACTCCTGTGTAGATCCGGCTGGGAACCTACAATTGGTATCAGAGCATTTTGCTCGTGATTGTGTGGTTCGGGATCATCACACGGGTGTCAAGATTGTTCCGTTAGACCATTCGCGGAACGAGTTTACGTTGAAATAACTCGTTTTTGTCAATTGCTCCTCATTACTCATCAATTACACCTTCAAGTCACCCTCGCATCCCTTGAAATCGACCTAACCAAACCTGCAAAATTCTCTTGTTCTTCTGGCGAAGTTGCCGTCACCAATACTAGGGTTTTTGGCAAACATATAGGGTTTCAACGAAGTTGTGAAGTTGCGAAGTTGTGAATTAGCGAAGTTAAGTTCTGCGAATTTAAGTGTCAGCGAAGTTACCAGCTAGCGAAGTTATATTAACTTTGCTATTAGTCGTTCACAGAATCTTATTCTTGAATTTTGAATCACAATTCTTTCAATTATGACCTCGATCAACATCACCGAACTAGTAAAGATGGAGGTAGAAGCTGGTTCAGCAACTAAAGCCCCAAAACTGCTGAAAGCCACTGATTTCGTTGCATGGAAAGATCGATTTGAATAGTATGTGAAGTATCAGGACGCAAAGATGTGGGTTTACATTCAAGACGGGTACATACCTCCAACATCCAAGTTTGAGGGTCGTGAACAGATTAAGAAGTACAGTAAGATGGTAGATGATGAAAAGAAAATGTATGAGTCAGAAAGTAAAGCGCATGCAGCTATAACCATGGCTCTCCCGCAAGAGATTCTTCATACTTTTAGGAAATACAAAACAGCTAGAGAGCTATGGGAAGCACTAGAGAATAGAGCTGCTGAAAACTCAATTCTCAGTATTCAAGTATCTGAAAAATGAATCACTTGATGACATCATCACACGATATTATCATCTGATGACCGAGCTAAATAAGTACTCCATTGAATACAAGGAAGAAGAGATAGTGGAAAAACTTCTTGATGCTCTCCCACCAAAATGGGAGATGTACACAGTTCTGATGAGAGAAGATAAGGACTTTGAGAAGGTTGATTTGGATACGGTGGTAAATAAGTTACGGAATTTTGAAGTTAACATGGCTAGAAAGGAGACACCGACTGATAAGGTTCAGGATCCGGGAATGTATGGTGCGAAAGTCACTCCAAACTCAAGTTCAAAATCAGAATCCACTGCCTACTACTCAAAGGGGGAATCAAACTCCACTCCAGATGGTCATGTGATTCTCAATATGGATGGTGACGTATGTTTCGTAGCAGGAGGTTGTAGTTCCTCAAAACCTCAAACCATAACTGGTAATTTCTCATCAAATGCTCCAACTAAGAACTACTCACAGATGCCTATGAGTGTGAAATCAGCCGAACAACAGTTTGCTCTCTATGCATCCTTCATTGCATCTTATGAGAATTACATCAAAGGTAAAATAGTCGACCCTGCAACTTTGGATGAAGACTATGATCAGATTGACGCTGATGATCTGGAAGAAATGGATCTGCAGTGGCAGATGGCTATGATAGTAAGAAGGGTAAAGAGATTTATGAAGAAAACTGGTAGAAAGTTCGTTGGAGAAAGACCGGGGTTTGATAAGTCAAAAGTTCGTTGTTATAACTGTCAATAAAATGGTCACTTTGCTAAAGAATGCACAAATGAGAGAGTCGAACGAAGCCAGAACAGGCCTGCTCAGCAGAATGGGGTTGGTAATGAAAATAAGGCTATGGTATCTCAACAGAACGGTGGATACAACTGGAATATACAAGTTGAGGAGGTGTTCGAACAGGAAAATCTGGTAAACATCGAAACTGGAGGAAGTGACAAAGACACGGGGGAAGATCAAGCATACATGGCAGAAGTGAGCGATCAGATCACTGAGGTAAGTTCTGAAATTCATTGTGAACAATGTGAAAATCTGTCTGATCAATTGAAAACATTAACTGATCAGTTTGTTAGTTTGGATACTCAATTTAAAAACATAAAAGAAGAGCATAACTATTCTAAAACTAAAGAAAATAGTTACTCGGTAAAAATAAAAGCTAGTGAAAAGGATATCAGAAGTCTTAAAGCCACTCTAGCTGAAAAAATTCAAGTAATTGATCTTAGTTATGAGGTGTTAGAAGAAAAGACCAAAGTAATTGCTGAAAAGGATAAACAGATAGCTGATTACCAGGTAAAAGTGTTGAACTGAACAGAAAAATTGAACAATTTAGAAATTCTTCTGCAATGTTAGATCACATTATAAGTGTTCAACGTTCCCCGGTTAACAAAGGGGGAATTGGATTCTCTGAAGTTCCACCACCATACAACAATAATTATACTTATGATCCGAGTAATCAGTAATCTGCTAATGTTGAAATTAGTCAGGCAGTGCCAATAAAAGTTTCTGCTAAAGAAACTGAAGTTAATGAGAGTGAAACAAGTAATACAAGTTCAAATGTCACAAGTTCTATCTCTAGTTCGGTCTCGTCAAATTCGGACAAGACGCCCGAATCAGGTGAGATAAAAGAAAGGTTTTGTTATTAAAACGAGGGGACGACTATAAGTTTGATGAGAAGAAATCTTCCCTAAATCCGTTCGTCCCACCATATGTGAGACAAACGGATAGTAATGCAACCTCGACATCTGCAACAACTTTTGAAACGAAAGTTCAAAACAACCAGAATAGTTCGAACAGAAGTTATTTTAGATGCAACAGGATAAGACATCTTGTCGCTAATTGTCCTCTGAAACAAAGAAAACCTAGAAATATGAGGCCTACTAAAACTGAGAATAAAATGAGTACTAATTATGAGGCTGGTAAGAACACTAACACACCAAATTTCAATCATTGGCCTAATCCAAGATTTCAAAGAAATCAATCTCGTTTTTTACCAGTAAATTACCAAACCAATAACTATAATTCAATTAACTCACGAAAGTTTGGATGGCCTCATAGCCAGTCATCTAGAAGTTTTTCTTACAGAACTTATAGAAACTCTCCTCAAACTAACTTTGGGCAACCAAGATACTGGATGCCGGATAACAGATTTAATCAACCAAGGACGAGAAGGTCTTGGGTCCCCAGATTTTAATCTATCTCTTTAATTGTGCAGGAACAGTCAAACATGGCTGTAAACAATATGTGGGTTGTTGAAAGTGGCTGTTCCCGGCACATGACTGGTAACAAGAAATTGTTACGTGACTGGAAATTTGTTCAAGGAGGAAGAGTTAGTTTAGCAGGAGAAAGTGGTGGAAGAATTAGTGGTATTGGAATGTGACGAATGGAGGAATAAAGTTGGAAAAGGTGCATTTTGTGGAAGAGTTGAAGCATAACTTGTTGAGTGTATCTCAGATTTGTGACAAAGAATACACTGTTCATTTTACTAAAGATGAGGCACTCGTACTTTATCCTGGTTTCAAGATACCTGAGACGTGGGTTGTAATGAGAGCTCCAAGAGAGAAGAACACGTATGTGATGGATATGAGATCAACCGAGATAACAACAGAAGAGTTATGTCTTCTGTCAAAAGCAACAGAATCTGAGTCAGAACTGTGGCACCGAAGAATGGGTCATATTCATCTTCGCAAGATGAATTACATTGTCAAGAACGGCTGGTACTTGGGGTTCCCTTGAAGAATTTTGACTTTGAAGATCAATGCATGTCGTGCAAGAAAGGAAAGCAACACAAAAAGTCTCATCACTCCAAAAAGGTTAACTCAATTTTCAGCACCTTAGACCTACTGCACGTGGATCTCTTTGGTCCTGTGAATGTAAAGAGTCTAGGAGGAACTTCATACTGTTTGGTTGTAACCGATGATTACTCTCGATACTCTTGGGTATATTTTCTGAAGGCAAAAGATGAGACAGTTCAGTTGGTAATTAACTTGATTACCAAGGTGGAAAATATTGTTGGGAGGAAGGTTAAGTATATAAGGAGCGATAATGGTACAAAATTCAAGAACTATTAGATGGAGATGTTTTGTTTACAGAAAGGGATAGAGCATCAGTACAGTGCCCCATATTCTCCACAGCAAAATGGAGTAGCTGAAAGGAAGAATAGAACTCTAATCGAAGGCGCCAGGATCATGCTGGCAGATGCTAAACTTCCCGTGGTGTTCTGTGCTGAGGCTGTTGCTACAGCCTGCTATATCCTTAATCGTGTTTTAACTGTTAAAAGATTTAATTAAACCTGTTATGAACTTATGCATGGTAGAAAGCCAAACTTGAAGGGTCTTGAACCTTTCGGGTCCCCATGTTTGATATTAAAGACTAACTCTAAATTTGGTGAGAAAGCTGACGAAGGAATCTTAGTTGGCTATGTTGTTGGGACACCTAACAGAAGAGTTTTTAATCTATCGAACAGCAAGGTTGAGGTGGTCTGTAACACTGACATTACTAGTTACAAATCACCAAGGCCTAGCATGGGACCGGCAGAGGCTTTCGACTATGATAAGCTATTCAAATCTTTTAATGTGCCCTACTTGGATTTTGCAGACATTGATGAGAAAATGGCCTCACAGATACTGTATGACGAAGAGGAGACCATTGTGCAACGACCACAATATGATGAAAATCAACCAACGTCGTCAAGTGCGGTTGAAACTCCTGTTGTCTCGAATGAAGATGAATTCTACAATCCATTTCACACTCAACCTCAGTCTCACACTGATGAACTCTCTTCAAATCTTGAGAATGATCTGGAAGTCGGTCCGGTACAGTCCACCAAAATTCACAAGAATCATCCTTTGGAGAATGTGATCGGTAATCCTTCTGATGGTGTACGTACTAGAAGAAGTTTGGATGAACACACATGTGTTTATGCAAACATTAAAGACACGAGTATTATAAATGAATGCTTGTACACCTGCTTCATAAGCCAGATTGAACCAAAGAATTATCAAATGGCACTGAAGGATAGCTCGTGGGTTGAAGCCATACAGGAAGAACTGGCACAATTTTAGAAGATGGAAGTATGGCAATTAGTTGAAAAACCGCAAGAAGTGAACGCTATTGGTACAAAGTGGGTTTTTAAATGTAAGAGAGATGAGAAGGGGATAATCATACGCAACAAGGCAAGATTGGTAGTGAAAGGGTTTAATCAGCAGGAAGGAATCAATTACAATGAAGTGTTTGCTCCTGTGGCGAGATTGGAGGCAATTCGATTGTTTTTGGCATTTGCTGCACACAAAGAGATGAAAGTGTTCCAGTTATATGTGAAAAGTGCCTTTCTTAATGGTAAAGTCGATGAGGTGGTATATGTTGAGCAACCTCTGGGTTTCGCTGACCCTGATTTTCCTGATCATGTGTACAAACTGGGCAAAGCATTATATGGGTTACATCAGACACCTCGTGCCTGGTACGCAACAATGTCAGACTACTTGCTAGAGAATGGGTTCGAGAGAGGAAAGATTGATAGTACGTTGTTTGTCAAGAGAAAAGGGGGAGATTTTCTACTCGTTCAGGTTTATGTGGACGACATCATTTTTGCTGCCTCAAGAGTTACTATGTGTCAGGAATTTGAAGCAGTCATGAAGAAGAGGTTTGAAATGAGCGCCATGGGCGAATTAACTATCTTTTTGGGCTTGCAGGTAGATCAGAAGAAATATGGCATGTTTATTCATCAAACGAAGTATGTCCATGATGTGCTTAAACGCTTCAAGATGGATGCTAGTACCCCATTCGACACTCCAATTTGCGTCAACCACAAACTGGGTGCTGATTCCGATATTGATGAAGATGTGGATCCCACTCAATATCGGGCAATCATAGCTTCTTTAATGTATCTAACTGCATCTAGACCTGACATTATGTTTGCAGTTTGTCTTTGTGCTCGTTTTCAGGAAAACCCGAAGGAATCACACATGAAAGGAGTGAAGAGAATCTTGCGGTATCTTAAAGGAAAGCCTAAATTGGGACTATGGTACTCGAAAGGGGGAGCACTGGATTTGGTTGCTTACACCGATTCTGACTATGGAGGTTGCAATCAGAACAGGAAGTCAACAACCGGTGGATGTCAGTTTCTCGGAGGAAGATTGGTGTCATGGCAATGCAAGAAGCAGACCTCTGTAGCCATTTCCACCTGCGAAGCATAATACATGGCAACATCGAACTGCTGCTCCCAGGTTTTATGGATACAACAACAAATGCGCGATTATGGTATGAATTTCACTCAAACTCCTATTTGCATTAATAACACTGCTGCTATCTCAGTAACTAACAATCCCGTTAAACACAGTAAAACTAAACATATTGACATTCGTCATCATTTTATACGGGATTGTGCTGAGAAGAAATTAATTGTGCTTGAAAAGGTTGATTCACTGGATAATTTTGCCGATCTTTTTACTAAAGCGTTTGACCGATCCCGTTTTTAAAATCTTGTTGAGCTTAATGGGATGATCAATCCCGAGTAACCTTGTTTTCTCTATTTTCGTAAAAAAAAAACATCACTATCGCTTAAAATTATGTCGGTTGCTCAAGTTTGAAGGACATATCCAAGGATACGTTTGGTCCTTACTTCTATGTGTAGATTATAAGGATAGCCATTAACCAGATGACTGACTGTGACCGGGGCGGTTTATGATGGGTTTTTATTCTTTCGCTTAAAATTAGTCGTTCATACTCAGTCAGAAGGACACATACTCGTATGCGGTTTATGATGGGTTTTTTATTCTTTCCATTGGATCTTCAGGATAGCCGTTTACCTAAAGACTTTGACTTGATCGGGGCGTGTAGGTTCCCAGCCGGATCTACATGAGATATCGCGTACTACGCAGGTGCGGAATCCCTACGTAAGACGTTACGAGTATAGAAAACAATATGATTAACACACGATACGATAATCAAACACGTTGTATACCAACCTTAAACACGTGATACGAAGATCACTTGATTACAGACTCTCTCTCTCTCTCGAATACTCTCTGTAAAACTGAATGTTAATTATTTTTTTTCTAATAAGCCGTAACAGATGGCTTATATAATCACGACAACTTCGCCTGGCATGTTCAGGCGAAGTTGTCACTAACTTCGCTTGTCTAACAAGTTCCCCCATATCAGCGAACTTGTTAGCAACTTCGCTTATACAAAACATAAAACATTACAAACACGATTACAGACACTAGACACTGAACTACTGACATCATGCACCAACAGACTCCCCCTTGGCAGTAGCTTCATCTCTTTAGCTTCAAACACGTGTCATGTAATCTTCAACCTTGTATCTTCACGCATGCACTCCTTCTCGAACACAAACAGAAACAACTCTTTGATATTTCCTCGCTTCGTCTTTCCAAGCAGAAATATAAAAGATTTTCTTCTCATTGAGCACCTGCAGATCAGCTTGCGATAAGTTTACCAAATGCATCGGATCGTAAACTCTTAGCACCTCTTGTTCATCCTCGTCTTCCATCACTGCCTCAACTGTCTCACAATCTACAAACCACCACTTTAGGTCTTTAAGCACATCCTTGGGCATTAGTTTCATCGGTACTTCTTTAAGGCACCGGATCGGTTTATACTTCATAACCATCCAAGGTTTTCCATCAGCTCTCAAACCTCTATCCTTGTCTTCAACAAGTTTTCCCTTTTGTGGCTTTAACAGCTCAAATTTCTTCTCTTTTATACTTTCTTTCCATACAATTTTCCCAATGACTCTAGCCATATTATCGTCACTTCGATTGATTAACCCCAATCTGGCTAAGTCTTTCACTTCACATTCCGGCAGTGTATTCAACGATCTTAACAGTCTTTTAAAATACTGAACACCGTCATACCTTTTAATCATGAAGAACCTCAACTGCTCATCATAGATCCAGCAAATAATCCCTTTCTTCGCTTCAGCATAGCCTTTAATGTTGTAAGTCTTCTTAAACATTGTAGGGACCGCCGGTTTCAGCGTTTTGACGAACCACTGAGCATAGCCTTCCTTCCACCTAGGCTGCTCTTCCCATTCAGACTCATCGCTTCCAATCTGTTCACTCAAATCTGCTTTCTCAACATCTGGAATGTCATGCTCAATATTTTCCTCAACTATCTCTCCCTCTTCTATCTCTGTATCAATCACAATATCTCCACCAATCTTTTCTATCACATCACTTGGCAATACATCATCATCACCAACCAAGCTATCATCCATCTCCTCTACGTCCACCACCACCACATCATCACCACCAACTGCAGTTGTCGACTCCCCCTGAGTTGTGGAAGTTCCAAGAGCTTGAGTAGTTCTTGGTAGCTCACCACCTGCATCTTTCGACGCATTGGGATCATCGTCTCTATCATTCCTTCTCTTCGTCCTCAACTCGTCGCCTTTACAGCTCGTCTCCCCCTGAGATGCCAAGAACTCCTTTAGAGCATCTATGATCTTTCCATGTTCTACCAGCAGGGACGACTGCATCTGATTCTTTGCAACTAGGCGTTGAATAGCCTGGGTCTGGATAAGATTCACCCTTGATTGTTCTGCCACGACCAGTTCAAGTGCTGCTATTCGTTCTGAGTCTGAGAGGGTTGCATCGAAATCGAACCTCATATGTGATATGTCTTGAGTGTACTGAGGAGGGATTTCCGATGTCACCGGGACCTCAGAAGTAGAAATAGACGTAACCGCAGGTGGTATCGTCATTGATAACCCTGCAGTGGCCACAACAGTCGACTCTATAAATTGTGCCACGACCTCCGATGGAGTAACGGTTGGAGGCGGCAATGAAACTATTTCTGGAGCCGAAAGTTGGAAAGTAGTGGGTGGGAGGCCAAAAGTAGACGAGGTAGCCACCACGGGAACACCCGTAGCGCTTGGCCTTGTAACCTGTAGGGATGAGGGAACCATTGTCATACCGGATAGTGCTGGTGGAGTGAAACGTACCACCCTAGAGCTCTCACCGGCTCCTGATCCTGCACCTATCCGTTCCCTTCTTGACCTCCTTATCAACTGTTGTACCTCTTCCTCATAGTCTGACTCGTCATCATCATCTGTTCTCTTTTTTTTCCCATGTAGTCTTTCTCGAGTCACCATAATCCTTCTGGCCTCTGCCACTTCATCATCAGAATCTGAACCAGCCACCGTAGCAGCTGTTCTAGTAACATTCACAGTCGACACTTGGGCTACCGAGACCTGTACATTTTCCTTTGGATCCACCCGATCCATATCAAAGAAGCCTTGACCACCAAATTCTGCGTCAAGGTCCACGTTCTCCTCCGATGACACAACAGGAGCAGCAGGTATAGCTTGAGGTGCTCCTGCCTGTTGTGGTGCCGGGTCCCTAAACTCATCCCCACGAGCAGGCACATACCCCGAGTTGATTAAGTACCCAAAGAGTGGAGTATGGTGAGGACGAAGCTCAGGTTTGCTCCTCGCACTGGAGGATCTGCATTGGGCGAAGATCCGTTTGTTCACACTCTCAACATATCGGATCAGACGGCGCTGAGGAAGCGTTGGAGCAACATTATTCAAGATCATTTGAAGGAATCTTGGATACATGATGAACCGCTCACGCGCCATCGCTCTTCGTTGACGATCAATCTCTTAAAAGACCATCTGACTAAAGCTGAATCGCTTGTTGTATGTCAGAGCAGTCATCGCTGACTGCATGGTCGCGCCCATGCCATCAGTGCCCGCCTTTCTCCCTGACATGCATACTATCATAACATGCATGAGAAAGCGCCACTAGTCAAGCAGAAATCCTTTCCTCCTCTGCGTATCCCCTAAGGGACCAGAGTATCCCATCCTCAAAAATGCTCCATCACGGAAAGGAGCTACAAACTCGGTTGGGTCATCCCTTGTCTCGTTCCCAAAACGTAAAGCCGCCCGGATTTGTTCAGAAGAGAACTGAACAATATGATTGTTGACGGTTGCGCGCATCACCGGGGGCTCGACTCTACAGTCGTATTCCACTGTCTGCCAGAAATCCTCAATGTTGGGTAAGGATATCGGCAGAGTTGTTGTAATGGCGTGGAATATCCTCGAGCGTAAAAGGAATGTGATGATTTCGCGGAAATCATCAACTCCGCTCGCTTCCGGGTCTAAGGTGATATACATGTTGTGACCCGGGAAAAACTGTCTCTGGTGATCACCTCCGTCATCACCGCCTGCACCACCTGCTCCAGTAACAGCAGCCATATCTGCAACAAACAGGTTAAGTTAGATAAACATCAAAGCGAATCACAAGTTCGCCTGTTACATGAGCGAAGTTGTGATCAATACTGTATAGGCGAAGTTAAAGGTGAGGCGAAGTTGGGAAACAACTTCGCTTCAACTTGAACTTCGTCTGATAATAGATAAGTAACATGGTCCAGGCGAAGTTAGGGATAACTTCGCCTAATCACAACATCGCCTCATAAACTGTTTCAAAATCAATAATCAGGCGAAGTTAAACCTCAGGCGAAGTTACGGATAACTTCGCCTAAACTGTAACTTCGCCGAATTCGAATCGGCAACAGTTAGGTTTTTCCAACGAGGTGAATCGGGTCAATTTGGAGATTGCGGACTCCGTAAAACTTGATTTTATGAAGATTTGGACGTTTAGGTTGATTACTACCACGTGAAAACACGTTTGAAATCGGGTGTTTAAGGTTTCGAAACACGAGGTTGTTAATCGGGTCGATACGACCTCTGAAAAACATTAATGAACGAGATTATATGAGTCGATTACCCTACACACCTTTAATCGGACTCGAAATTTGAACAAGAAACACGGATGAATCGAAGTTGTAAGTTCGCCTAGGTTTCTGTGAGTATAAGTTCGCTGGGTTTTGAAATAAATGAACAGTTTGACTATAAAACTTCTTTATATAGGGTCAAAACTTTACAGGCGAAGTTGTGGATAACTTCGCCTATTGCAGGCGAAGTTAGGCACAACCTCGCCGGTATTAAAATTTTCAAAACAAACCCCTATAATTTGAGCAATTTGCAATTATGTTAGAAAATATCCTTTAAAGCGTTAAATGATACGATCAAGACCAAGTAACCAGGTATAAAATCATACAACTCCAAAAATAGAAAAACTTTTAAAATAAAGGTACACGGGATCAAATTTCAGTCTCGACAGGGACTACCATGTTTTAGAAAAGATCCGAACAGGAATCATACTAATTACGTGACTGTCACACAGATCCGTGTTCAGCTGTATTATGACATAAAGAAACAGGTTGTAAGCAGGTAATCTACTTAAAATGGTTTTCATTGTTTCTGTGATACGAGTTAGGTTCAATTAAACTCAAAACTTAAGTGGGCAACAACTCAGAGATTATGATGCCTCCTATCTATTCTCAAGGCGTATTTGGCTTTCCCCAAGTCACCCGAATTGACCTCAACCCGTAGTGTCTGATTAAGTAGTAATTACTCTTCGATCTTAGAATCTGCTTCCGGTTCACCTTCTTGTGTCTTGATTGAGAATCATTAACCTTATGAACTCTAGAATACTTTTTTTTTTAATCTAACATGTATATACACAACTTCAAGTAGAAAATAACTGCAAGTCCCGAATCTGGATCACTGCAGTGTCTTGACACGCTATCTTCACGGGAATCAGAACACTCACGGGCTCGTGTATGACTGGGTAATCGCTTTTCTGCCTATCATTCGGAAAGATATGTATGAAGACAAGCACAACTCTTAATGAGTTTCCACAAAAAATCGAGTAGATTTAGTTAGTATCACTTTTACTTTTACGCACCATAAAAAGCTACCATGACATACAATGACTGTTCTAAAGACTTTTAAGCCTAATAACTTCACTAGTTAAGCACACAAAATCAGTATATCTATCACTTTCCAAGGTTGGATCAATTTTCTGTTAAACATAGTAAAGTAACTTCTTACGAAGTAGTAGACTTGAAAAATAATTTCATTTCCCGAAAAGAAAAAGAAACAAAAATGTTAATTTCAATCGCCCCGACCAAATCAAAGTTTTCAGGTAAATGGCTATCCCGAAGATCCAATGGATCAGCTGGACCGACCACATACAAGTATGTGTCCTTCTAACTAAGTATGATCAACTAATTTTCAACGAAAGAATAAAAACACATCATAAACCGCCCCGGTCACTTTCAGTTATCTGGTTAATGGCTATCCTCAGATTCTACAAGTAGAAATGAGGACCAAACATATCCGAAGAAATGTCCATCAAACTAAGGCAACCGACATAATTCTAAGCGATAGTGACGTTTTTTATTTATTTATTTATTTATTTTTTTATTTTTTTATTTTTTTTTATTTATTTTTTTTTTATATAACACAAACACAAAGCATGGTTACTCAGGATTGATCATCCCATTCAGCTCAACAAGGTTTTGAAATCTAGATTTGTCAAACGCTTTCGTGAACAAGTCAGCGAAATTATCTAACGTGTCAACCTTTTCGAGCTCAATCAGTTTCTTCTCAGCACAATCCCGTATAAAATGATGACGTATGTCAATATGTTTAGTTTTACTGTGCTTTACGGGATTGTTAGATACTGAGATAGCAGCTGTGTTATCAATGCAAATAGGAGTAAGTGAGAAATTCAGACCATAGTCGCGCAACTGTTGTTGAATCCAAAGAACCTGGGAGCAGCAGTTGGATGCTGCCATGTATTCTGCTTCACAGGTTGAGATTGCGACTGAAGTCTGCTTCTTGCATTGCCACGACACCAATCTGCCACCAAGAAACTGACATCCACCAGTTGTAGATTTCCGACTCTGATTGCACCCTCCATAATCAGAATCTGTGTAAGCGACTAGCTCCAAGTCTCCTCCTCTCGGGTACCACAACCCCAGCTTCGGCTTGCCCTTGAGATACCGCAGTATCCTCTTCGCACCCTTCAAATGAGATTCTTTTGGGTTTGCCTGAAAGCGTGCACAAAGACAAACAACAAACATTATATCAGGCCTAGAAGCAGTTAAGTACATTAAAGAACCTATAATAGCCCGATATTGGGTTGGGTCCACGTCTGCATCGTTGTCTGAATCAGCACCCAATTTGTGATTGACGCAGACTGGAGTATCATATGGAGTGCTGTCCTCCATCTTGAAGCGTTTGAGAACATCATGGACATACTTTGTCTGATGAATGAACATCCCGTCTTTCTTCTGATCAACCTGCAATCCTAAAAAGAAAGTTAGTTCACCCATAGCACTCATTTCAAATCTCTTCTTCATGACGGCCTCAAACTCCTGACACATGGCGACCTTTGATGCAGCAAAGATAATGTCGTCCACGTAGACTTGCACCAGCAGAAAGTCGCTACCCTTTCTCTTGAAGAACAATGTGCTATCAATTTTACCTCTTTCAAACTCATTCTCAAGCAAGTAATCTGATAAGGTTGAATACCAGGCACGAGGTGCCTGATGTAGTCCATACAGCGCTTTACTTAGCTTGTACACGTGATCGGGAAAGTCAGGGTCAGGAAAACCCGGAGGTTGCTCAACATACACAACCTCATCGACTTTACCGTTTAGAAACGCACTCTTCACATCCAACTGAAAAACTTTCATCTCCTTATGAGCAGCAAATGCCAAAAACAGTCGAATGGCTTCCAATCTTGCCACAGGAGCAAATACTTCATTTTAATCAATCCCCTCTTGCTGATTAAAGCCTTTAACAACCAGCCTCGCCTTATTCCTGATAACAACCCCTTTTTCATCTCTCTTACATTTGAAGACCCACTTCGTGCCAATCGCATGCACATTTCTTGGTTTGCGACCAAGTTCCATACTTCCATTTTCTTAAACTGAGCTAACTCTTCTTGCATGGCTTCGACCCACGAGCTGTCCTTAAGAGCCATTTGATAGTTCTTTGGTTCAATCTGGCTGATAAAGCAGGTGTACAAGCACTCGTTGATTATGCCTGATTCTTTAATGCTTGTGTAAACACAGGTGTCCTCATTCAAGCTTTTTCTTGTTTGTACACCGGCGGACGGATCACCTATCACATTCTCCAAAGTATGATCTTTGTGAATTCTCATAGTCGGAACCGAACTGACATTTAGATTATCTTCCAAGTTCGAAGATAGCTCATCCATGGTTGATTGATGTTGAGAGTGAAACGGATTGATGAATTCCTCTTCAGTAGAGGCAGCAGGGGTATTGACAGCATTTGACGAGGAAGGCTGACATTCATCATACTGTGGTCTTTGCACCAAAGTGTCTTCCTCATCGCATATCATCTTCGTAGCAATTCTTTCCTCATCTTCTGCAAAATCCAAATAAGGCATGTTAAAAGATTTAAAAAGTCTATCATAGTCAAAAACCCCAACGGGTCCCGAGCTTGGTTTTGGTGATTTGTAACTTGTGAAATCAGTGTTACACACCACCTCAACCTTGCTGTTCGATGTATTAAAGACCCGTCTGTTGGGAGTCCCAACAACGTATCCGACTAAGATTCCTTCGTCGGCTATCTCTCCAAATTTTGAATTGGTCTTTAATATCGAACACGGGGACCCGAATGGTTCAAGACCACTCAAGTTAGGTTTTCTCCCATGCATAAGTTCATAACAGGTTTTATTTAATCTTTTAACAGTTAACACTCTATTAAGGATATAACAGGCTGTAGCAACAGCTTCAGCCCAGAACACCACGGGAAGTTTCGAATCAGCCAGCATGGTCCTGGCTCCTTCAATCAAAGTCCTGTTCTTCCTCTCAGCCACTCCATTTTGTTGCGGAGTATACGGTGCGCTGTATTGGTGTTCAATCCCCTTCTGTAGGCAGAAGATCTCCATCTGATAGTTCTTGAACTCAGTCCCATTGTCACTCCTGATGTATTTAACTCTTTTTCCCATAATGTTCTCAACTTTGGTAATCAAATTTATTACCATCTGAACAGTTTCATCCTTCGACTTCAGGAAATATACCCACGAGTATCGAGAAAAATCATCAGTAATCACCAAGCAGTACGATGTTCCCCCTAGACTTTTTACATTCACTGGACCAAAGAGATCCATGTGAAGTAGTTCTAGGGTACTGACTATTGAGTTGACCTTCTTGGTGTGATGGGATTTCTTGTGTTGCTTTCCCTTCTTACATGATAAGAATTTGTCTTCGAAGTTGAAATTCTTCAAGGGAACCCCCAACACAAGCCCATTTTTGACAAGGTAGTTCATCTTACGAAGAAGAATGTGCCCCATTCTCCTATGCTATAATTCGGACTCTGATTCAGTCGCTTTCGACAAAAGACATGATTCTTCAGTGGCCATTTCAGTAGACCTCATATCCATGATATACGTATTCTTCACTCTTGGAGCCTTCATAACAATCCAGTCCTCTGGTATCTTAAAACCAGGATACAACACTATCGCCTCATTGTAGGTCCCCCCGGGGCGTCGCCGATCGATACGAGATCCGCACGAGGTCTAGGAGTGCGGAATCCTCCTAGACTCGTTTATTGGTGTAAAGATGAAGAACACAAACACGTACACGAACAAATACACGAACAAATACAAGAACGGGATAATCAAATCTGCAGATTCTTATATAATAATCAAAACACTTACATACCAAACATGAAAACAAATGACACGGCCGACCCGAGGTGAGCTCTACCTCGGGCCGTCCCACACGGCTCACTCTCTCGGTTTCTCTCTAGCGAATTACACTTATCACACAATACTCTGATTTCTAGTTTTCTAACCCTAGACACGACACACATATATATATATAAACTTCACGGGTTGGGCCTGTAGGCGAAGTTGTTACAACTTCTCCTATGGCGAAGTTGATATAACTTCGCCTATGGCAGAAGTTGTGCTAACTTCGCCTATGGCGAAGTTGTTATAACTTCGCCTATGGCGAAGTTGTTCTAACTTCGCCTGTGGCGTTCCGCTGGTCAGAATTGCATAGCGACGGTCACAAAATGCACCAACAGACTCCCCTTTGACCGTTGCTCTCAATTCTAACAAACACGAAAGGTCATCTGTTACAAAAACATGCACCAACACTCATTCTTCGTGAAATGCACGGTATAATCCTTGTCACAGATCTGCGAAACACTCAGCAGATTGTGCTTCAGTTCTTCAACAAAGTTAACTTTCTCTAGCGTCATCTTCCCGTTAGTCACAGTCCCAATTCCTGTGATCTTTCCACCGCTCTCTCCTGCGAAACTCACTCTACCACCTTGAACAGGTTTCCAGTCTTGTAACAATTTCTTGTTACCCGTCATGTGCCGGGAACAGCCGCTATCCACAACCCATTGATTGTTGGTAGCCCTGTTCAACTGTTCCTGCACGATTAAAGCAGATGATTAAAATCTGGGGACCCAAGACCTCTTGGTCTTGGGTTGATACATCCCGTACCTTGGCTGTCCAAAGTTAGTATCATAATCATTTCTGTGAGTCCTAACAGGATACCTTCTTATGGATTGTCTATGAGGCCATCCAAACCGTCTTGAATTAAATGAATTATTAGTTATGGTTTGGGTGTTACCAGTGAAAAACTGAGATCTATTTCTTTGAAAACCTGGATTAGTCCATTTTCTGAAATTCGATGGGTTTTCAGTTTTATCATTAAATTGATTACTGTTAGCCCTTTTCTCAGATTTTAAAGGCCTCACACCTCTGAATTTTTGCTTCAGAGGGCAATCAGCAACAAGATGTCCTTGTTGATTACATCTAAAACAACACCTGTTTTCAACTTTCTTATCAAAAGTTGTCTTAGATGTTGAGGCTGTATTACTACCCGTTTGTCTCACATATGGTGGGACATACGGGTTTAGTGGAGACTTCTTTTCAGATGTTTTCTTTTTCTCTCCACTCTTTGGTAACACTTCCTCTTGATTTGTCTCACTCGACTCAGAGGATTTGTCCGAGTTAGATGAGACAGGACTCGGAGCAGAAATCTTAACACTTGCGACAGGCTTACTAACTTCTTGTTCTTTAGTAGTAACTGGAACTGGAACTGTCTGACCATAGTCAACATCGACAGATTTCTGATTACTAGGGTTATAAGTGTAATTATGATTGAAAGGTGGTGGAACTTCATGATAACCAATTCCTCCCCTTTTTGGGGAACCTTGATCACTAACGAGGTGATCAAGTATAGCGGAGGAATTTCTAAATTGCTCCAGTTTCCTGTTAAGTTCCACCACTTTTACCTGGTGATCAGCTATCTGTTTTTCTCTTTCAGCTATTAGTTTGGTTTTTTCTTCTAGAACCTCATAGCTAAGATCAATCATTTTAATTTTTTCAGCAAGCTTTGCTTTAAGACTTTTAATATCTGTTTCACTAGCTTTAATTTTTACTTTGTAACTATTTTCTCTAGCTTTAGTGAAATGATGATCTTCTTTTAAAGTTTTATATTGCGCATCCAAACTAACAAACTGATCAGTTAGAGTTGTCAGTTGTTCAGACAGATGTTCACACTTAGTACAAGGGAGTTCGGTACTTACCTCGGAGAGCTGGTCTGCTACATCTGCCATGTAGGCTTCATTTTCGCCAGTTCCCTTCTCACTATCTGCATTTTCGATGTTTGCCAAGTTGGCCTGTTCAAATACTTCTTCAACATGCAGATTCCAGTTGTACTCCTCGTTCTGTCTGGAAATCATGGCTCTATAGTCATTACCACTACCACTTTGCTGTGTAGATCTGTTCTGACTGCGTTCTACACGTTCATTCTTGCATTCTTTCGTAAAGTGGCCATTCTGCTGACAGTTGTAGCAGCGAACCTTCGTCTTATCAAACCCTGGCCTCTCTCCGACAAACTTCCTGCCAGTCTTCTTCATGAACCTCTTTACCCTTCTCACTATCATGGCCATCTGCCACTGCAAATCCATCTCCTCCAGATCATCAGCATCGATCTGGTCATAGTCTTCATCCAAAACTGCAGGATCAACGATCTTACCCTGAATGTAGTTCTCATACGAAGAAATAAAAGATGCATAGAGAGCAAACTGCTGTTCAGCAAATTTGACACTCATGGGCATCTTCGAGTAGTTGTTGTTTGAAACACTTGGGGAATAACTACTCTTGGTCGCTTGAGGTTGAGAAGCATTTGACCCTCCAGCTACATAGCACACATCACCGTTCATGTTGAGAGATACATGTCTCTCATGTGTTGAGCCCTGACTCTCCCTTAGAGTAATAAGCAGATGATTTCGTTTTCGAACTTGATCCTGAGTTAACCTTTGCCCCATACATACCCGGATCTTGAACCTGATCGGTAGGTGTCTCCTTTCGTACCATGTTCAGTTCAAACGTTCTTAGCTTGTTAACTGCTGTCTCAAGGTCATAGTCAGCAAAGTCTTTATCTTCTCTCATCAACACTGTATACATCTCCCATTTTGGTGGGAGAGCATCAAGAAGCTTCTCAACAATCTCATCTTCTTTGTATGCAATTGAATAGTTGCTGAGTTCAGTCATCAGATGATAATATCTGGTGATGATATCATCAAGTGATTCGTTTTTCAGATACTTGAAGACCGAGAATTGGGTTTTTAGAAGTTTAATCTTCGAAGCACGAATTCCCACATTGCCCTCAAAACGGTTTTCAAGAGCTTCCCAAAGCTCTCTAGCAGTCTTATACTTTCTGAAAGTGTGCAGAATCTCTTGTGGAAGAGCCATTGTAATTGCTGCATGAGCTTTGCTTTCGGCTTCATACATTTTCTTCTCTTCATCTTCCATCTCTTGTACTTCTTGATCTGATCACGACCTTCATACTCAGTAGTAGGTGGAATGTAACCATCTTGTATGCATACCCACATCTTCGCATCTTGATACTTGACATATTGTTCAAAACGATCTTTCCACGCTACATAATCAGTTTTCTTGAGCATCTTAGGTGCCTTTGTAGCCGAACCTGCTTCTACTTCCATCTTTACTAGTTCAGTAATGTTTATCGAAGACATCTTTCTCAAAACTCAAAGAAATCCGAAAATCAAAAATTTTATTTTCAAACAGCACTGTAGGCGAAGTTGTGGATAACTTCGTTTAATACTTAACTTCGCGTGAATTTGTAACTTCGCTCACTTTCTTAAATTCGCTGGATTGGCGAACTTGAGAATAACTTCGCTTAAGTTAAGCGAACTTGGGAGGTAGGCAAAGTTGTAGGTAACTTCGCTTAAGGTAAGCGAACTTGAAGAGGTAGGCGAAGTTGTGGATAACTTCGCTTAACCTTATATCTTCGCCGAAACCCTAGTAACAGTGACGGCAACTTCGCCTGATGAACATGAAGTTTCTGCATATTAGATTTCTGGGTTTTTCGAGGTTTGTGATGGTGTTATGGGTTGTTTAAGCTTGTAGGAGATGAGTATGACACAAAAACTCAGAAAACTCATCCCGCGAATAGTCGAACGGAACGATTTCTATACCCGCGTGATAATCCCGAACCACACAATCGAGCAAAAGCTCTGATACCAATTGTAGGTTCCCAGCCGGATCTACACGAGATATCGCGTACTACGCAGGTGCGGAATCCCTACGTAAGACGTTACGAGTATAGAAAACAATACGATTAACACACGATACGATAATCAAACACGTTGTATACCAACCTTAAACACGTGATACGAAGATCACTGGATTACAGACTCTCTCTCTCGAATACTCTCTGTAAAATTGAATGTTAATTATTTTTTTCTAATAAGCCGTAACAGATGGCTTATATAATCACGACAACTTCGCCTGGCATGTTCAGGCGAAGTTGTCACTAACTTCGCTTGTCTAACAAGTTCGCCCATATCAGCGAACTTGTTAGCAACTTCGCTTATACAAAATATAAAACATTACAAACACGATTACAGACACTAGACACTGAACTACTGACATCATGCACCAACAGGGCGCTAGAATTTTAAATTTTTTTTAGGGAAATGATATAATTTTTCAGTCTATAACTTCGTAAGAAGTTTCAAAACGGTGTTAAAATGAAAATTGATCCAACCTTGGAAAGTGATAGATAAACTGATTTTGTGTGCTTAACTGGTGAAGTTATTAGGCCTAAAAGAATCTAGAACAGTCATTGTATGTTATGGTAGCTTTCTATGGTGCGTAAAAGTAGAAGTGATACAAACTAAATATTCTCGATTTAATGTGGAGAATCATTCTGAGTTGTGCATGTCTCCATATACATCTTTCCGAATGATAGGCAGAAAAGGGATTACCCAGTCATACACGAGCCCGTGAGTGTTCTGATTCCCGCGAAGATACTGTTATGTAATCTGCAGTGATCCAGATTCGGGACTTGCAGTTGTATTAGACTTGCAGTTATATTATTGTCTTTAACTCCAAAAAAAAAATATTTATCTATAGTTATTATCGTTGAGCCTTTGAAGCTAGTCTTGTTACAAATATCAAGAAAGAGGCAAGAAAGAATATTTTCTAAGTATAAGAAAGATCGGGAAGATGACTCTGAAGTTCGACGTGTGCTCATTGATTAATCAGACACTACGGGTCGAAGTCAACTCAGGGTGACTTGGGGAAAGCCAAATACGCTTTGAGAATAGATAGGAGGTATCACGATCTCTCATGTGATGTCCATCTAAATTTTGAGCTTAATTGAACCTAATCCGTATCACAGAAGCGATGAAAACCATACTAAGTTTTCTACCTGCCTACAACATGTTTCTTTATGTCATAATAACGCTGAACATGGATCTGTGTGACAGTCACTTAATTAGTATGATTCCTGTTCGGATCTTTTCTAAAACATGCAGGTTCTCGTCAAGACTGAAATTTGATCCCGTTTTATTATATTATTCATATTTTCGTTATGAATTTGATACTATGTTTAGACTTTTACACTTTTGGTTACTTGGTTCTTTGATCGTTATGTTTAAATCTTTTTCGGAGAATTTTATCAAGCGAAGTTGACCTTTGGTCAACTTTATGCGTTTCTGTTTATAAGTCATAATACGCGAACTTAACTTAACGACGAAGTTATCAAAAGAGGCGATGTTGACCATGCGTTGACTGAGCGAAGTTGATGCGAAGTTAAATCTAACTTCGCCTCTAGGGTTTCTCTAAACTATATAAAGCGAAGCGGTAGTCAAACTGGTCAACTTATTTACAAACTCAAACACTCGGCGAACTTAATCCTCTGAATCAAAATTTGTTAAAAATCTGTTTTCGTCCATGTTAAAAGGTTCGTCATGCCATTGTGTTACATAATTCTTTCGTATCAACTGGTAATCTGATCCACAATGATATGTTTTGAGTCCTGTCAAGTACCAAACCCTCGTCACATTATGTCGGTCCGAGTTGAAGGCTCTTTTAGTGACAATAAGCGGCACTCTAATCACATTCCTCTTTTCGTATTGATTCTCTTTGATAGGAGATTATTAGCCTTACCTTGTTGTTGAGTATGCGCCGTTCATATGGCGAAGTTAGGGTTTGAGCGAAGTTGTCAAGTTCGCCTGTCCCTTAACATCGCTAACATTACAACTTCGCCTATTTCATGCAGGGTGAAGTTGTCACCTGTTGTCATTATGATCTGACTTGGCTTGTGTGTTTTGCAGATATGGCTGCTGCAGTAGGTGCTGGTGGCGCTGGTGGTGATGAAGGTGGAGATAATAACAGACAGTTTTTTCCGGGACACAACATGTATATCACTTTGGATCCGTATGCTCGTGGAATAGACGAATATCGTGAGATCATTTCATTTCTCGTTCGCTCACGTATTTTTCATGCCATCACTACTACCCTTCCTATTTCACTACCAAATATTGAAGACTTTTGGAGAATCGTTGAATATGACTGTAGGGTTGATCCTCCGGGTATGCGTGCTACAATTAACAATCAAGTGGTACAATTCTCGGCCGATCAAATAAGGGTAGCCTTACAGTTTGGGATTGAAACTACTGACGATCCTACTGAATTTTAGGCCACTTTCCGAAATGGTGCTTTTGTTCGTATGGGTACTCGGGTCCTTTAGAAGATTCTCAGAGACGAAAGGGGTTTCAGTTAGATTAGTGGAGGTTTCTGATGCATGTGATGATAGTGTGCATGTCTGGTCGCAAAGCTGGTACAGATGGAATGGGGGCGACAACGCAATCGGCTATGACTGCTCTAACCTACAACAAGCCTTATAGTTTTAGCCAAATGATTTTTTATGAGATTGATCCTCAAAGACGTGCTGTTGCACGGGAAAGATAATTTTTGATGTATCCGAGATTTCTTAAGATGATTTTGAATCATGTAGCTCCTAATATGCCACAACGTCGTCCTATTTCGTATTTGGAAAGTGTGTCTAAGAGAATCTATGCGCAATGTAAGTCATCAAGTGCTCGTAGAAAACCTGGCCTTCATCCGAGGCACACTGCCTTGTTTGGTTTTTTAGTGAACCCGGCATATGTTGCTCCTCCGGAAGATGAGCTTATGGATCCTCCACCGCAACAGGCTAATATTCCTCAACCACCTCCTGTGGTTCAACCACCACCCTTGGTACAGCAAGCACCGCCTGCTAAACCTGTTGCAGCTCCAGAAGAACAGGTTGATCTTGAAGCTGCCTTTGGAGGGCAAGGGTTCTTTTACATGGAACAGATTCATCCAGCTGCTGAAGTTCAAGTCTCAGTAGCTGAGACGTCTGGTGTTCATGTTTCCATGGTCGCTACGTCTATGGCGGACTCAGAGAGAACTGACTCTGATTCCTCCAATGACGATAGAGTCGAAGCGCAGCAAATTCTTGCCAAACAAGAAAGGATTTATGGCAAGCGAAAGAAAGATTCAGATGATAGTGAATCTGATTATAAGGAGGATTTATATCGGATGGTATGAAGATCAAAGAAGGCAAGGGTTGGTGAAAGTTCAAGAGTTGGTGAAAGTTCGAGAGTTGTTCATTTTTCTCCACCATCCTTGTTCGGTATGACTATGTTACCTGCTACTTCAACTGTCACACTGCCGATAACCTCAAGTGTTCCTTTGGTAACCACGTCGTCATCTTTTGGTGTTCCTCCAACAACGTTTCAGTTTACAGCTCCAGAGATTGTTTCATTACCGCCTCCAACACTTACTGCTTCAGAGGTGGTTGCTAGGTTTGTTGAATCCACTGTGGTAGCAACTGCTGGGTTACCTGTCACAATACCACCCACGGTTACTTTTCACCCTACCTCAGACATTCCAGCCACTTTGAGAATTCCACCGCCGTATGCTCAAGATATTTTCCATATGCGGTATGATTTTGATGCCACTTTGTCTGACTCCGAGAGAATTGCGGCTCTTGAACGGGTAGTTGCTGAACAATCACGTATCAACCTCATCCAGACACAAGCTATTCAGTGACTGGTGGCAGAAAATCAGATACAATCCTCACTCCTCGTTGAACACGGTAAACTTTTTGATGCTCTTAAACAGTTCTTAGCATCATAGGGGGAGATGAGCTGCAAGGGTGATGAATTGAGAACTAATAAGAGGCAAGACAAAGACGATGATACCAATGTATCGAAAGATGCAGGTGGTGAGTTGCCAAGAACTGAACAAACTCTTGGGACTTCCACATCTCAGGGGGAGTCTGTTGGTCCGTCAGGCGGTACAGGTGGTGAGAATGTGGTGGTTGTAGATGATGAGGAAGTGTTGGGAAATGATGATGATAAGTTAATTGATGATGTGTTAACGGTTGATGAGATTGAAAAGATTGGGGAACAGATAGATATTGATAGTGAGTTAGAAGAAGGGTTGATTGTTGATGATGGTGTAGAACATGATATTCCAAATGTTGATAAGGTGAACTTGAGTCAAGATGCAAATGTGCCAGATGAGTCTGAGTGGGAAGAACAGCCGAGATGGAAAGAAGGTTGTGCTCAATGGTTCTTCAATACAAAGAAGCCCGCGGTACCAACAATGGTCAAGAAGAGTTACAATATCAAGGGCTACGCTGAGTCAAAGAAATGTATCATTTGTATGACGAACAGTTGAAGTTGTTTGTGATAAAGTGCTATGATGGGATTCAGTACTTTAAGAAGGCTTTGAGATCGCTTAACACTTTGCCTGAGTGTGAGGTGAAAAATTTGGCTCGCTTGAGATTGATTAATAGGAGTGATGACAATATGGCTAGAATAATTGGAAAGATAGTATGGAAGGAAGCTATTAATGAGAAAAAGTTTGAACTACTAAAGCCTCAAAAAGGAAAGTTGGTTGAAGATAAGAAACGGGGAATGCGGGCTGACGGAAAACCCTGGATGGTGATGAAGTATAAGCCGATTCGTTGTTTAAAAGAGGTGCCGATGAAGATGATGCCCAAGGATGTGTTAAAGGATCTCAAGTGGTGGTACGTTGACTGCCAGACTGCTGAAGCTGTTATGGAAGATGAGGATGCACAAGAGATCCTGAGAGTGTATGATCCCATGCACTTGGTTAATTTGTCTCAAGCTGATTTGCAGGTACTCAATGATAAGAAGATATTCTACATTCGTGTGTGGAAGGATGAAGCTAAGAAGTACCAGAGGGTAGTCTCTATCTGTGTAAGACAGGGGTTCATACTTAAAGACAAGTGGTACGAGATTTTTGGATTACCAGACACGAGAAAGAAGATAGAGATGTGTTGGTGCATGATGCCAGTAGTTCAGTATCTCGTGTTTAGATGTGTCTGTAATCGTTTATATTGTTACTTTATATTTAATGTGTTAATGTATGTTCGCCTGTATGTTAAGCGAACTTGATGGATTAGCGAAGTTATGACAACTTCGCCTAGTATGTTAGGCGAAGTTGTCGAGTTATATAAACTCATAACTTCGATGTTTTTGGTGAAGTTTTTTTTGAATGATTGTTTGTGTGAATCTCTGTATCACGTGTTGGTCTTTGCAATATATCAAGTATTATCTTATGTTCTTGTGTGTTTTCTTAGATTCAACATACTAATTGTATTGACACTCGTATCGTATACGTGGGGATCCCGCACCCTCGTGTTACGAGATACTCCTGTGTAGATCCGGCTGGGAACCTACACCCAAGAAGCTTGGTTGGCATAATACAATCTCTAGAGGGTATCATCTATGAAGTACGGACCAAGATGCTTGGTCTTCATAATGAGGTACTCCAGATAGTCCATTCAAGACCTGGCACTCAGAAACAAAACAACTTAGTCCAAAAGGAAGCCGAGATGAAGTTCCTCATAGCATAGCTAGTAGATCTTGAAAGACAGCACAAGCAACAAAGAACTTCAACCATGGCCGATGATCCATGGAGGCTGCCAGGTGCTCCGTTTGTCAGAACAGGTTTTGAGCCACAACCGCTACCGGTACACACGTGGTCAGAAACTTCACCATCAATGAACCTCTGGGCAAATGAATAGGCTCAAATCAGAGTTAGAGCAAGAAAGCCATCCTCTAACCGCAATGCTTCATCAAGCAGCATGAACCAAAAACCATCCACAAGCGGCCCTAAAAGAGACAAGCAGGTCAGGAATGACAATATGATGATAGATTATCCAGAATCACCACAACTCACGGATGAAAATGCCTTGTCAATTGTCAGACAACCTTTGCCGGTAAATGACCCAACTATCGTCCCCTATGAACAAACAGATGACAATCTTGAATATGGTAAAGAAACAAGATGCCTTGATGTTTAAAACCAGAAACATGCTTAGAACCATGTTACATGACAAAACCACACTCCCATCAGAAGACCTGCAAACATAAAGTGGAAGTACCAGAACCAGTTGCTAAGATCCATATCCTTACCAGCACATATGATAGACCAATTCCAATCATCGCATTCTTTGATACCAGGTCAGCAGCATCGGTCTTAAATCCAAAAATTCTCCCCGATGACTACTGGGAACCTCACCACCAAGGATTCGTGGTAGCAAATAGTGAATCATTTGTAATCACCAAGAAAAGTGTTCCCATACACCTACGAATCTTCCCCGTGCGTACGATCAAACACAGGTTCCAAGGATCAGATTTCCATGGAAATGATCTCTTACTAGGATTTGATGTAACATTTCGGGTTTTCCGTTTCCTTTCGGTTTGTAATCATTACCCGACCCGGGTTCGGGTATTTTATCAATAAATTTCATTTTTGTTCATCATTTTATTTATTTACTTATTTTATTTGATTAAAACTATAATTCATGTGCAAAATCTACCCCCAAACTAACAAATGATCCATTTTGCATCCAACCTCAAAGACCAAGGATTCAATTGCAATTATTATTCAACCTTTTTTCCCCTCCTCTTCACCCTCTCATGACACCGACTCCATACCCCCCCCTTCAATTTCGGATTCGTTAAACGCGTAATTGGTCATACCATATTAATCCTTACCCTGATTCGATCTTACCGACACTCTTGACATGGTAAATTATGAGCTGATGACAGCTAATTTGTTAATCACGAATCGCGTCTGACCTCGTCAATGAAACACTATATAAACTCGATTATTCTGCAATTAAACTCGCGTACACCATCCTTACTACATCTCGACCCAAATGTTGGTGCATTCTGTGACCGTCGCTATGCAATTCTGACCAGCGGATCGTCACAGGCGAAGTTAGCACAACTTCGCCTAGGCGAAGTTATAACAACTTCGCCAACGGCGAAGTTGTAACAACTTCTGCCTTAGGCGAAGTTATCACAACTTCGCCCTAGGCGAAGTTATGAACAACTTCGCCTACTGAAGCCCAAGCCCGTGAAGATTGTCTATATATACATGTGTCGTGTTAGGTTATGTAGAGTGAATCCAGTAATTCAGAGAGTGTGTGTTACAGTTTGAGTGTCAAGAGAGAGCAAGAGAGTGAGAGTCGTGTGAGACGACCCGAGGTAGAGCTCACCTCGGGTCAGTCGTGTTTCTGTTTATGTTACGGTATGTAACGTGTTTTATTATTATATGAATCTGCAGATTTGATTATCCATTCTTGTATTTGTTTGTGTATTTGATCGTGTACGTGTTTGTGTTCTTCGTCTGTACACCATAAACGAGTCTAGGAGGATTCCGCACTCCTAGACCTCGTGCGGATCTCGTATCGATCGCCGACGCCCCGGGGGGACTAACAAGTGGTATCAGAGCCTTAGGCTCTTACGCTATGGTTCGAGATCTGCGTTTTTGGTGTTTCTGGCACGTTTCTGTGCGTTTTCGGCCGAACAGCCGCCGCAGGCGAAGTTATTGGGTTCAGGCGAAGTTGTCGCTTAAATTTTAGGGTTTAGGCGAAGTTATGGCCAGGCGAAGTTATGGCCAGGCGAAGTTATGAACAGGCGAAGTTATGAACAGGCGAATTTATGGCCAGGCGAAGTTATGAATAGGCGAAGTTATGGCCAGGCGAAGTTATGGCCAGGTGAAGTTAAAAAAAAAAAAAAAAAAAAAAAAAAAAAAAAAAAAAAAAAATTATTGTTTGGAGTTTTCGTCTGTATGGCCGGGTGTACACGATTATTGTGAGACCAAAGATGTTGTTCCGTCAACGAGTGATCTTGTTATCTCTTGGTCTTACGTGTGAACAAATACGTGTCAACTCTGGATTTGGAGTTGAGGTTGTGAATGGGATATTGTTTGAAACTGGATATTGACACATATTCGGGTGTTTGTGGGCAATGAAATTGTTGTTGTTCGTGGTTGACCAACCGAAGAAAGTCAAATTGAACTGAAGGTTTTCGTCATTACTGGATTGCGGTCAGAGCATATTATTTATGTTATTTTCAAGGCGTTCGAGAATTGGATCCTGAAACGTGATGCTTATTTATACGAGTGAAGATTCTGGAACAAGTTGGATTTAACCGGGAATTAAAGTGTCTATGTTCTTGATTGTTATCCCTGGTGATTGAAGATGCTTCGGATTAATTAATGGTCATGTGTTAGATTCTGTCAAGGTGGTTTTGTGATGAAATTGATCACCTGATGTTGAGTAGTTGAAGATTAAACCTTATCGTATGCCGACGAGTTGGTGAAGTTGTGGAGGAAGCCCAACTTCATGTGTTGGTGAAGTCAGATGGACTCACGTGATTGGTTGAGATGATCTATTGGCACGAGGATGCATGCATTTCAAAGACCTCAATCGTTATAGTCGGAGAAGCTTACACTGAAGGGGAGATCTGATATGGAAGACGCTGGGTGATTGGTAGATTTGTGAAGCTACAGGACAGATTCAGACACGGCTGGTTGATGAACAAAACAGAAGATCATCAGTTAAGAGGGAGTCTGTTAGTGCATGTTTTGTAACAGATGATCTTTCGTGTTTGTTAGAATTGAGAGCAACGGTCAAAGGGGAGACTGTTGGTGCATTCTGTGACCGTCGCTATGCAATTCTGACCAGCGGATCGTCACAGGCGAAGTTAGCACAACTTCGCCTAGGCGAAGTTATAACAACTTCGCCAACGGCGAAGTTGTAACAACTTCTGCCTTAGGCGAAGTTATCACAACTTCGCCCTAGGCGAAGTTATGAACAACTTCGCCTACTGAAGCCCAAGCCCGTGAAGATTGTCTATATATACATGTGTCGTGTTAGGTTATGTAGAGTGAATCCAGTAATTCAGAGAGTGTGTGTTACAGTTTGAGTGTCAAGAGAGAGCAAGAGAGTGAGAGTCGTGTGAGACGACCCGAGGTAGAGCTCACCTCGGGTCAGTCGTGTTTCTGTTTATGTTACGGTATGTAACGTGTTTTATTATTATATGAATCTGCAGATTTGATTATCCATTCTTGTATTTGTTTGTGTATTTGATCGTGTACGTGTTTGTGTTCTTCGTCTGTACACCATAAACGAGTCTAGGAGGATTCCGCACTCCTAGACCTCGTGCGGATCTCGTATCGATCGCCGACGCCCCGGGGGGACTAACACCAAACCCCTAAGTCAAATAAGCCCTAAACAGCTGTTACAGTTGATTTTGCAATCAAGCTCGAGCCGCAAACCCTAGTTCGCCTTGTATCGTCAATCGGCCACCATATCTGGTAATTGATACATGCTTATAGATCGGTTTTAACCCTGGAATATTAACCCTAAGCCAATTTAACTAATCCATGAACGAATTGGACAATTTGATTTCTAGGGTTTATAAGGAGGAATAACGCGAACCAGTTATAGTATATATTAGATGGGTTTCATGTTATTAACGAGTTAGACACCTACCTCAGTGGCAGGTGCATATGCTTTAAGTCCTTGAACCGGCCTGGGGACGCGGGTTCGAGTCTCCCCAGGCCCGGTTTTGGTTTTATTGTTATTTCTTTTGGTTTTGGCTTTTTTTTGTTATTATTTGGTGTTCAAATCAATAAATAAACATTATTTCGATAAACCGAACTCCTAATCGACTCTTTTCCGTTCATATTTATGTAAATATACTATATACCTCATATAAATACTCATAAATAAATAAGTTATATATATCCTATTTACGATAACGAATCCAATGGTATTAAATATACAATATATTCTGTTTAACTCTCTGCTAATTTATAATATTATTTTTACTTATCAAACTCAAGCGAAAATCAATAACTATGATAATTAAATACTACAATAATAATAGTAATAATAATAACACAACAACCGTATGATTTTGATGATAAGACTAATTACACCTTAATAACTTCATCGAGACCCAAGATCCGCCTTTTATTTTTTCATTTATATTTAATTCACTTTATCGTTAACAACTAGGATTTATTGTCGGCAAATCTCGGGAAGCTTGATCATTTTCCATCGTAGCCTTTTCTTTTATTATCTCGACCTCGTTTATCCTACGCTATTAGGTGAGTTTACATACCCCTTTTTCCATCTTTTATATTTTGGGGGTAGCATGTATATGATATTCAAGTTTACTTATGTTTTAGTCATACATTTATTCAAAACACAATTCAATATATGTTTATGTGTTATTATTGCATGCTCTATGATAATGTTTATGTTCCTAATTGTTTATTTTATATTTGGTGGTTGGTATCATATCCTCATCTATCCTCATCTAGTATGATCATACATTTACCCAAGTACTTTGATTTCGTATCAATAAGAACGGGTCCACATCTATTTAGTTGTTTACATCTTCATAAGTATTATAGTACTCATCATTTACATATGAAATGTGGTTTTTATCTATATATGTATCTCAACTAAAACTTATGTATTCTCACCTACATTCGTGTTGACAAACTTTATGTTTATACATGCTACAGGTACAAGTAATTTACATTGATCAAGATTGAATATATTTGTTTTTACCTTAGGATATTTATCCAAACAAATAAATCTGATGTAATTGTTTTGATTATTATAATTGTGTATTTGTTTTAATATTAATGAATTAAATAATTTTTGTCACTTTAATTAGTGTCTTTTGAGCTACTGTCCAATCAATACGTTACGCCCAGGCATGTTCCGCCTTTGGTCGGGGTGTGACAGATTGGTATCAGAGACGAAAGCTATAAGATATGTGGTTAGATATAACGGCCTAGTAGCATGCTTAGGGTCCCTATACGTGATATGCCTTTACGTGTTTGCACCCTGAATTATATTATTGATTGTAGTAGCTTAAATACTATTTAATGATTTAATATTATTCTTGTACACAAAATCACACGCTTAATCCGAGGCTATGCCTCACTCTCAAAATTGTTTTCAAAACTTTAGGATGATTTTAAATGGGAAATTTCTTAAGAAATCCCGCCTTTTTACTCCCCTCTCCTTGATGATGATTCGTGGGACGGATATGTAGTAACCGTAAGAGGGACGCACTTGTTTACCGAACTCTTGACACCAAGGCTTGCGAGCCTAATGAAGTGCAATGTGCATAAATCTCAATCAACCGCGAGAACTGGTTGCCTTCCTGGAGTGTTCGGTAAGGGTGTGGAACTTATTAGGCCAAAGCATATCACACCAAATGTACCCGAATCTGCTACCCTCATTGTATCAAACGTGGTCATGTGACGATCACACTCTTAAATCAATGATGAGATTTTTCCCTAAATTTTTTTAATAAGAATGAATATTTCTCATATTATTAATTTAATCAATACCCTAAGTTAAGATTATGAAAATTTTATTTTGTATTCTCATGAATTTTCACAAAACCCGAAATTTCCCATAGTTATACATACAATTTTTTTCCAAAACATAATAAATCTTTCACGTGTCGTCATTGTAGCATGTCTTCTTCCCGCCTTATCAACCGTAACCGTTGCACCGGCAACTCATGTCGTAGCATGTCATCCCGCATCGCTAAGGGAATCGTGGAAGCCCTCCCAACAATCATCTCTCAACTCCAAAATGTGAATGCCCCTACATCATCCACAACACCGAACCCAATTGCTTACCCCCTCAAACAATTCAAGAGTCCCTTCCGAATACCACGGTATCGATGGTGCTACCGTTCTCCTCCAATGGTTCGAAGAAATGGAGAGCATATTCCTCCAATGTGAATACCCCAAGGACAAGAAAACCAATTACGCCTTGAGCAAGCTTAAGAAGAATGCCCTCAATTGGTGGAATGGCGAGAAGCGCACGCTTGGCACGAGGTTGCCATGGCCTTGCCACGGGATGATCTCAAGAAACTTATGCTCAAGAAGTTCTGCCCGAAACATGAGATTCGGAAGTTGGAAGAGGAATTTTGGAATTTGAAACAAGAAAGTGGTAATGACATCGCCTACAACGATCGTTTCCATGAACTAAGCCTTCTCATTCCCCACATGGTCACTCCACTCGAGCGTGCAATCGACAAGTACAACTCTGGTTTGCCTATGAAAATCCAAGACTCCGTTCTAAGTCGTGACCCTCAAACGCTCCATGATGCCATCACCTTAGCCGGTACCCTCACCGAAAACCACGTTAAGGCCGGGACCTTGACGCGGAAAAATTCCAAGAAGCCCAATGATAAGCCTGCATCCGAGCCCACCAAAGAACCCAAGCCCGAATCTCCTAAACCCGAGCCTTCTAAGCCCGAATCCTTCAAGCACAACAACTCTCCTCATCACCGCAACAATAAAAGAAAGCCCAATTCCCAAAACTATGTATTGGCCCAATCACAAGCCCAACCCACCAAGAAACCCTACACAGGACCCCACCCATTGTGTGATACATGTAACTTTCACCATTCGCCTAACCTCAATTGTTGACAATGCATCCATTGCAATCGATTTTGTCACCTCTTTACCACATGTCGTGAACGCAACCAACTTTTGATGCCACCATTTACCTCACCTCTTACCCAACCCTTACCTTATGCTCAACCATTTACTCAAGGACCCCCAACTATTAGAGCTTGTTACAATTGTGGAGACCCTAACCATTATCTCAATGCATGCCCAAGACTCGCACACATGAACCAAATTCAATCCTACCCGACCCAAACAGCTCAATATCAAGCTTACCAAGCCCAAGTAAATCAACTTCCACCAATCCAAGCTCAACCCATCCAAGCATTCAAGCCCAACCCATTCAACCAATTCAATTCAACCAAACCCCAATCAAACAATCAACCTCAAGTGACCAAGCTACTTAAGGAAAAGTGTGTTACATCAACGGTTCCCGAATCTAAGCCTAACCCTTCATGAATACATGCTACATAAAAGACGTTTCTTTTATTTAGTTCTTTTCATTTAAATCTAATGTATTTGCTTCATTAAATCTTCAGTTTTGTTATGAATGAGAATTATGATTATGGAATCCAATCTCTCGTTTATTCATATCTTGTCGACTATTGCACTATTTATTGTTACACAATTTATTATCATGATTTAAGTGGTCTATGACTTGTTGTTTACCGGGACTATCTGCATGGCTATGGGCATGGTTATCTAATAGCACTTTATTTGTATAATGAACTACCTATGACCGATTCCTACAAAAATTTTGGGAATTTGGGACTATGAACATGTGTTGTACATAGTTATCTAATAGGAGTCACATGTACAAATTTTATTTCGATATTTTTAATACATGGCTACCCAAAACCTCCAAACTCACCACATTCTCATGGTACTCTTATCTCATACCATCGATTTTATAATCTTGATTTCAACCCTCAACTATTATTATATTCATAAGTCATGTGATTTGTTTGTTGTGTGAACCGATTATTGCGTGAACTTTGTCATCGTCACAAGTATTTTCTTTACATCGTATGTGTAAGTTACCTATATAATTTTCCTCTATCTATTTATTTCATTTTGTTGTTATCACTTTCGATGGTTAACTTCAACAATTTCGTAATTTTTTTTACTAGTTATTTATGATCATTAAATTTCCCATATTTATGTATATGTTCATTACTCTCAATCAAATGATTCTAGTTATATATAAAAAAAGGAGTTTTATTCTACCCATGTTTTCAAACCCGCACAACGGGACTAACTATGTGCATCATGCGACGATCTAAATAATTATGAGTGCACGCATAATTATCGAAATCCTCTCATGGAACTCAAGGTGAATACGGTTGTGTGTAATAACTCGGAACCTAGGGTGATTTTGGGTAACAATACAAATATTGATGTTATAAGGGCATGGTGGATACGCCGCAGGTACATCCTATATATAAGTGTCCTTATCATGTCTTCCGTTTGTAGCGTTATTTGGGTCACCTGAAGATCTGTGTTAATTTATATATATATATATATATATATATATATATATATATATATATATATATAAATCTCTTAACAATTACTTTCTTTCTTTATGTTACGATTTTTCTATAATTTCGGGACGGAATTTTATAAAAGTTGTGAATGCTGTAACATTTCGGGTTTTCCGTTTCCTTTCGGTTTGTAATCATTACCCGACCCGGGTTCGGGTATTTTATCAATAAAGTTCATTTTTGTTCATCATTTTATTTATTTATTTAGTTATTTGATTAAAACTATAATTCATGTGCAAAATCTACCCCCAAACTAACAAATGATCCATTTTGCATCCAACCTCAAAGACCAAGGATTCAATTGCAATTATTATTCAACCTTTTTTCCCCTCCACTTCACCCTCTCACGACACCGACTCCATACCCCCCCTTCAATTTCGGACTCGATAAACTCGTAATTGTCATACCATATTAATCCTTACCCTAATTCGATCTTACCGACACTCTTAACATGGTAACTTATGAACTGATGACAGCTAATTTGTTAATTACGAACCGCGGCTGACCTCGTCAATGAAACACTATATAAACTCAATTATTCTGCAATTAAACTCGCGCACACCATCCTTACTACATCTCGACCCAAACCCCTAAGTCAAATAAGCCCTAAACAGCTGTTACAGTTGATCTTGCAATCAAGCTCGAGCCGCAAACCCTAGTTTGCCATGTATCGTCAATCGGCCACCATATCTGGTAATTGATACATGCTTATAGATCGTTTTTAACCCTGGAATATTAACCCTAAACCAATTTAACTAATCCATGAACGAATTGGACCATTTGATTTCTAGGGTTTAAAAGGAGGAATAACGCGAACCAGTTATATTATATATTAGATGGGTTTCATGTTATTAACGAGTTAGTGACCTGCCCCAGTGGCAGGTGCATATGCTTTATGTCCTTGAACCGGCCTGGGGACGCGGGTTCGAGTCTCCCCAGGCCCGGTTTTGATTTTATTGTTATTTCTTTTGGTTTTGGCTTTTTTTGTTATTATTTGGTGTTCAAATCAATAAGTAAACATCATTTCGATAAACCGAACTCCTAATCGACTCTTTTCCGTTCATATTTATGTAAATATACTTGTTTAAATTTTATAATAGAGTATATATATATATATATAACTATATACCTTATACAAATACTCATAAATAAATAAGTTGTATATATCCTTTTTACGACAACGAACCCAATGGTATTAAATATACAATATATTCCGTTTAACTCTCTGCTAATTTATAATATTTATTTTTACTTATCAAACTCAAGCGAAAATCAATAACTATGATAATTAAATACTACAATAATAATAGTAATAATAATAACACAACAACCGTATGATTTTGATGATAAGACTAATTACACCTTAATAACTTCATCGAGACCCAAGATCTGCCTTTTATTTTTTCATTTATATTTAACTCACTTTATCGTTAACAACTAGGATTAATTTTCGGCAAATCTCGGGAAGCTTGATCATTTTCCATCGTAGCCTTTTCTTTTATTATCTCGTCCTCGTTTATCCTACGCTATAAGGTGAGTTTACATACCCCTTTTTCCATATTTTATATTTTGGGGGTAGCATGTATATCATATTCAAGTTTACTTATGTTTTAGTCCCACATCTATTCAAAACACAATTCAATATATGTTTATGTGTGATTATTGCATGCTCTATGATAATGTTTATGTGTTTAATTGTTTATTTTATGTTTGGTGGTTGGTATCTCATCCTCATCTAGTATGATCATACATTTACCCAAGTACTTTGATTTCGTATCAATAAGAATGGGTCCACATCTATTTAGTTGTTTACATCTTCAAAAGATTTGTAGTACTCCTCATTTACGTATGAATTGTGGTTTTTATCTACATATGTATCTCAACTAAAACTTATGTATTCTCACCAACATTCTTGTTGACAAACTTTATATTTATACATGCTACAGGTACAAGTAATTTACATTGATCAAGATTGAAGATATTAGTTTTTACCTTAGGATATTTATCCAAACAAATAAATATGATGTAATTGTTTTGATTATTATAATTGTGTACTTGTTTTGATATTAATGAATTAAATAATTATTGTCACTTTAATTAGTGTCTTTTGAGCTACTGTCCAATCAATACGTTACGTCCCGGCATGTTCCGCCTTTGGTCGGGGTGTGACATTTGATGTCCTCCATCAATTAAGAGATTTAAGGTATGGAAAAGAAGGACTCAGATATAAAAGGTTTCTGAAGCCGTGGAGTACCATCCCGAGGATGTTCATGGTGTCCACTTTTGCTCCTATTGAAGCGATAAAAGAAAAAATCATCCATACGTCTCGTGCTAATAGCCATATAGAATTTCTCAAAAAGCAAAGTTCCCCGCTATGGTTAAACGAATCATTCTTCGTCACTCTTCCCTTCAAGAAAAATGAAGACATAAATCCTACAAGAACGAGTCATTCAGGAATGAATCCAGACCACATGAATTTAGCTATCCAAGAGTGCCAAGAGCTTGTAAATCAAAATCTCATTGAGTCAACAACATCCCCATTTGCATGTGAAGCTTTTTATGTCAACAAAAGAAGTGAACAAGTTAGAGAAAAACTAAGGCTGGTCATCAACTACCAACCACTGAACCACTTCTTAGTAGATGATAAATTCCCACTCCCTCAAAATAAGACGTTATTCCAGTCTTTGGTAAAGGCAAAAGTTCTGTCAAAGTTTGATCTCAAAGCTGGTTTCTGGCAGCTAGGGATCAACCCAAAAGATAGGCCAAAAACAGCATTCTGCATTCCAAATCACCATTACCAGTGGAAAGTGATGCCATTCTGGCTAAAAAATGCACCGTCATTCTTCCAAAAGGCGATGATACGCATTTTTGAGCCAATCCTCAGTAATGCATTGGTCTATATTGGCTATATCCTCTTATTCTCAGAGGATGAAGAATCACATGCGGACTTGCTTCAAAAATTCCACTCCATTATCCAGAAGTACGAGATTATGCTATCAAAAAAGAAAATGGAGGTCGGAGTAAGTTCTATTGAATTTTTGGCATGAAGATTACCGAAGGCAAGTACCAACCACAACCACACATTGCCAAAGAGCTCCATCAATTTCCAGATAAGCTGACATCACAAAAGGAAACCCAACAGTTCCTCGGGCTAGTCAATTATATGGCATATATTTTGCCAAATTTGTCTGTCCATACAGCTCAACTGTTCCCCATGCTGAAAAAAGAGTCCTCCCACTTGGACTAAAACCCAAACACAAGCGGTCAAAATAATAAAGGATCTTGCTGACAAGATGTCTCCTTTAAAGATACCTACACAAACAGACAAACGAATCTTACAGACAGACGCTAGTGATGAGTACTGGGCGGCAGTCTTGCTTTTCAAAAAAGATAAGGGTGTCAGAACAATATGCGGCTATAAAAGTGGCACGTTCATAGAATCTGAAAAGCATTACCATTCCACTTATAAATAAATCTTAGCGGTTAAAAAAGGAATCGATAAATTTCTATTCCACTTAATTGGCCAGAATTTCCTTATTGAAATGGACATGTCACCTTTTCCAAAAATGCTATAGTTCAAACAAAAGATTATCCCAGAAGCACAACTGCTGAGATGGGCAAATTGGTTTACTCAATGGACGTTTACAGTTAAACACATTAAAGGAAAGGATAATATCCTTGCAGACTTCTTATCAAGACCGAAAGTTTACAAGCCAAAGGCCTATAAATACAAAGAGTATTAAGAGGTCAGCACCAGCACACCAGACATCCCATATCTTACCAGCATTATTTATGATGAATAACCCAGGTTCATCCAGCTCCTCAAAACCACTTGCAGAAGAACTTAGAGACAAGAATGTTCCTGAAGACATTATCGAAGTAATTCCAGAACATACCTTGAAAGAACGATCCTAATTATGCTACAAGCCGCTCCTTACAACCATTATGAAGAAGCATGGTCCGTTCATGAAAGGAATCATGTTCCATCTCGATTACCCATTCATGAACATCTTCCATATCAGAGACCTTTATTGGTTACCGAAAGAAGCTTTATGCTTTTTCTGGTATCTGTTTGAATCTCACACAATTTCCATGTGCTACAACTCTGAGAAGCTTCTCCCCTACTTAATCGATTGTCAATGTGAAAAATTGACAAAAGAAGCTACAAATACGTTCACCATGCTACAATGGTTCCTCACCCCACATCAGTGGATTGAAGAAATTAAGTCCTCAAAGAAAAAGTACTGTATTGTATATTTCAGAAGAACATGATGTTATATTCCTCCATCAACTGGTAGAAACGGGCAGTCATTGGTCTTACATGCCCCATATTGTTTTACACACTCATGGTCAGACATAAAGCCTTCCGGCGCTAATTACAAATACTGGGTTCCAAAGGAATACGCAGATACACGGATATGCCTTGCTCATGCAAATAATGTCTCGCCAGAATCTATACCAGCAAACGTACTTAACGGAGAAAAGGTTTGGGAAAATGACATCCGTATTCCAAGATCTAGAAGGAGGTCCATAGCCAATACATAGAGACCCAGATGACTTTGATCCTTACGAGATGACCCATCACACCCAGACTCCCGTTGGAAGTAAAAAGTATCTAAGAAGAAGAAGAAGTTCCTTTAAAGCTATTTTTATTTTTGTGCTTTTGTGTATCTAATGTGTGCTTAAGAAAAAAGCTTAATCGCTCATAAAGTGATTTTAGCAAGTAGGTTATGTAACAAAAATATCAAGTGTTGTGTGATGTAAGCCATGGTGTAATTTGCTAATGGTCACCCTTCCTTGGCCTATAAAAGGAGGGTACCCCCTAGAGTATTTTTCATCCTTGGAAAGAAATAAAATTTTCTTCTTATATATTTCTCTCTAACCTCTCTCTAGTTTCTCTCTCTAAAAACTCCTTTGAGTCTTTTATCTTTTATATTTTCCGGTGGGTTGTTTGAGGGTCCTCTCAAGTCTAGAAAAACTAGTCACTTGTGGTTCAGAAGATTTCCAAGCCGAGCTCCGCCTTATGTCTTGAGGTTCTTACTGGTCTTCCTGATGATCAGCCATACACTCCCCCCTTTTAGACTAAGGAGAAGAAGTAGGCTGAGGAACATGCATCTTCAATTGAAGTGCAGCTGCAAGAGGAGGTGACCCTTGCTACCAATGAATCAAAAATCTGGGCCGCCAAGTTTGTTCTTCAAGCGAGGATCAAGATTATGACCGAGGCTAATGATCCTTCCTTTGAAAAATCGGCATGGGATTTGGCAAAGTGGAAGCAGGCTCTGGCAGCGTTGGGCGGTGGTGAAGATAAAGCTGGTGAAATCACGGATACTGCGGCTGGTGGTAAAGAGGCTGGGATTGCTGAAGCAGGGAAGGATGCAGCGACTGCAAAATTGGGCAATGAAGGATAAAGAAGACAAGTGCCGAGCCAAATTTTTTTTATTTGTTTGTGTTTTGATGGATATTTTATGGTTTGAATTAAGACAATAGTTAACTAGGGTAAAAGATCTATGATACTTAAGACAACTATGAGGGGTAGCAAAGGTGGAGGGATCCTCTTTTTTCGGGGATGAATCCTTTGATGCCCCTTTCCTTTATCTTTCCTACAATTTAAAACTGTTAGTAACACTTGCTAAACCCGGGTGGATGGTCCACCTTTTATATGGTGAAATCCAGGTTAAGATTTTTGGTAAGCCCAGGGACCTTTTAATAATAATAACTTAAATATTTTGACTATTTGCTTACTGTTTATTATTATGAAGTAATAGTTGTTACAGTTTAGATTAATAAAAGGTTTTGAGAAAAGTTTCAAGGGTAGAATATCCTTGTAAAAGCAGATTAAGGATCTTGGATCCTTACATATTTGAATTAATTAAAGATTTAATCCGAATAAACATAAATTGACAAATAAAGATAATACCATAAAGTCTGATTAGACCTACCTTACCACAAATGTGAATGCTTCCACAATCCTTGTAGTTAGACATAGGATACCTGATGCAAATAGCTTATCATAATAAATGGGATTAAACCCAACAAACTGGGGACAAGCCTAACAACTGGGGACAAGCCCAAATAAACTATGGATAAGCCCAGCAACTGGGGACAAGCCCAAAGAAACTGGGGACAAGCCAAAACTGGGGTCTGGCTCAAAGATACGGTTGTTAAACTGGGGACTCTCCCAAATCGGGATTTAGACCAAACCTGAGTGACGTGAAAACGCCAAAACCTTGTGTATGGTATGTCTACAATTAAATCGTAGGATCCTCCATATAGCCGAAAGCAATGAAATTGTCAGCCACTAAGCGTGTACTGGTCCTAGTGCCCCGAACTATACTTTGGATAACGTGCGCTATAGGCGAGAGTGTAGAAACTAATTCGTGAGAAATGTGAAAACCTTTAAACCTTAGGAAGTGTGATCATCGAGGATCGCACCTTAATCGCGGGATTAGACCAGAAAGATATCGATGTACCTTAAACGTGGGGGATAGGTGACCAACCTCTTGATCATTGAATCTCTAACTGACATCTGCATTGTCACTTAAAGCTTGGAAAAGATAATTGTTAAGAATATATTTTGCTTTAGTTAGTAATATAAATCTGAAATGAATAAATGATAAATAAGATTTTACCAACTTTAGGATCCTTGATCCTGTATGGATCCTTGATCCTGATTAAACGAAGTATCTCTTAAGATGGATGTCATTCCATGCTCTTGGCAGTCGGTCACCTTCCATGGTAAGTATATGGTATGCCCCCTTTCCGGATTCTGATTCAATAAAAAAGGGCCCTTCCCACTTAGGTGCAAGCTTTCCATCTACGGGATTAGTTGTATTTTGGAAATCCTTCCTTAATACCAAATCTCCTTCTTGAAATCCTTGAATTCTGATGTTCTTGTTGTAAGCCCTAGCTCCATTGTCGGTATGCTGCCATTCTGATCTTTACTAGGTCTTTGAGCTTATCAACAGTGTCTAGATCCTGGATAAGATTTTCATCATTGGCTTGAGGATCACAGAAGCTTGTTCTAGCAGTAGGAACCACCATCTCTGTAGGGATCACAACTTCCGCTCCAAACACCAATGAGAAGGGTGTTTGACCTGTTGCATACTTGGGCGTTGTTCTATCATCCCAATGAACATAAGGAAGTTCTTCAGCCCACTTGCCTTTCTTGGATCCTAGCTTCTTCTTCAAGTTGTTGATGATAATCTTGTTACTTAACTCTTCTTGACCATTGTCTTGAGGATGAAATGGTGTAGAAGTGATCATCTTGATGCCCCAATTGTCACAAAAGTTAGTAGTTCTTTTCCCAATAAACTGGGATCCATTATCACAAACAATTTCAGAAGGGATACCAAATCTAGTTATAACATTTCTTTTAATGAAGGATGTTTTAGTAAAAAATCGTTTAAGGATCAAGTAACCAAATTTGTACGGTGAGGTCTAGTGCTATGATGATAAAAACGATTAGGTAATAGGTGTAAACACAAAAACAAGGATTTGTTGCGAGGAAAAGCCCTTGATCTTCTTCGGATCGCCGACAAAAAAACCCCGGGTGATAACAAATCGTCTACCACCACTTTATTAATCAAAAATCAGGTTACAAATGGTGGAGATTATGATCAGTAATACAATTTTTTCTAAGTGTGAGTGTTTTTCTAGAGAGAGTTCTCATAGTTGCTAAAGTGTGCGAGAGTACAAGTGTGTAACCTAGCTGATCAATAATCTCGTTATAAAGAAAATAAAATCTAACAAAATATCCTATAAATGTGACACTCTTCCCACTAGCCGTTTCCATCTCTTTGGCCACGTGCGGGAGAAGTCCAGTAGCGATTAAATAGGATGACTAAGTCGTCCAGCCGTTATACGTATCAATCACAACACCACTCAAGTACAATCATTAGTAAATAAATAATATCGACGATCCTTAATCCTTCGCAACATGGAAAATATCTCAAGGATAATTTATCCATAAGTCACTTAAGGATAGAGGATCCTCAGCATAAATTCTATGCCCTAACAATTGCCCCCAAAATGGCGGGTGTTTATGCAATAAAGCTGTCATTTTGAATTTTGAAATTCCTGCAAAAGATAAATGATTTGACGTGTGTCAAAGGCAGTTATTATCAATAAACTCATGGTTATCCGCTGCCACTATATTTGATCATCTTAACCCTCTTATAACCACACAATCTAGCAGCCATTCAAGTATCATTCTTTCTTTTCTTTTCATTTTCTTTTTGTCGATCATGTCTACTGTTTCTGTCTCCTCTTCTTCTTCTTCCGACCAATCGGACCCCAATGAACTCTGGCCACAAGGTATCCTTGAGAACCCGTCCTTTGATATCTTTAAGTTAACAGATCCAGAGATTGACGACATTCGACCACTTTTTCCGGCCAACACCATTTTCCGACCCTATGATTCTACAACTCGCAGCGATTGTGTTTCAAAGAACTGGGTTTGTTTTCCAGCCTAACCGTTCCTAATAGGCTTCAAATACCCCTTTCCTGACTTCACCCAAAGCTTCTTCACTTTGACCGGAATCAGTTATATCCAAGCTATGCCCATGTTATGGAGGGTCATTCGTGCTGTAGAAAGGATAATCGACGAAGAAGGCATTAAATTTGGCTTGTCGGAGTTAGCGTACCTGTACAACTTAGCTACTCATGGTTCCAAGCTTTTTGTTTTAAAATCAAAACCTTGTCAACAGATCCCTATTTCCAAGGTTACCCAGAATGATTCACTCTGGAAAAACCAATTCTTTTTCGTGAAAAGGGATTCAATCCTGGGTGGATCTGATTTACCCAAAAGGTGGATACTGAAGGGTAAGATCCATGATCCTTAGGTAACACCGACAGGATACTTGATTCTTTTACTAACACTTTATTTTTTTGGTACAGTTGACAACTTCGCCCTGTTATCCGAACTTCCTGGAGTCAAAGAGAAAGTCAAGAAATTCCTTGCACTGGATCCTAAAATTAGGACCTTTCAAGCAAAATTTGTAGAAGCCTTTCAAGAATCAAACATGTCAAGTAAGTATTTTTGTAACCAAGATTATTATAAATTAAAATTGAATACTTATATGTGAATCGTTGTTTGTAGGTGCCCAGAAGTCCGGCAAATCTGCGTTCAAGTTCTCCCTCAAAGACATTGACTGCATGTTCGTGAAGAAAGAGACTCCGAAGTCCACCCCAATGCATGAGCCATGCCAAGTCACAACCCGAGCTAAGTCAGAAGCCAAGAGGAAGAAAAGCTCTAAGCCTGAGAATCCCTTTGACACCGAGAAATAGCTTCTCGAGATGCTTACTACTCTAAGGATCCTTTATCCTGATAGCCCTTACTTATTGATCAAAGATTCTTCTAATATTGTCTCGTTTTTTCGTATAGGCCGTTAACTCTGCCCGAAACCACCATGAGAAGATTGTTCGAGAATACGAGTAAACTCTCTTTGAGATGAGGTCCATAGCCGCTGCAAAGGACAAGGCACTCTCCAAGATGACCAAGGAGAAAAAACAAGCCGAGGATCATGCATCCACACTCGCGGTATAGATGCAGGACGAGATAACTCAAGCTACCAATGAGGCGAAGATCTGGTTAGCCAAATCAGTCCTCCAAGCTAGAATCAAATTGGTGACTGAAGCCAATGATAATGCGTTTGATAAATCTTCAGGGGATATAGCACAGTGGAAGCAGTATTTGGCAGATTTAGGCGAAGGCGAGGATGAGGCAGGTGAAAGCACCGAGACTGCTGCTGGAGCTCAAGAGACCGAGGTGATGGGCATGGGAAAGGATGTGACTGCTGAAGAGGATGCAGCAAAGGCGGGCAATGAAGGATGATAAAGACAAGGCCAGAGCCCGTTGTTTTTTCTTTTGATTATGTTTTTAAGGATATTTGATAATGGTGTGTAATAGACAATTTCCGAGGTAGCAAAGGTGGAGGGATCCTCTGTTTGTGGGGATGAAGCCTTTGATGCCCCTGTTTTCATTTTCCTGCACTTTATGAACTGTTTGTAACACCTGCTTAACCTAGGTGGATGGTCCATCTTTCGTATGGAGAAATCCGGGTTAAGGAATTTGGGTAAGTCCAGGTGACTTATTAATAATAACTTAAAAGTTTTGACTATTTGCTTGTTATTGTTATTCTGAAAGTATGTTTGATATAGCTTTAGTCTTGGTGAAAGTTTTGAGAAATACTCTTGAGTAAAAAGTTTTAGGATAGAATATCCTTGCAAAAATAAATTAAGGATCTTAAATCCTTATATAATTGAGTTACTAAAGATCTTAGCCAAATGAATGTAAATTGATAAGTAGAAATCATACCATAAGGTCTAATTAGACCTAAGTTACCATAAGTGTCGATCCTTCTATGATCCTTAAAAAATACATTAAGGATCTTGGATCCATAAATGTTAATCCTTCGGTGATCCTTATAGTTGAACTTAAGATACCTGATGCAAATAACTTATGATAATAATTGGGAGTAAACCCAACAAGCTGGGGACAAGCGCATAAAATAAACTGGGGACAAGCCCGTGCAACTGGGGACAAGCCCATGTAACTGGGGACAAACCCGAAAACTGGAGACAAGACCAAACTGGGGATTGGACCAATGATACGGATGTTATCTAGGGACTCGCCCAAACCGGAATTTAGCCCAAACATGAGTGACGTGAAAATGCCAAAAACCTTAGGTATGGTACGTCTACCATAAATCGTAGGATCCTCCATGTAGTCGAAGATAACGAAATTGCCAGCCACTAAGCGTGTACTGGTCCCCTTGCCTTAGACTATACATTGAATAATCATGCGCTCCAGACGAGAGTGTAGAAACTCTAATTTATAAGAAAAGTGAAAACCTTTAAACCTTGGAAGATATGACCATCGGGGGTCGTACCTTAATCGTGGGCTAGGCTAAGGGAAATAGTAATGTACCTTAAACATGAAAAAATACTTCTTGAACCCCTTACTAAAATCCTGCATTGTTAATTAAAACTTGGAAAAGACAAATGTTAAGAATACATTATCCTTAATAGTAAGAATCTGAAATAAATAAGTGATCAGATAGATATTACCAATTTTAGGATCCTTCTAAGGATACTGGATCCTGACTAGAAAAAATACTTCTTGAGATGGATAGCATTTCATGCTCATGGTAACCTGTTGCCTTCCAAAGTCAGCAGGTGATATGCCCCCTTTCCTGCCTCTGATTCGATAAGGTAGGGGCCTTCCCACTTAGGTGCTAGCTTTCCATTTGCTGAATTAGTCATATTTTGGAAGGCTTTCCTCTAGACTAGATCTCCTTCTTGAAAGTTTCGAATCTTTATACTCTTGTTGTATGCGCCAACTACCATTTATTGATACGCTGCCATTCTGATGTTAGCTAGGTCTATGAGCTCTTCAACAGTATCTAGGTCTTCGAGAAGGATTTCATTATTGGCTTGAGGATCACTGATGCTTGTTCTGGCAGTGGGAACCACCATCTCCGTAGGGAGTATGGCTTCTGAGACAAACACCAAGGAGAAGGGTGTTTGACCTGTTGCATTCTTTGGTGTTTTTCTATCAGCGCAAAGAACATATGGAAGTTCCTCTGCCCACTTGACTTTCTTGGATCCTAGTTTCTTCTTCAAGTTGTTGATGATAATCTTGTTACTTGACTCTGCCTGGCCATTAGCTTGAGGATGAACTGGTGTGGAGGTAATCATCTTGATGCCCCAGCTGTCACAAAAGTTAGTGGTTCTTTTCCCGATAAACTGGGAACCATTGTCACAAATAATTTCCGAAGGAATACCAAATCTAGTAATAATGTTTCTTTTAATGAAGGATATCACCTGTTTTTCACGGACTTGTACAAAAGCTTCAGCTTCTATCCACTTCGAGAAGTAATCAGTCATGGAAAGCATAAATGCTCTTCTTCCTGGTGCTTTAGGCAGCTTACCCACAATATCCATGCCCCACTTCATGAAAGGCCATGATGAGGATATAGGATACATAGGCTCTGATGGCTGGTGCAGAATATTGCCGTGCCTTTGACATGAGTCACACTTCTTTGAATACTCCATGGCGTATTTCTTCATAGTAGGCAAGTAGTATCCTGTTCTAAGAATCCTAGTGAATAGGGCTCTGCCTCCATTGTGATTACCACAATCACCTTCGTGAAAGTCTTTGAACACCTCTTGGATTTTGGGTCTTCGAGAAGTAATCAGTCATGGCAAGCATAAACACTCTTCCTCCTGGTGCTTTAGGCAGCTTACCCACAATATCCATGCCTCACTCATGAAAGGCCATGATGAGGATATAGGATACATAGGCTCTGCTGGCTAGTGCAGAATGTTGCTGTGCTTTTGACATCAGTCACACTTCTTTGAATACTCTATGGAGTCTTTCTTCACAGTAGGCCAGTAGTATCCTGTTCTCAAAATCCTAGAGAATAGGGCTCTGCCTCCAGTGTGATTACCACAATCACGTTCGTGAAAGTCTTTGAGCACCTCTTGGATTTCGGGTTCTTCAATACACCTCAAGTATGGACCTTCAAGAGATTTCCTATACAGAATATCATTTAATAATATGTATTGTGATGCCTTAAGTTTGAAGGATTTAGGATTCTCTGTAGCGAGAATCTCTCCATTTTGAATGAAATTCTTAATAGGGAGGATCCAGGATCCTTGATTATTTGAGGATAATGGATCCTAAAGCACGATTTCTTTATTAGTTGTTATTTCCATAACTTCTTGTTCTTCAATTGCTGGTGAGAGTATATGGATGATCGGGATCTTCGTAGCTTCTAGAATTTTCAAAGATGAAGCTAGATGTGCCAAGGCATCTGCCCCAACATTTTCTTCCCTTGGTACCTGTATAATACTAAAAGAATTGAAGAACTTTGACAGTTCTTTCACAATGCCTAGATATTTGATTAGTTTTCTCCTTTAACAACATATGAGCCATTAAAGTGCTTAGCTATCAATAACGAATATATATACACTTGAAGATACCTGATCCTCATGTGTTTCGCTAATTGCAAACCTGCGATCAAAGCTTCATACTCTGCTTCATTATTTGTGGCTTGAAACTCACAAGCTATGGAATGGGGTATTATGTCCCCCTGTGGAGATTTCAATAGGATACCCAATCCTGTTCCTCTCACGTTGGAAGCTCCATCTGTGAAGAGAATCCAAGGATCCTTGTTTTCTTATAATTGCTGAACCTCCAAGTCAGCTTCCTTTTACATGTCACTACTGAAATCAGCCACAAGGTCTGCAAGCGCTTATGATTTGATGGCTGTTCTGGGCTCATATTAAATATCATATGCACTCAGCTTTACAGACCACTTGGCCATCCTTCCGGAAAATTCTGGCTTTCTAAGCATATTCTTAACAGGATAATTAGTTCTCAAAATAATAGTATGAGTCTTAAAGCAATGCCTTAATTTAGTAGAAGCCATAATAAGTGCACGGATTGATTTTTCTAAATGAGAATACCTGGCTTCAGCATCTAGAAGACTTTTACTTACATAATAAACGGGATGTTGCACACCTTCATGATCCTTTACAAGGATAGCACTTACTGCATTTCCTGAGACAGCTAGGTACAAGTATAAGGATTCTCCATCCACTAGCTTCATTAATGCTGGTGCTGAGGATAAGTAATCCTTTATAGCTTTGTGTGCAGTCTCATGCCTCTCCTTCCACTCGAACTTTTATTCTTTCTTAGGATATCATAAAAATCCTTACACTTCTCTGAAGATCGAGAGATGAACCTATTCAAAGCTGCAATTCCTCAAGTCAACCTTTGTACATCCTTTGCATTAACGGGGAAACTTTAGGTTGATGATGGCCTTTATCTGTTCCGGGCTAGCTTCTATACCCCTCTTAGTGACCATATAACCAAGGAACTTTCCCGCCTCAACACCAAATTGGCATTTAGATGGATTATCTTTCATGTTATACTAGTCAAGGATATTGAATGCTTTTTCCAAGTCTCTAAGGTGGTATTCAACCTTCTTGGGCTTGACAACCAGGTCGTCTATATAGACCTCCATGATCTTCCCTAGCTGGTCTTTAAACATCATGTTGACTAAGCGTTGATAAGTTGCACTTGCATTTCTTAGTCCAAATGGTATGGCAATATAGCAATATATTCTAGTAGGAGTCATGAGTGTTGTGTCTTCTTGATCAGATGGTTCCATCTGAATTTGTTGGAATCCAGAGGAGCATCCATAAAAGTAAGCATTTCATGTCCAGCTATTGTATCTACCATAGAGTCTATATGTGGTAATGGGAAAGGATCCTTGGGGAATGCCTTGTTTAAATTAGTGAAATCGACACACACCCTCCACTTTCCATTCTTTTTTGAAACAAATACCTCATTAGCCAACCTTCGAGGATACTTAACCTCTCTTATCATACCGGCCATAAGAAGTTTTCAACTTCTTCTTGTATGATCCCGTTCCTCTCAGGAGCGAATTTCTTTCGCTTCTGATGGACGGGTTTAATAAAACTATCAAGGCCTAAATTGTGAGTAATTACCTCTTTTGAAATACATGTCATGTTTGAGGGCTTGAAGGCAAATGTAGATTTCCGTTGCTTGAGGAAGGATACTATATCCTCTTCGATGCTAGTAGGGATACTGGATCCTAGGGAAATTTTCACGTCTGGATCCTCAGGGTCTAAGGATACTTCTTTCAGGTCTTGCTCTCGAGCTTCCAGTACATTCCTAGGATGTTGTTGTGGTTGATATGTTATCATTTGCTTGGCCGCCGGCTTCATGAACGAGGAATAATAATTCTTAGCTTCCACTTGGTCACCATCTATTCTTACTACTCCCCAAGGGGTTGGTAGTTTGATGCATTGGTGATAAGTAGAGGCTACAGCCTTCATTCGTGTAACCAAGGCCTGCCAAGAATAACGTTGCAACAAGACAATCTATCAATAACACAAAATATTTGGAAAGAGTTTAACCCTTCAATGTATATAGGGAGTTTGATGTCCCCCATTGTTTTCTTGGTTTCACCGCAAAAAACAACTATCACGGATATTCGGGGAACAATTTCTTAGTATGGAATGTTCATCTTCTGGAGCACATCATATTGAATGATGTTAACTGAACTCCCTCCGTCGACAAGGATCATGCGCACGTAATGGTTAGCAATAAAAAGAGTTACAATCAAAACATCATGATGAGGATCCAGGATGCTTGATTTGTCCTCTTCGTCAAAGAATTTTCTCTTATCAGTTGTTAAAGTAGTGGAGATGACTGGTCGTTCCCCATTCTCTAACCTTGTTTCTTTAGCATGCCTCTTGGCTGCGAAAAAGAAGTTCCACATATATCCGAGCCACCGGAGATGAAGTTGATGACTTGTGCGTCTGGTGGGGGCGGAGTTGCTTTCTGGGGGACATCTTCAGGATCTTGGATCCTTGACTTTTTCTTCCCAATAGCTCTTTGAAATGGCCCTTGCTCAGGAGGTATCCAATTTCCCTCCTTAGAACAATCCAGTCATCAGTCTTGTGGCCAAAATCCTCATGGAATTAACACCATTTGGATTTGTCTTTGAAGGCTGTAGATTTCTTGTTTTTCCGAGGCCACCTTGCTTTCTCTCTAAGATCCTTCATAGCACAAATTAAGCCATGAGTATCAACAGAGAAGAAATACTGAGAAATAGTTGGAGAGTCCTCATCATCATCTTCTTCTTCAACTGTGTGGACGTTTTGATTGTTGAACTTGGAATATGGCTTTGAGTTGTTATTCTTGAATGAGGATCCTTGTTTCTGGTTAGGTGACTCTTGTTTTGTTGGAGCTCCTAACCGTTCTTGGATCTTCTTGTCACCCTCTAGCCTTATAAATCTGAGTGCCATGTTTCTGACTTCATCTAAAGTCCTGCATAGAGTCATCACAGATCGTCATAAAATGGGGAGCCCCTTTGAATTCCCATCTTGAATGCTTCAACAACCGTAGCCACATCAAGATTAGGGATCTCTAAGGTCTCCCTGCCAAACCTTGAAACAAAATCCCCAAGGGATTCATCATAAGGCTGGACAACTCTATACAAATCACTAGTTAAGTTTTCAAAATTCCTACTACAAGAAAACTAGCTGTTGAACAAGTTAACTAAATGTGAAAAAGAAGTAACAGAATATGGAGGAAGACTTAGCAGCCATTTAAGTGCAGATCCTGTTAATGTGGATCTGAAACCCTTGCATAGGCAAGCTTCCTTGAGTTTTTCAGGAATTGAATTGATTTCCATCCATTCCCTATATTGAGCCACGTGCTCTTCCAGATCAGTGGTCCCATCATACACCTTCTTGTTGGGGGGGGGGGGGTTGGAAGTTTTTTGGGATCTCCGCATCACATATTGGTGGAGCAAATCTAGACAGCTTATGGCTCCCTTCTGGTATTTCAGGAATGGGATGGACCACTCTTGGCACGCTGGATATCATATCCTTAAGCTTCTGAAGTTCTTTAGCCATAGCCTGATTGATACCTGCATCCTGTATTGAACCAAGATTAGTGTATAAGGATATCTGATTATGGGTGTTACCTCTTTGTTGAGTGAATGTTGGCATCCTAGAAGAATAGCCTCGATAAGAAGCATCTGCCACGAGAGTTGGTCCATCAGAGGCAATGGTCTGCATGGGGATTATGTCTCCTTCATGGACCTTTGATGTTGTGTCTCTGAGGATCCCGGATTCTGCCATAAGGATCCTTGAGGTTGGGAGTTGAACGATCCTTGATGATACAATCCACAGGATCCTGGTTGAAGGATGGACGATCCTTGTTGCAAGATCGAGGATCCTTGAGCTTGTTGACCCATGGACCCTTGTTGGAGGCTAAATGATCCTGGATGGAGGAACGAGGATCCTTGAATCTACTGACCCATGGACCCTTGTTGAAGGATAGATGATCCTGGCTGGAGGAACGAGGATCCTTGGGTTTGTTGGCCCATGAACCCCTGTTGATGGATAGATGATCCTTGAGCATGCTGAGCCAAGGATCCTGGAGTGGTGAAATCCAGCATCCTAGGCACCAAAGGAGTCTGATCCTCCAGTGGCGTCTTGTTTCTTCTTGAGATCTTCTATTTCACGAAGGATATTCTGATTAGTCCTGTTTCGCTGCTCCATATATGCTTTAACCTGTGAAATCATAGCAGAAACATCATCGTTAGAGTTAACCACCGAAGTGGCAGCAGTGGTTTTTGAGCTCTGGAACACTAGAAGTTGTGTCTTGTTTCCATCCGCTATAGTCTTTGGAGCTACTACTAGCGGAGGAGGAATTGGTGGTAAGGTTCTTGGTGGGTGAGAAACTGATGAAGGCATGGTGGATGAAGTAGAAGATTGTTGAGAGGCCATTGATGGTAGTGTAGGTAAATAGGTTGAAAATTTATAGGAAATAATATGGATTATAGCACCAATTGCCCCACGGTGGGCTCCAAATTGTTTTGGTCAAAAAATCGTTTGGGATCAAGTAACCAAATTTGTAAGGTGAGGTCTAGTGCTATGATAATAAAAACGATTAGGTAATAGTTGCAAACACAAACACAAGGATTTGTTGCGAGGAAAAGCCCTTGATCTTGTTCGGATCGCCGGAAAAAAAACCCCGGGTGATAACAAATCGTCTATCACCACTTTATTAATCAAAAATCGGGTTACAAATGGTGGAGATTATGATCAGTAATACAATATTTTCTAAGTGTGAGTGTTTTGCTAGAGAGAGTTCTTAGAGTTGCTAAAGTGTGCGAGAGTCAATAATCTCGTTAGAAAGAAAATAAAATCTAACAAAATATCCTATAAATGTGACACTCTTCCCACTAGGTGTTTCCATCTCTTTGACCACGTGCGGGAGAAGTCCAGTAGCGATTAAATAGGATGACTAAGTCATCCAGCCATTATACCTATCAATCACAACACCACTCAAGTACAATCATTAGTAGATAAATAATACCGAGGATCCTTAATCCTTCGCAACCTGGAACATATCTCAAGGATAATTTATCCATAAGTCACTTAAGGATAGAGGATCCTTAGCATAGATTATATGCCCTAACAAAGGATACAACTTCCCTTTCACGGACTTGAACGAATGCTTCTACTTCAATCCATTTTGAGAAGTAGTCTGTCATAGCAAGTATAAAGACCTTTCCACCTGGTGCTTTTGGTAGCTTGCCTACAATATCCATTCCCCATTACATGAAAGGCCATGAAGAGGATATAGGATGCATTGGTTGTGCTGGCTGGTGAAGAATGTTCCCATGCCTTTGGCAAACATCACACTTCTTTGAGTACTCCATAGCATCCTTCTTCATCGTTGGCCAGAAGTATCCAGTCCTAAGTATCCGGGAAAATAATGCTCTTCCGCCTGTGCGGTTGCCTCAATCACCTTCGTGGAAGTCTTGAAGCACCTCTTGTATTTCAGGATCCTCAATGCATCTCAAGTAGGGACCTGCAAGAGACTTTCTATATACAGTATCTTGTAATATAATGAATTGTTATACCTTTATTCTGAAAGCTTTAGGATTTTCTCCTGTCTGAATTTCTCCGTCTTGGAGGAATTTCTTGATTGGAAGAATCCAAGACCCTATTTTTGAAAAGGATGAAGGATCCTTAAGTTCTTCTGCGCAATCTGTTGTCACCTCCATAGCTTTCTGTTCCCCAGTTGCTGGAGAAAATATGTGAATGATTGGTATCTTTACATCATACGGAATCTTCAAGGATAACGCTAAGTTTGCTAAGACATCTGCCCCAGCATTTTCTTCTCTTGGTACCTGCATGAGACTAAACAGCTCAAAGGATTTTGCTAGTTCCTTCACAATTTCTAAATACTTTATCATATTCTACACTTTTCATGGTGTAAGAACCGTTTAGTGGTTAGTTATAAGCAAAGAATCTATATAAACTTGAAGATACTTGAACCTCATTTGTTTGGCTCAAAGTAAACCTGCAATAAGTGCTTCGTATTCTGCCTCATTGTTGGTGGCTTGAAATTCACATGCAATAGACTGGGGTATTATATCCCCTAGTGGAGATTTCAGTAGAATACTCAATCCTATTCCTCTTATGTTGGATGCTCTATCTGTGAAGAGGATCCAAGGATCCTTGGTTTCTTCTTGTTGCTGAACTTTCAAATCAGCTTCCTTTTGCATGTCACTACTGAAATCAGCCACAAAGACTGCAAGCGCTTGTGACTTAATGGTTGTCCTAAGCTCATACTGAATATCATATGAGCTTAGCTTCACAGCCCACTTGGCCATCCTTCCTAACAATTCTGGCTTTCTAAGCATATTCTTAACAGGATAGTTAGTTCTTAAAATAATAGTATGAGTTTCAAAATAATGTTTAACTTGGTTGAGGCCATAGTTAAAGCCAGAATTAACTTCGCAAGGTGAAAATACCTGACGTCTGCGTCTAAGAGGCTTTTACTTACATAATATACCAGATGCTATTGACCTTCATGATCCTTGGCCAGAACAACAATGACTGCATTACCTGAAACAGCTACGTATAAGAACAACTGTTCACCATCTATTAGCTTCATCAAGGCTGGTGCGGAGGATAGATAATCCTTAAAAGCCTTCAGTGCCTCCTCATGCCTTTGAGTCCATTCAAACTTCTTATTTTTCCTCAGGATATCATAGAAGTCTTTGCACTTCTCTGAGGATCTAGAAATGAATCTGTTGAGGACCGCTATCCTCCACTTCTCTGAGGACATGCCTTGTTTAAATCAGTAAAATCAACACATACCCTCCACTTTCCATTTTTCTTAGAAACTACCACTACATTGGCTAACCAACTTGGATATTTTACCTCTATTATCATACACGCTTTAAGAAGTTTTTTGACTTTTTCTTTGATAATGATATTTATTTCATGCGCAAACTTCCTCCATTACTGGTGGACAGACCTGATAGAAGTATCTATCCCTAACTTATGAGTAATAAGAGCATTCTCATCCCATTCTCCATCCATATCTCTATAATTACACTAAAAAACACTACATTTCTCTCTCCTGTTCAATTAAATAATATTTTTTATACCTTTATCATTACAGTTTTCTCTCCCCTCTACTCACAACCAATCCAACAAATTTTAAAAAAAAAATATGGGCAAACAATGTTCCCCAAATTTTTTCCCAAATTTACAAAAAATCACTACATTTCTCTCTCCACCCTGTAATTTACACTCACAATCACTCACAACCCCACCCTATAATTTGCAAACTCCCCATACATAATTATAGGGGATGGGATGTGAATGCTCTAATATTTTTAGATATACCTGTCATATCTGAGTGTTTGAAGACAAAGGTGGACTTCCTTTGTTTGAGGTAGGATACCAGATCCTCTTCAATGTTGCTGAGGATATTGGATCCCATATATACCTTCATATCTAGATCCTTGATGCTGGACTGTCGCTATCTAGTAAAAAATAATTAATATTAGTTCCTAATCACCTAAAAAGCTAGGTTAAGTAGGGTGTCGAACACAAGGAGCATGTGGTCAATGTAATCGTGCAAACAAATTTCAATATTATGAAGTAATAAGTTTTAGTGCTGATCAAACAAGCAATTAAATTGATTTTAATAAAGATTAATCAATTTCACAAATTCAAGCAATTAACAAAGATGAATCATCCCCGGGTTTCAAGTATGTAACTTAACAGTTTCTAATGCAACCTAACCGATTAATTATCACAGATTGGCTAAAAACTTATTAATGAGTTAAACCTTAGACACCAACAATCGTTAACACACGACACTGGTTATCAAATGGTCCACGCCAGTGTGACTCAACTAAGGGCAATTGTGTGCTTTGTTGTATTCAATCTAGTCAAACAACCCTATGAGTAATTACTATAGCAACTAGCAAACTAATCGTTCTGATCAACGTAAACCTAAACCGATTGAATGCACAACAATACTAAATATCAATACTCATAGGTCAATCAATGATAATTACAAATTGTATGTTCTTGGTTACATTAAAAACTGAATAAAATACAAACTTTACATCCAGGGAATGAATTTGAGAAATTAGCTGAGCCTTGACATCATGGAATCTTCGATTATGATGATATGGAACATGACTATAGCCTCGCTATGATTTGGAATGGTAGAATCGCCCTCTTGTAGCTCTGAAAATCTCCTGGAAATGATTGATGAATGTTATGGTTGTCATAGGATGAAAATATAAACAACCCTAACTTCCCGTCTTCCTAACCCATCGCGATACGTGATGGGGTATTCTGTGGTCCATCACGTATCGCGATGGACCATGGTCGACATTCTTTTTTAATCCCATCACGATACGCGATGGGTCTTCAGTCCTTCCCATCGCGTATCATGATGGGTTTTCTCACCAGCAATTAATTATTATTTTCTTCGTTTCATGTGCTGGACGTCCCGGGTCTCATCTCGTGCCTCAACAGGTCCAGATTAGTTGCTCTAACGTTTGGGACCTGAAATACAATAGTACGTATGAAGTATCAAAGTCCCCACATTAAACAGTTAAAACTAGTGAATAAACGAACTATAGTATATACAAATTAACGAACCATCACATCCCCACAGTTATCTTTTGCTTGCCCTCAAGCAAACTCTAAAGTACACATTAACCTCCGTCATAGGTATGTGAATTATCACCATTAATACTAGTAAGGTTTAAGGTCATACCCAGTTTCCCAAACTGACACTTTCTAGATTGATGTTCCATAAATAAGGTAAATGATCCTATAAAAACAATAGAGCCGCCCAGATGAGTGTATTTTGTTTCCGGTTAAGGCACACATGTTCATACCCCTCACACTATCAACACTCCTCTCGGTTTAATATCTGGACTGGCAAAAGATGTGTCAGTATATGTCTCTGCCCTCCAATACCAAATATGAGTCACAACTTAATAAGCTTGCAGGCCAGTCTTATCTCCACCCATTACCCACCGATTAGATAAAGACTCGGACTAAGGTTCTGTTGAGGCTTAGGTTTGGGTGCGAATTAGGCATATTTAGTGACTAAGGTGGATGAAACCCTGTTTAACAAATACATACACAACTAATAAAAAACAAACAAACTGCTAATTACATAACTGGATATAAACAGACTTATTTTTGGATTTTTGCTGAATTTTCCAATTTTTTTACTAAACTGATGAACAATACACTGAAACAAAAATATATACAACTCTGACATTCACATATTTACAACTCAACCGAGACATACGTACATTGTGTACTATGCTCTAAAACTGACTATATACAACTCGATAATGAACTGGATTTCATCACACAGGGTTAAAATAAAATAAAGGCCGAGTCTGAAATGGTGTGTAATGTTCAGTTTAGCAAATAAAAAGGAATAAGGTCCAAACGGGCTCCTAGGGGGATAATTTTGGGCAAGGAATATTATTTAGTGGGGGGAAAGATGTATGTACGGGTTTTCTAAAGTCCTAATCTCCATTCATGTGGTAGTATTAAGATCTCGATAAGCATGTGACAAGCAAGTTCTAATTCTGTAAAACATACCGGGTTTCCTCAATAAATGATAAAACATGTTTTATATCTATTACTCCCTCTGTCCCATTATAATTGTCCATGTTTAAAAAACACAAAGTTTAAGGTGGCTTAAATGATTAATTTTTTTCTTACCAAATGACAATAATGCCCTTGAAAAGTGGGTCCATCAATATTGTTTATTAATGTTTGTTGTGTGTGTTTAAGGGTAAACTTGGAAATTGGCTAATAAATTTTGAAAGTGGACACTTGTAATGGGACAAATAAAAAAGGAAACGTGGACACTTACAATAGGACAGAGGGAGTAGATAATATGTGTATTAAGTATAGGGGGGCATCTCACAATATGTCTGGAATTATGGTGTTGGTGCATGATGTCAGTAGTTCAGTATCTCGTGTTTATTTGTGTCTGTAATCGTTTAGATTGGTTATTTTGTGTTGAACTTGTTTTATATGTTCGCTGTTGTTTGTAGCGAACTTGAAGTTAGCGAAGTTAAGACAACTTCGCCTAGTATGTTAGACGAAGTTGTCGAGTTATATAAACTCTTAACTTCGGCCTTTTTGTATAACTTTTGACGGTTGTTTGTGTGATTCACTGAGTCACGTGTTTGTTACCTTGGTCATTAAGCATTGCAATATAACAAGTATTATCATATATACTCATGTGTTTGTTTAGATTCAACGTATCAATCATCTATACCCTCGTATCGTATACGTGGGGATTCCGCACCCTCGTGTTATGAGATACTCCTGCGTAGATCCGGCTGGGAACCTACAATTGCTATTAGAGCGTTTTTCTCGTGATTGTGTGGTTCGGGATTATCACACGGGTGTTAAGATCGTTCCGTTAGACCATTCGCGGAACGAGTTTACGTTGAAATACCTCGTTTTTGTTAGTCGCTCCTCATCACTCATCAAATACACCTTCCAATCACCCTCGCGACCTTCGAAATCGACCTACCTAACCTGCAAAACTCATTTGTTCTTCTGGCGAACTTGCCGTCACACAAACTAGGGTTTTGGCGAAGATATAGGGTTTCAACGAAGTTGTGTTACTAGCGAAGTTGGGTTTTAGCGAAGTTGTGTTAGCTAGCGAATTTGAGTTAGCAAGCGAAGTTGTGTACTCTTAATTAGCAAGCGAAGTTCTTGTAACTTCGCTGCTTACTGCACACAGAATCTTGTTTTAAGTTCTAAGTCTCGTTTCGTTCAAGTATGAATTCTATAAACATCACTGAACTGGTAAAGATGGAGGTTGAAGTTGGTTCAGCAACTAACGCTCCAAAAATGCTTAAAGGTACTGATTTCGTTGCATGGAAAGATAGATTTGAACAGTATGTGAAGTATCATGACGCAAAGATGTGGGTCTTCATTCAAGATGGGTACATTCCACCAACATCCATGTTTTAAGGTCGTGAACAGATTAAGAAGTACAGTAAGATGGAAGATGATGAAAAGAAAATGTATGAGGCTGAAAGTAAAGCGCATGCAGCTATAACTATGGCTCTTCCACAAGAGATTCTTCATACTTTCAAAAAAAAACAAAACTGCTAGAGAGCTATGGGAAGCACTAGAGAATAGATATGAAGGAAATATTGGGATACATACCTCCAAGACAAAGCTGCTAAAAGCTCAATTCTTCGTACTCAAATATCTGAAAAACGAATCACTTGATGAAATCATTACACGATATTATCATCTGATGACCGTGCTAAATAACTACTCCATTGAATACAAGAAAGAAGAGATAGTGGAAAAACTTCTTGATGCTCTCCCACCAAAATGGGAGATGTACACAGTTCTGATAAGAGAAGATAAAGACTTTGAGAAGATTGATTTGGAGACGGTGGTAAATAAGTTACGTAATTTTGAACTTAACATGGCTCGAAAGGAGACACCTACTGATCAGGTTCAGAATCCGGGAATGTATGGTGCTAAAGTCACTTCAAACTCAAGTTCCCAAAACAAAATCCATTGCCTACTACTCAAAGGGGGAATCAAATGCCACTCCAGATGGTCATGTGATTCTCAATATGGATGGTGACGTATGTTTTGTAGCAGGAGGTAGTAGTTCCTTAAAACCTCAAACAATAGCGGGTAATTTCTCAACCAATGCTTCTGGCAAGAACTACTCATATATGCCTATGAGTGTGAAATCAGCTGAACAACAGTTTGCTCTTTATGCCTCTTTCATTGCCTCTTATGAGAATTACATCAAAGGAAAAATAGTAGACCCTGCTACTTTGGATGAAGACTATGATCAGATCAACGCTGATGATCTGGAAGAAATGGATCTGCAGTGGCAGATGGCTATGATAGTTAGAAGGGTAAAGAGATTTATGAAGAAAACTGGCAGAAAGTTTGTTGGAGAAAGACCAGGGTTGACAAGTCAAAAGTTCGTTGTTATAACTGTCAACAAAATGGTAACTTTGCTAAAGAGTGTATAAATGAGAGAGTCGAGCGAAGTCAAAACAGGCCTGCTCAACAGAATGGGGGTGGAAGTGAAAACAATGCTATGATAAATCCGAAGGAATCACACATGAAGGGAGTGAAAAGAATCTTGCGGTATCTTAAAAGAAAGCCTAAGTTTGGACTATGGTACTCGAAAGGGGGAGAACTGGATTTGGTAGAATACACCGATTCTGACTATGGAGGTTGCAATCAAAACAGGAGGTCAACAACCGGTGGATGTCAGTTTCTCGGAGAAAGATTGGTGTCGTGGGAATGCAAGAAGCAGACCTCTGTAGCCATTTCCACCTGCGAAGCAGAATACATGGCAGCATCGAGCTGCTGCTCCCAGGTTTTATGGATACAACAACAAATGCGCGATTATGGTCTGAATTTCACTCAAACTCCTATTTGCATTGATAACACTGCTGCTATCTCAGTAACTAACAATCTCGTTAAAGAAAGTAAAACTAAACATATTGACATTCGTCATCATTTTATACGGGATTGTGCTGAGAAGAAATTAATTATGCTTGAAAAGGTTGATTCACTGGATAATTTTGCTGATCTTTTTACTAAATCGTTTGACCGATCCCATTTTCAAAATCTTGTTGAGCTTAATGGGATGATCAATCCCAAGTAACCGTGTTTTCTCTATTATCTTAAAAAAATGTCACTACCGCTTAAAATTATGTCCGTTGCTCAAGTTTAAAGGACATATCCCAAGGATATGTTTGGTCCTTACATCTACGTGTAGATTATAAGGATAGCCATTAACCAGATGACTGAAAGCGACGCGGGCGGTTTATGATGAGTTTTTATTCTTTCGCTTAAAATTAGTCGTTCATACTTAGTCAGAGGGTCAATACTCGTATGTGGTCGGTCCGGCTGATCCACTGGATCTTCAGGATAGCCGTTTACCTAAAGACTTTGACTTGATCGGGACGTTTGAATCTAAAATTTTTTATTTTTTTGGGGCAAATGATATAATTTTTCAGTCTATAACTTCGCAAGATGTTTCAAGATGGTGTTAAAATGAAAATTGATCAAACCTTGGAAAGTGATAGATAAATTGATTTTGTGTGCCTAACTGGTGAAGTAATTATGCCTAAAAGACTCTAGAACAGTCATTGTACGTTATGGTAGCTTTCTATTGTGCGTAAAAGTAGAAGTGATGCAAACTAAATCTTCTCAATTTACTGTGGAGAATCATTTTGAGTTGTGCATGACTCCACATACATCTTTCCGAGTGATAGGCAGAAAAGTGATGACCCAGCCATACACGAGCCCGTGAGTGTTCTGATTCCCGCGAAGATAGTGTTATGTATCTGCAGTGATCCAGATTCGAGACTTGCAGTTGTCTTAGACTTGCAGTTGTATTAGTGTCTTTTATTAAAAAAAAAAAAACTTTGGTTATTATCATTAAGCCTTATAAAGCTAATCTCGTTACAAATATCAAGAAAGAGGCAAGACAAAATATTTTCAAAGTATAAGAAAGATCGGGAAGATGAATCGGAAGGTCGACATGTGCACATTGATTGATCAGACACTACGGGTCGAAGTCAACTCGGGGTGACTTGGGGAAAGCCTAATACGCCTTGATAATAGATAGGAGGCATCACGATCTCTCATGGGATGTCCATCTGAATTTTGAGCTTAATTGAACCTAATCGGTATCACAAAAGCGATGAAAACCATACTAAGTTTTATACCTGCCTACAACCTGTTTCTCTATGTCATAATACTGTTGAACATGGATCTATGTGACAGCCTTTTAATTAGTATGATTCCTGTTCGGGTCTTTTCAAAGACATGCAGGCTTTCGTAAAGACTGAAATTTGATCCCGTTTATTTAGTTATCCTAATTTTTGTTATGTATTTTTTATTATTATGGTCTGTTTTCATGAACTCTTGGTTACTTTTTTTGATCTCATATTCTTAACTTTAGTTAACATAACAATGGGCGAAGTTGTTTTTAAGCGTAGTTGACTCTGGGTTGACTAGGGACGAAGTTATCAACATAGCGAAGTTGACCATTTGGTTGACCTTGGGCGAAGTTGTAAACAGGGCGAAGTTAACAATAACTTCGTTGCTGTGTTCTCAAACTATATTAGATGAATCGGTGGTAAAAATTAGTCGAACTTTTTAAACATCTAAACCATCGGTGAACTTACCTATAGAATTACATCTCTTTTTTATCGATTTGATCGGTAATCCAGGTTGGTTCGATCGGTGTAACTCAAAATCCATATTCAATAGGGTTAATCGGTTTCTAAATTATCTGTTATGATCTCTTATGTGTACCAAACCCTTACCACTATGTCGGTCCGATTTGAAAACCCTTTTTAGTGATAATGAGCTATTGTATACGTCAATCGCATTACTCTTGTCCTTTTAATACTATCTGATCGGCCATTCTTTGCCTAACTGGGCATAAATCATGCACCGCTTTAAGGGGCGAAGTTAGGGTTTTGGCGAAGTTAATATAACTTCGCCTGTTTCTCAACATCGCTAACAACTTCGCCTGTATCAAGCAAGGCGAAGTTGTACCTGTTGACACACTGATCTGATTTCTTACTCTGTTTTGCAGATATGGCTGCTGTGGCAGGTGCCGGTGGAACTGGTGGTGACGAAGGCGGAGGTGATAAGAGACAATTTTTTTCCGAGTCACAACATGTATATCACCTTGGATCCGGATGGTCGAGGAACTAATGACTTCCGTGAGATCATTACGTTTCTTATTCGCTCACGTATTTTCCATGCCATTACTACTACTTTTCCGATCTCACTACCAAAAATAGAAGATTTCTGGAACACTGTTTAGTATGGCTGTCGTGTTGACCCACCTGTGATGCGTGCTACTGTTAACAATCAAGTGGTACAGTTCTCAGCCAATCAGATCCGGGAAGCTTTATAGCTTGGGGTTGAGACTACTGACGACCCTACTGACTTTTCAGCCACTTTCTGAAATGGTGCTTTCGTTCGGATGGGGTATTCAGGTCCATTGGAAGACTCTCAGAGAAGGAAGGGGTTTTTGCTAGATCAGTGGAGGTTTCTGAGCACGTGATGATAGTGTGCATGTCTGGTCGTAAAGATGGTACAGACGGTATGGGTTCAACGATGCAATCTACGATGACTGCATTGACTTACAACAAGCCTTACAGCTTTAGTCAGATGATTTTCTATGAGATCGATCGACAGTGACGTGCAGTGGCTCGGGAAAGATTTTTGATGTACCCGAGATTCTTACAGATGATCCTCATTCATGTAGCTCCCAATTTGCCACAACGACGTCCGATTTCTTATGTAGAGAGTGTTTCAAAGAGAATTTTTGCTCAGTGTCATTCTTTGAGTGCACGTAGCAGGGAAGAGTTACGTCCTAGGCACACAGCATTATTTGGGTACTTAGTGAATCCTGCATATGTTGCTCCTTCAGGTGATGAATTTCTTGATCCGGCACCGCAACAGGCCGATGTCCCTCAACCACCTCCTGTGGTTCAACCACCACCTCCTTTCGGTCAACTACCCGTGGTGCAGCAAGCACCGCCTGCTGATCCTGTTGCAGCTCCAGAAGAACAGGTTGATCTTGAAGCTGCCTTTGGAGGGCAAGGTTTCTTTGATATGGAAAGGCTTGATCCAGCTGCTGAAGTTCAAGCCTCAGTAGCTGAGGTGTCTGGTGTGAATATTTCCATGGTCGCTACATCTGTGGCGGATTCTGAGAGAACTGACTCTGATTCCTCCACTGACGATATAGTTGAAGCACAACAAATACTTGCCAGACAAGAAAGAATTCATGGCAAGCGAAAGAAAGACTCAGATGATAGTGAATCAGATTTTGAGGAGGATCTATATCGTCTGGTACGAAGTTCAAGAAGGAAAGGGATGGTGAAAGTTCTAGAGTTGGTGAAAGTTCGAGGGTTGTTCGTTTTTCCCCGCCATCGTTATCCGGTATGACTATGTTACCTGCTGCTTCAACTGTCACACTGCCGATAACCTCAAGTGTTCCTTTGGTGACCACGTCGTCATCATTTAGTATTCCTCCAACCACGTTTCAGTTTACAGCTCCGGAGATAGTTTCTTTGCCGCCTCCTACTCTTACTCCATCAGAGGTTGTCGCTAGATTTGTTGAGTCGACGTTGGTTGCGACTATTGGATCACCTGTCTCCATACCACCCACGGCTACTTTTCAGCCTACCTCTGATATTCCAGCTAGTTTGGGAATTCCACCGCCGTATGCTCAAGATATTTCTCATATGCGGTTTGACTTTGATGCTACTCTGTCCGACTCTGAACAGATTGCGGCTCTTGAACGGGTAGTTGCTGAACAGTCATGGATCAATCTCATTCAGACGCAAGCTATTCAGCGACATGTGGCAGAAAATCAGATACAGTCATCACTTCTCATTGAACACGGTAAACTCTTTGATGCTCTTAAACAGTTCTTAGCATCTCAGGGGGAGACGAGCTGCAAGGGTGATGAATTGAGAACAAAGAAAAGGCAAGACAGAGACGATGATCCCAATGCATCGAAAGATGCAGGTGGTGAGTTGCCAAGAACTGAACAAAATCTTGGGACTTCCACATCTCAGGGGGAGTTTGCTGGTCCATCAAGCAGTACAGGTGGTGACACAGTGGTGGTTGTAGACGAGGAGGAGGTGTTGGGAAATGACGATGATGAGTTAGTTGATGATGTGTTAACGGCTGATGAGATTGAAAAGATTGGGGAACAGATAGAGATTGACAGTGAGTTGGAAGAAGGGGAGATAGTTGATGATGGTGTAGAGCATGATATTCCAAGTGTTGAGGAGGTAAAGCTGGGTCAAGGTGAAAGTGTATCGGATGAGTCTGAGTGGGAAGAACAGCCTAGATGGAAAGAAGGATGTGCTCAGTGGTTCTTCAAGACAAAGAAGCCTGCGGAAACAAAAATGTTCAAGAAAAGTTACAATATCAGGGGATATGCTGAATCAAAGAAAGGTATTATCTGTTGGTTGTATGATGAGCAGCTAAAATTGTTTGTGATAAAGCGATATGATGGGTTCATTACTTTAAGAAGGCTTTGAGATCGCTCAACACCTTGCCTGAGTGTGAGGTGAAAGATTTGGCACACTTGAGATTGATTAATCAAAGTGATGACAACTTTGGGAGATGGGTTGGAAAGATTGTGTGGAAAGAAAGTGTGAAAGAGAAAAGGTTTGAATCGTTGAAGCCACAGAAAGGGAAGTTGGTCGAAGACAAGGAACGAGGCATAGGGGCTGATGGTAAGCCTTGGATGGTGATAAAATACAAGCCGATTCGGTGTTTGAAGGAGGTTCCGATGAAGATGATACCCAAAGATGTGTTGAAGGATCTCAAGTGGTGGTATGTTGACTGCCAGACTGCTGAAGTTGTTATGGAAGATGAGGATGAATAGGAGATTCTGAGAGTGTATGATCCCATGCACTTGGTTAATTTGTCTCAAGCTGATTTGCAGGTACTTAATGATAAGAAGATTTTCTATATTCCTGCGTGGAAGGATGAAGCAAAGAAGTACCAGAGGGTGGTCTCTGTCTGTGTGAGACAGGGCAATCATGCTTGAAGACGGTGGGTACGTGATTTTTGGATTAAAAGACACGAGAAAAAAGATAGAGATATGAAGCTACTGCCAAGGGGGAGTCTGTTGGTGCATGATGTCAGTAGTTCAGTATCTCGTGTTTATTTTTGTCTGTAATCGTTTAGATTGGTTATTTTGTGTTGAACTTGTTTTATATGTTCGTTTTTGTTTGTAGCGAACTTGAAGTTAGCGAAGTTAAGACAACTTCGCCTAGTATGTTAGGCGAAGTTGTCGAGTTATATAAACTCTTAACTTCGGCCTTTTTGTATAACTTTTGACGGTTGTTTGTGTGATTCTCTGAGTCACGTGTTTGTTACCTTGGTCATTAAGCATTGCAATATAACAAGTATTATCATATATACTCGTGTGTTTGTTTAGATTCAACGTGACAATCGTCTATACACTCCTATCGTATACGTAGGGATTCCGCACCCTCGTGTTACGAGATACTCCTGTGTAGATCCGGCTGGGAACCTACATATGGGCTGCCGATATGCAACATGAATACCCGTCCCCTTGACTCGTTATCCACGCCTAAACGACCCCATTTTCAACCTCTCTTTTTATAAAACATTCGTGAGTAAAACTATCGAGTGACCAAAAAACCAACCATGACCAGAGACCTATATCTTGGCATTAATGACAATAATTAACAGTTAATAACTTTGGTTTCCGAACACTCTTCGAGGTACTATCGGGATAAAATTTTCTTCCCCACACTTGAGGTTTACATTGTCCTCAATGTTAAAATATTTAACCAATTAATGAACAGAGGGACGGGAATGAAATTGACTGTTTAACAAATTAAAAACTCGGGCTCAAATGTGATGGTTCTACTAGCAATTATACAATTACACTTCTAACACTCAAAATTAAAAATAACAAAATAAATTATGAAACTGAAATCACCTGATATAAATGACCATGCAATGCAAAACTGTGGCTCGTAAACTCTCGTAACACTCGTGCACACTCGTCTCATCCAAATATGACAAACTGACAACGAAACCTGCACAATCTCGAGACGTGTAGAAGCAAGCTTCTCACAAGTGTAAAACATGTCTTTAAAGAGTTATAAAAATGATTTTCTGTTAAATTTATTAAAACAATTACCGAGCCGAATTAAGTCGTTTCATGATAATTTTTGTTAAAATAATTAAAAATGTTAAAAGACCTAACTCACTTTCGTAGGAATCACGATTGCATTTAGCGTATGCAACAAGCCCTTTAAACCCCTCGGTAGCCCGGGTGGACGAGTGAGGTCTCATGAGGGTTTATAGTGAACTACAGCCACAAAGTTCCACATACAACAAAATATACAAATAAATCAACCCAACAGTCACAACAAAAGATATATATACATATAAGCCCAACCAGTTACCCATACAATATTCTCAATATAATATTAATATTATACAGACCATGATAAAAAAACAAAATAAAAGATAAAAATAAAGCAAAAAGGGTAACAAAAGTCCACTGTGCTGGTGGTGCATCCTCGCTGCCATCCTGTGGGTCCGTAGGCTGCTTTATTTAAAACATCAGCGAAAAGTGGGAGCGGTGCCTGCAAATGAACAAATAATAATCTAAAATAGTCATCATGGCAGGCCAGGTGGGTCCACATCTCCTCCTAATGGGCCCGAGCCTCCTGCTGCATCGCCAGGTGCTGCAAATAAATCATATCCAATGCGACTGGTTGTTGCGGCTGCGGTGGTGGCTGATGGAGTGGAAAATACTGCTGAGGTTGCATCATACGCGGGATCATCACGTGCTGCCGATGAGTTGGTATACCCATCTACATCACAATCCCCGCTGCTTTACCTGTAGGTGGTGGAGCTTGTGATCCCTGTCTGACCGGGACTAGTGTGGGTGGATCCTGTAGCTTACAAATCCTAGCCCTTCGGGCATCCTCTAACCCAAGTACCTCTGTAACTGGTCCAGGAGTAAAGAACTCGACTAGATATCTCTCGAAAACCCAACTACTCTGTGCAATCATAGTAATATATGACCCCAATGATAACTGGTCTGATGCTCCCTGTAAGCTCCGGCATCTACCAAACGACGTCAGGAGCAGCATCACAATGTTGGCCTTCCTGCTTGTAATGATCGACAGGAGGCACAACAGGCCTAGGTTGCTACACTTATCGCGGCCCGAATGACAGGTGGTGATAGTGAAAGCAAAAATACGATGTAAGTAGCGATGGACGGGGTCCCTAATGGATGACGCCACTACAGAGCTCGAGTGGGCCCCATCCGCGATCTACTTCTAGAACTGAGCTATCTGAGCCTCAGTCAACCAAAACTCCCTATCCCGCTGTAACCGCAATGTATAACCTCTGATGCTCTACAAGAACTCGGGAGTCTGAACCTCCTCCCGAGTATAGAAACTCGTGTGCAACGGCTCGGCAAAGTCGATGGACGTGAATCGGAAAGTCGAGTAGAACATACGTGTGAGCTCGACGTATGGAATCGAGTTACGCGCGAGCACCCGGACTCACCGAGCCGGTATCATGCTCTCCAACCTGGCCTCTACCCCTAGGGTACCCAACAATGGCCAATCAAACGTCCTATGCCTAATGGGCTGCATACCTCGAATTCTGGTCAGTCTGGCGTACTCATCTGTCAAAATGGCGAACCTAAGAACCATGTGATGCGTGCGAGGTCCATCGCCGACAATCTCCTCTCGATTTCCGGAGTAATCGGCATCTCCGAACCATCGTACTAAATCACGCAGGGAGGTGGCTTCTGGGCCCGCTCTATGAAGCGATGCGGCTCAGGATCACCCTAAGGAGAAGCAACGGGACCACGTCGGCCCACACATCCTGGAATATCAGATTTATCTACAAAATCAAAACATTTAAGTTAGACATGTCAACAATAAACCGTGGCGACGACCGTATAGCATTTCGGTCACGGTCGTCCCACATAATAAGATAATACTAAAATAACAATAAATAATAAAATAAAAATAAATAAAAACGAAAATTTCGGGGATACCCTGTATAATTTTTTATAAAACCAGATTACCCCGCCCGAATGGAGATTGAGTACGGGCGGTCAATCATTTTTCAATTCAAACCCAAACTAACAACGCATCCCTACAACTTTATTAACAAACTCAACAAAAGACTCGACTTGAGCTATTAACGTACAGAAAACTATTTACAACTGACGCGAACAAAATAAACAAACTGACTGACTATCTCGAATAATGTGCAAACAAACATATAAACTATCGGCCAAACAAATAATTAGGTGACATGTCAGGTTAGTAATATAATATATGAATAAAATATTCTTATAGAAAGTTCAAAAATGTCATTTAGTTCTGAAATTTCACCATCATTAAAATAATAATAAAGTAATGATTTTTAATTCTTGAACTTAAAAACCTGACTCATCACCACCTACGTTTAGCAAACCGACAAACAAGTTTAACAAGCGATAATAACCAAACCAACAAATTAACACGACAACCAAATAAATTTTAAACTCCCCGACCAAAATACTACCGACCTGGCCCTACCACATAATCCAATGACAAGTAAAATAATTATGACCGCCTAAAAACCGCACCCCGTAATTACGTAAACCCAGCATAATAAAATAATATTAAATGCGTACCTCGATGTCGGGTGTAATGAAAATAATAACAATGAGAAGTGATGGACGACGGTAGTAGGCGACTGATGGCAACGAAGGCGGCCTATGGTGGCTGATGGAGACTGGTAGTGAGAACAGTGGTGGATGGTGACTGGTTATGATAGTAGACTGAGGTGGGCGGTGATGTTTGATGGTGGTCGCAGACGGCGACGACGATAGATATGAAGGTGGACGGTGATGGTGGTGAATAGGGAGGTGGTGGTGTACGGCGGTGTTGGTGGTTGGTGATAATACTGGTGACCGGTGGTGAATAGGGTGATGGTGGTGGTTGTAATGAGGAGGAAGAACAAGAAGAACAGGCAGTTATAGAAAAAATTTCGGACTATCCATGACCCATCGCGATAAGCGATGGGTTAAAACAATTGGGTCGCGTACCGCGACCCAATTTGATTACAATTAGGGTTTTCCCTATCGCGATACGCGATGACGTCCCTCCATGCCCCATCGCGTATTGCGATGACGTCATCCATGTCTACGATACCCCTTCCATTGCGATACGCGATGGAATGTTGAAAGAGGTCATCTCGTATCGCTAAGGACCTTTTTAACATAAAGTTTCGCCTGAAAACGGGTCCGGACATTTTCCGACCCGACCACTTTCGACATCCTGACATCACCCTGAACATGTTTCCGAACTCAAAACATACTTTTCGTACCTGGAAAGACGTGTAATTGACCAAACTCTTACCAAACTTCATGAAAATGCAAGTCCACTAACAATCTTCCCTACACTTGATGTTTGTTGCACAAAACTCAAGACAACAATCAATACAAGACTCAACAAAACAAAAAAAAAACTACACAGACACATACAAACCCCGGGTTGCCTCCCGTAAGCGCTGAATTTTGTGTCTACAGCTCGACAATGCCTTGAACACTTAATTGTCCTCATATACCAGTGAGGTAACAATAAAACTCACCGATTCCTTGTCCATCTAATGAATATCCTTCATTTCCAAGTATGGCTTCAATCTATAGCCATTTACCACTTGTCTCAAATGGTCATCAAGATATTCAATCTCAAATTGACCATGATTTCCAACTCCAATTACCAAGTACGTGCCCATCCACTTACTTTTCAACTTTCCCGGAAAGAGATTCATTCTCGTATTGTATAACCAAACCTCTTGTCCAACTTCAAAGTTCTTTATCCGAATATTAGCATAATGAACCATCTTTATCTTTGACTTGTAAGCGGATGCACAATCGTACGCTTCACCCCTTAACTCTTCAATCTCACACAAAGCCAACTTCCTTGCCTTACCTGCATCATCATAGTTCATTTCACCTGTTTAGTAGCCCAATATGCTCTTTGTGCAATCTCAACCAGTAAATGACAATCCTTTCCATACAAAAGTCTATAAGGGGTGGTTCCAATCGGCGTTTTGTAAGCAGTTCTGTAGGCCCATAAAGCATCGGTCAACTTGGTTGACCTATCCTTTCGGTCCATCCGAACTGTTTTTTGTAAAATATGTTTAATTTGTCGATTAGAAACCTCAACTTGTCCACTCGTTTGTGGATGGTAAGGTGTGGCAATTCTATGATCAACACCGTATCGTTTAAGTAATTTTCCAAACTTAAAGTTTTTAAAATGAGATCCCCCATCACTTATGATGGTTCGGGGGATTCCAAATCTTGAAAATATATTACTTTGCACAAAATTTCAAACGACCGTGTGATCATTCGTCCTAGTGGCTATCGGCTCAACCCATTTAGATACATAGTCGACAGCCACTAAAATGTATAAATTACCGTGTGAATTCGGGAATGGGCCCATGAAATCGATCCCCCAAACATCAAAAATATCAAGTACTAGGATCGGGTTCAAGGGCATCTCATCCCTCTTAGAAATGCTCCAGAGTTGTTGGCACTTTAAACAGTGTGTCACGAACCGTGAGCATCCTTAAACAATGATGGCCAAAAGAAGCCACTCGTAAGGACTTTTCTAGCAGTTTTCTAGCCACTAAAGTGACCCCCACACGCAGACGAATGTGCGTGTTCCAACATTGATCTGACATCCTCCTCGGGTATGCATCGCCTAATCATCTGATATGCCCCAATCTTGAACAAATCCGGGCCATCCCAAAAGTATTTCTTGGCTTGTGACATTAAATTCTTCTTCTTTCTCCTTGGCCAATGCTCTAGTATATCACCTGCAACTTTAAAATTAACAATATGAGCAAACCAGGGATTTTGTGAGACTGCTAAAATGTGCTCATCCAGGAAAGACTTGTTAATGGGCCCGTCCTTTTCTCCATCTTCCACCATAATTCGGGACAAGTGATCTGCAACAACATTCTCAGTTCCTTTCTTGTCCCGAATCTCTAGATCAAATTCCCGCAGTAGCAAACTGCAGAGTGGTCAGAATAAATAATTACTTTACTACCCCAAATATAAGATCGGAATTTATCTAGAGCCTATACTACTGCTAGTAACTCCATCTCGGTTTTTGTGTAATTCAATTGAGCATCCAAGAGCGTTTTACTTGCATAGTATATGGGAATGGGTTTCTTGTCAACCCCTTGACCCAAAACAGCCCCAACCGCATAATCACTTGTATCACATATTATTTCAAAAGGTAAATTCCAATCGGGTGATTGCAAGATTGGGGCTTCAACTAATTTCAACTTCAAAATGTCAATGCTTTAGCACATTCTTCATTAAAATCCAACGGGGTGTCCTTAAGCAATAATTACACAATGGTTTAGTGATATCACTAAAACCCTTAATAAATCGTCTATAAAACCCGGCATACCCCAAAAATGATCTAATGCCTTTGACATTCGTGGGATGAGGTAGATTAGAAATAACTTAAACCTTAGCTCGGTCCACCTCAATCCTACGACTCAACAAAACATGGCCCAAAACAATCCCCTCTTGGACCATAAAATGGATCTTCTCCCAACTAAGAGCCAAGTTTGTTTCAACACATCTTTTCAATACTCTTTCGAGTTGGTTTAAACATGCCTCGAAAGATGTGCCGAAAATCAAAAAATCATCCATGAAAATTTCTAAAGACTCCCCCACCATATCGGAAAAAATATTCATCATGCACCTTTGAAAGGTGGCGGGGGCTTTACATAGCGCGAATGGCATTCGCCTAAACACGAATGTGCCATAAGGACATGTAAATGTAGTATTCTCCTGATCTTCAGGATGAATAGCTATCTGGTTATACCCGGAATACCCGTCTAAAAAAGCAATAAAATTTTTGGCCAGGTAGCTTTTCAACAATTTGATCGATAAATGGAAGCGGAGAGTGATCTTTCGATGTTGTCACGTTTAGTTTTCGATAATCAATACAAATACGCTACCCGGTTACAGGCTGGGTGGCGACCTCGTTACCTGCGTCTTCCTTGACGACTTGGATGCACGCTTTTTTCGGTATTGTCTGTGTCGGGATTACCCGCGTGCTGTCTGAGATAGCAAAAATAATCCCAGCATCTAACCAATTCAGCACTTCTTTCTCCACTAATTCACGCATGTTCGGGTTCAACCTCTGCTGAGCATCGTTTGCGGGGTTTGACATCCGGATCTGTTAAGATTTTAGGCATCACAATTGAAGGACTTGTTCCCTTCAAATCCGCTATTGTCCACCCGATTTCTTCCTTATTTGCAATCAGCACCGTCATCAAAGCACTTTCCTGTTCAACAAATAAACTCAAAGCTAAAATAGCAAGCAAAGTTTCAATCTTACCAATATAAGAATATTTTAGACGCTTTGGGAGCTCCTTCGGCTCGACTTTTTGTGCCTCCTACAGTGACGGTTTCAACCCGGTATCAATTTTCTCGGGAAGCGATTCCACCTGAACTGACCATGGTGGACGGTCTCCTCTCAAAGCTGCAATCTCCAGCTGTCCCTCCTCCTCTTCCAGCAACTTGTCTGTTTCCACCTATAACATGTCAAATAAAAAACACGTCTCCGTTGTGCCATCCGCGCTGACGACAGAGTTGTATAGTGGGATGCACTCGTCAATGGCATCAGCCATGAAGCACTTGTCATCGACCGAAGAATTCCATGTGTGAAAACATTAATCCTCAACTTATGGTTACCAAATGCCATGTCAAAAGTTCCATTTCTACAATTAATGTTGGCATTTGCGGTGGCCAAAAAAGGCCTACCGAGTATAAACATAGGTTGTTTGGTCCTTTCACCCGAAACATAATCGAGAACCAAAAAGTCAACTGGAAAGTAAAAATCTTCCACCTTGACGATAACATCAGTGAATATCACCTGAGGAAGTTTCGGTGTTTGATCAGCTAAGAAAACCATGGTGGCGGTTGCCTGAAGTGGACTGAAGTCATACTGATCATATAGACTTCCCAGGAGGATACTAATGCTAGCTCCAAGGTTTAGAAGCGCCCGCGTCATTTTAAAATCACTCACTTGAAAGGGTATAATAAGCGTTCCCGGATCTTGTAGCTTGGGTGGAAGAGCACCCAAAAGGAATGCACTCACATTGTGTGTAAAATCAATCTGTTTGGGAATCTTATGACTCCTTTTCTATGTACACAACTCTTTCAAGTATTTCGCATACGCGGAAATCTGTTTTATGGCATCTAAAAGGGGTATATTAATTTTAACATGTTTAAACGTTTCCCACATTTTTTCTTGTTGCGGGACCCGTTTTGATCCCATCTTCGCCTTAGATGGCGCCAACAAAGCATCGGGATAGTGGACGGTTTTCACCTTCTCCTTGTCCTTAGGGTTGTTGGTGTCATCTCTCGGGACCGGTTAATTAACATTAGTTTCACTTTTATTAGATTCATTTAATTTAAACGATTCCGGCTCGTCATCACTTACGAGATTTTCATCAATTTCTTCCACCACCCCTTCGACCAATTGTGGTGGAACCCCAAATTTGTTATCATATTTTTTTTCACTTCTTAAAATACTTACCTTGTTAACGTGCTTTTTAGAAATCGAGTTGTAGTGGTTCGGGTTGACAGTAGTGTCGCTCGAGAGTTGACCCGCATTCTTCTGCAATGTTGTCGTATCTGTTGAGAACTGACCAATCTACTTTGACATTGCCTCTGCTGAATTATCCTGTAATTCCAACTGTTTCTTCGTTTCATCCTGATGATCTGTCATAATCTTCATCAATGCATCCAACTTTGAGTGCACCGACTCATCTGCATTTCCCGAGGACCCCCTCTGCTGGTCCGGACTACCCGATGAATTTCCACCCCGGTTACCGTCTCTGTTATACCCCTGATTCTGATTATACGAACCCTGATGTTGATAACCGCCTTGGCGGTAATTTCCCTGCTGTCTGTTTTGGCTCGATGCCTGAAAATTCGGGTTTAACTGAGTGGTTGCATTCCCATATCTAAAGTTCGGGTGATTCCTCAGGCTTGGGTGATAAGTGTTTGAATTGAACCCTGGGCCCTTAGAATTCCCGTAGGCATAGTTAACCTCTTCTGACTCATCTTCCTCGTCATCATAAAACTCGGGGCAATTTTCTGACTTATGCCCGAGTACACCACATTCATCACAAACTGGGAATTTCATTCCAACTTTCTCGAATCTTTCTTCTTACCTTTTCTGTACCTGGCCAGTTCACGTTCCAACTCAGCTATTCTTTCGGATTCATTCGTGACTGACTTTACTGACCTGGATGAAGTTTGGTGTCTTTGTCTTTCGGCTGCTGCCTCTGCTTTGGAATCCTCACACATAAACTCCAAAAAATCCCAATCATCTTCCTCGGGTTGGTTCAACAGTTGACCGTTACACGAGGCTTTCAAGTGTTTTCGATCCTCGTAGTTCAACCCGTCAACGAAACACTTTACCATTTCCCACAAGTCAATCTGATGGTGTGGGCCTTTTAGGATAATCTCTTTGAATCTGGTGAATGCCTCGTGAAATAGTTTGCCCAATGCTTATGAAAAGTGGCGAATTTCCATTCGGGCCTCTTTTGTCTTTGACTGTGAATAGTACTCGTTCAAGAACACATGCTGCATCTCGTCTCAATTATCGATATTGTGCATCGATAGCGAATTAAACTAGGTTTTTGCTTTATATTTTAAGGAAAACTGGAATAACCACAACCGAACCTGATCTTGGTCAAACGTACAATCACCAATCGACCGGCAAATAGCCGAAAAATCGAACAAATGTTAATGCGGGTCCTCAGAAGCCATCCCGTGAAAATGCGGAACAATATTAATGTAAGATGGCATGGACTTAAAAGTCTATTGTCCCTACAGTCGCACCTGTGGAACAATCTGGGATGCTCCATCTGAAATAGCTGGTCTGAACCGACTATTAACACCCTAAACTGGGGCTACATAATTCCTCCCCCCCCCCCTGGGGATTTACCAAACCTCCTCTAATAACCTGAATACCTCGAACTCTATCACCCCTTTCTGGTTAGTTAACTATGTTTCTGCCAATACCGTTTCTTCCCCCATTTCTGTTAACTTCTTCACCCTGTCTCTGATTTACCGGCGCATTCACTTCCTCATCCCAATTATTTCCTTCATTAACCGGCTCAAACACCTGGTTCCTTCTAACTCGCCAATTTCCCCCATTATTGTCTTCAACACCTTGTCCCACATCACTCTCTTCCCCTTCTTCTTCATCTTCTGTATGAAAAATGGGACGATCTTCATCATCATCGATATGGATTCAGTGTCTAGGAGTGTTATGTAGGCTGATGGTCCGGCCTGAAATAGGTTTCGGTTTCTGGAAAACGAGCTGAGTTGTTCAGTTTATTTTGCTGGTTGAAATTTATTGGTGGAGGTGGGTTTTTTCGGGTTGTAAGTCTGGGTGAAAAGTGTTATTTTCGGGTAGTGGTTTCGGGTCTTGATTCTGGTTTCGGTTTTGGTTATGGTGTTGACCCTCCATCTCTGAATTTCTGTTCTGAGCTTGGTTCTGGCGAACTAGTCTTTCAATTTCGGGCTCGAAAACAAGCGGTTACAGTCTGCCCGAGTGGCGGGTGTGCATAAACCTGTTACCTGCACAAACAACACACCCCACGTAAAATGGAAAAAAATAAAATTTAAACTAAAAGCTAAAAATTAAAACTAAAATAAAAACAAAAATCAAATAACACGAAAAACACTAAGTGCACTAACTCCCCGGCAGCGGCACCATTTTGATGCTAGACTGTCACTATCTAGTAAAAAACAATTAATATCAGTTCCTAATCACCTAAGCAAGCTTGGGTAAGTAAGGTGTCGAACACAAGGAGCATGTGGTCAATGTAATCGTGCGAACAAGTTTCAATATTATGAGGTAATAAGTTTTAGTGCTGATCACACAAGCAATTAAATTGGTTTTTATAATGATTAATCAAATTCAAAAATTCAAGCAATAAACAAATACGAATCATCCCCGGGGTTCAAGAATGTAACTTAACAGTTTCTCATGCAACCAAACCGATTAATTATTACAGACTGACTAAAGACTGATTAACGAGTTAAACCTTCGACACCAACAATCTCTAACACACGGCACTGGTTATCAAACGGCTCCTGCCAGTCTGACTCAACTAAGGGCAATCGTGTGCTTTGTTGTATTCAATCTAGTCAAACAACCCTATGAGCAATTACTATAGCAACTAGCAAACTAATCGTTTTGATCAATGTAAACCTAAACTGATTGAACGCACAACAATACTAAATATCAATACTCATATATCAATCAATGATAATTACAAATTGTATGTTCTTGGTTACGTTAAAAACTGAATAAAATACAAACTTTACATCCCAAGAATGATTCGGAGAAATTAGCCGAGCCTCGACATCATGGAATCATAAATTATGATGATATGGAACATGAATATAGCCACGGTATGATTTGGAATGGTAGAATCGCCCTCTTGTAGCTCTAAAAATCGCATGGAAGTGACTGATGAATGTTAGGGCCGACATAGGATGAAAATATAAACAACCCTAACTTTCCTGTATTCGTAACCCATTGCGATATGCGATGGGGTTTTCTGTGGTCCATCGCGTATTACGATGGACAATGGTCAACATTCTTTTTTAATCCCATCGTGATACGCGATGGGTCTTCAGGCCTGCCCATCGCGTATCGCTATGGGTATTCTCACCATCAATTAATTATTATTTTCTTCATTTCGTGTGTTGGACGTCCCGGGTCTTCATCCCGTGCCTCAATAGGTCCAAATTAGCTGCTTTAACGCATGTGACCTGAAATACAATAGACACGTATGAAGTATCGAAGTACCCACAATAAACAGTTAAAACTAGTGAATAAACGAACTAAAGTATATACAAATTAACCAACCATCAATCCTCGGGGTCCAACGATACTTCATTTAGATCTTTTTCCCGGGATTCTAACACCTCTCTTGAATTGTGCATTGATTGTTAAGCGATAGTTTGCTTCGTAGCCGGCTTCATAGAGGTTGTATAGTAGTTCCTTGCCTCGGCTTGGTCGCTATCAATCTTCACTACTCCCCAAGGGGTCGGAAGTTTGATGCATTGATGATAGGTGGATGCTACTTCTTTCATCTCATGTATCCAGGGCCTGCCAAGAATCACATTTCAACACGACAAGTTATCTATAACATAAAACTTTTGAAAAGAATTGACTCCCTCAATGTAAATAGGAAGTTTGATGTCCCCCAATGTGTTTTTGATTTCTCCACTAAAACCAACGATGACAGATGATCTTGGTGTGATCTCTGTTTCAGGAATATTCATTTTCCTGAGTACGTCAGCCTAAATTATGTTCACTGAATTCCCGCCATCAACTAGTATCTTGCGAACATAGTAGTTAGCAATAAACAAAGTAATAATCAAACCGTCGTGGTGAGGATCCTGAAGGTGCATGCGATCCTCTTCGTCAAAAGTTATGATCCTTTGATCGGTTAAGGTGGTAGTCCTGATGGGTCTTTCACCATTGTCCAATTTCGCTTCCTTGGCATGTAATTTTGACGAGAAGAATGAGGTTCCACATATATCTGAACCCCATGAGATAAAATTGATAATTTGGGCATCAGGTGGTGGTGGAGCTGCTTGTAACACCCCGTAACCGCAGCGGAAACGTAAACGGGATGCAACAGACGCATCTGATATCAACAGCATTGCTTATAAAGAAAACACCACTACATTAATTTACATCGCAATACATTGTTCCGAGTTTCGTTATCATCTAGGCGTTAACACATAAGTTTTACCGATAATACGTTAACATATTCAATACAAAATAAAGATCACTAAGCCTCCACAAAAGCATGCATCATCAAGCACGTATCAATTATTCCAGTTTGGGAGTACCTAGAAAGCATGTAAAGAAAACGGGTCAACTACGAATAGTTGGTGAGTTTCACTAATTTAAATAAACCATGACAAATCATTATAGTAATCGTATATTAGCGATGAAATTATGCTGAGCCCACAAGTGAAACCTCTGTTAACCCAGAGACACATCCAATAACCTCTGGGGACACTGTTAACCCAGAAACACATTTAATAACCTCTGGGGACACTGTTAACCCAGAAACACATCTAATAACCTCTGGGGACACTGTTAACCCAGAAACACATTTAATACCCTCTGGGGACACTGTTAACCCAGAAACCCATTTAATAACCTCTGGGGACACTGTTAACCCAGAACACTGTTTCGGGCCTTACAATGTTAGCAACTCAGACAATTACCATCTTAATACATTACCGTACGATTCCCGTACAATAAACATTATATAAATACATTCATTTCTATGCGATCAGCATGTACTTAAACATTTTGATAGAAACATGCTTTCCGCCCCGGGAAAATATTTAAAACAGTTCAGTAAAAAGGGGCTCGTGAAACTCACCTTTTCGTGAGCAAATAGGTAACACTGTGCACGGCTACCGGTCCGGATCTGTAATACGATCCCTAAGTCGTTACTATACAATTTCTATTAATATAACTTAAATTCGTGTTAACCGTTACGTCTGGGGACACTGTTAACCCAGTACCGTACACGATCCGGAGACAATGTTAACCCCGAAACACTTCTCAGGACTTAGATTGTGATATCACTTAGAGTTCTTTAGTCAAAACTACCTTTAGTTTGTTTTCCCGTTTTGCGTGCCTAGCACGGTTATCCGTTTTTATGTTTTCAAAAAAAATGAGTTTGGTCACACACGACCCGAAAATAGTTGTTACTGATATTTTAATTAAAGTGGTGAAATTAGAGCTCGGTTTAGACACCCCGTTTGGCCGCGGGGCCCGTTTCCGTCTTCAATACACCGAAAACTGCTAAATCGGGTAAAATTACCCAAATCATCCGAATTATTTTCGGATGATTTATTTTTACTTGATTAACTTAGTTTCATGAAAATAGTCCATTTTTAGGGTTTTTATACACCAGTCAGCTCGCTTAGGCGAACTTTGCCGGTTTACGCGTTTTAAGCTTTAAAAGTTTGTTTTTATTTTCTATTTAGCACATATAATTATCCGTTTAGTCTCGGATCTTGAAATTTTGAACAAATCACTTTTTGACAGTGGGAAATTTTATAAAATTATTTCCATAATTAATTTTTATATTTAACATTTATTTATCTATTTTTAAACGCCATTTAAACACTAAATATATCGAAAATACCAAACGACCTTAGAAAAATCCCAAATTTTTCTGGGATGACCCCTGCCATCCACATAGTTCCCTGTAATTTTTCCAGAACCAAAATCTCATTTTTCATGCCATTTTCACCAAAACCGAACTAGAAAACCCTAGAACTCGTTTTACCGAAAAGCCTACTTAGACTTCTCCAACGGATCTGAAATTTGTGTGACTTTTATATGTTATAAAAAACTTATCTGGAATTTTCCAGAATTTTTCATGATGTTTAACTATTTTTCATCATTTTTAGCCAAAACCGAGCATTAAATTCACCAAATATTCATCATTTGTCCAAAAATTACCAAATTTTCACAGATCTCATATTTTCATGTGTAGATATTCTCTGTGAAATTTCATGACCCAACTCTAAGTCTATCACAATCTGTCCAAATCATATAAATCATACGAAAAACCGAACTACCTTGTGTTTCTAGCTTTATATCGCAAAGATCTTGCTTTCTAGCCTTTGCTAGCAACTAGATATAACACCTACAAGCACAATAACACCACACCAAGCAAGTTACACCCACAATCAAGCCATTTCTTTCATGGTTTCGGTTAAGACATCAAAACAAAGATTTTAACCTTAAAAATTCGTTTTTGACTCTTTTAACTCCTTTCTTGGACCAAGATCCCTTGTATAACTTGTATACATCACTTGATCATGCAAGAATCGGTTTTATCTCGGGTTCTCACCCATTTTTCATTTGAAACCTCATTTTCTTGTAAATGACTCGAGAAAAGAAGATGAACACGACTATAATACGATCTTTACCTCGGTTTCTTGGTATAAATCAAAGGGAAGTTGGATGAATGTTTGAAGGGTTGAGAGAATTTGAGTTTGGTTGATTGAGAAAAAGAAAAAAATGAAGGCTAATGCCTTAACAAGACCGATCGGTCTTCATAAGGTGTGGGGGTGGGGCCCACACCTCCAATCTTGGCCACACATTCGGATTGTGTAATCCGGATAATGTTTTGGATAATCTGGTTCAGTTCGTTTTTCGGTTAAACGTTTAATTCGGCTTAAAACGAGGCTAAAACGGTCGTATTTCGGCTTAAAAATGAAATTTATATAAAACCGATTAAAAACTTTAAAAACTTAAACCATGACATTTATTGACTTAAAACATCATATTATTAATGACTGCACATCTTTTTCGGCTTGATTGATCATCTCTTGCCTGGTTTGGTATTAAAGGTTTCGTTTAACGTACCGACGTACCATTAAATCGAAATTCTTTTTCCGTGCTATAATTCACTTATCCCGAAGCTTTAATGCTTCGTAAACATTACTAAACATCATATATTTCGTCTATAATGTAATCCCCGATTCGTTCGGGTTTCAATAACCGTTCATCGGTTAATCGTAATTCCAATACGATTAGCCGTATAATCGAGTATAATTCGTACTGTGAATCATTCATACTCGTATAAATTCATTATAATTCATATATTCCATATTAAATAACACATAAATAGTATATACCGGCTAAGGTATACCTGAATTTGCCGGAATCGTTACATTCTCCCCCCGTAACAAAAATTTCGTCCTCGAAATTTTACGCGTCGATTACTTCCTTTTGAGGAAACAGGTAGGGGTATTTCTTTCGAAATTCGTCTTTTCGTTCCCAAGTATATTCTGGGCCTCGTTGCGAATTCCATCTATCTTTGACCAACGAAATTTTATTGTGTCTAAGTTGCTTGATTTTCCCGTCTACAATTTCTATGGGTTCCTCTACGAAATTAAGCTTATCGTTTAATTGGACACCCTCTAGTGGTAATACCGATGTCTCATCCGACAGACACCTTTTCAAATTCGATACGTGAAACACGTTGTGAACTGCACTTAATTCATCGGGTAGTTCTAATCGGTAAGCTACGGGACCGATTTTTGCAGTAATATCAAATGGTCCAATATATCTCGGGGCTAACTTCCCCGCCTTGCCAAATCTAACCACACCCTTCCACGGTGATACTTTCAAATACACCTTATCACCTTTCTCAAATGACAACGGTTTTCTACGGGTATCGGCATAACTCTTCTGCCGATCCCGCGCGGCCTTCAGATTGTTCTTAATTTCAAGGATTTTGCTGGTCGTTTCCTGGACCAGGTCTGATCTAATAACCTGTGTGTCACCCACTTCAGTCCAGCAGAGTGGTGATCGGCACTTCCGCCCATACAATGCTTTGTAAGGTGCTGCCTTTATGCTGCTATGGTAACTGTTATTATAGGAAAATTCAACGAGTGGGAGATGTTGATCCCAATTTCCCTTAAAATCCAGTACGCACGCACGAAGCAAATCCTCCAGGGTTTGAATGGTCCTCTCAGACTGACCATCGGTCTGAGGGTGGTAAGTTGTGCTTAGATCAATACGCGTTCCCAACGCTTCTTGGACAGCTTGCCAAAGATTGGAGGTGAAATGGCTATCCCGATCGGAGATGATCGAGATGGGTATACCATGACGAGACACAATTTCATTTATATAAATCTGCGCAAGTCTCTCGGTGTTATAATTATTTCTAATCGGAATAAAATGTGCCGACTTGGTTAATCGATCCACGATTACCCAAATTGCATCGTGTCCACGGGACGTCTTAGGGAGATGTGTCACAAAATCCATCGTGATTTGCTCCCATTTCCATTCGGGAATTTCCGGTTGTTGTAACATCCCCGAGGGTTTCTGGTGCTCCGCCTTAACCCTCGCACACGTCGTGCACTTGCCGACGTATGTGGCTATATCCTTTTTCATACCCGGCCACCAGTAGAACTCCTTCACATCCTTGTACATCTTATACGATCCCGGATGTATGGAATATTTCGATTTATGCGCTTCGTCCATGATTAATTCACGAAGGTCATGGAGGGTCGGGATCCAAATCCGATTTTTGAAATAGAGAATTTCGTCCACGCGTTGTTCGAAATTCTTCTCGTTACCGTAAAGTCCCTCTTTTTCCAATTGTTCCTCTTTCAACGCCTCGCGTTGAGCGACTCGAACCAGGTCCGAAAGGTTCGACTGGACTATCATCCCCAGCGCTCGTACTCGCAATGGCTTAACCCGATCCTTCCTACTCAAGGCATCGGCTACGACGTTAGCCTTGCCGGGGTGATAACGGATGTCACAGTCATAGTCGCTTAATAACTCGACCCATCTTCGTTGCCTCATATTCAGTTCTTTCTGATCGAATATGTGTTGCAAACTTTTATGATCGGTGAAGATGGTGCACTTTGTACCGTAGAGATAATGTCTCCAGATTTTAAGTGCGAAGATAACTGCTCCCAGTTCTAAGTCATGAGTAGTGTAATTTTTCTCGTGTACTTTTAACTGTCGAGAAGCATAGGCTATAACCTTATTATTCTGCATCAACACGCATCCTAACCCTCTACGGGATGCGTCACAATACACGACAAAACCATTGTCTCCGTCGGGGAGACTTAAGATCGGCGCTTGGCACAATCTTTGTTTTAGCGTTTGAAACGCCGTTTCCTGCTCTTCACCCCATTCATACTTTCGATCCTTTTGGGTCAGGAGGGTTAAAGGTTGGGCGATGCTGGAAAAGTTCTCTATAAATCGACGATAGTATCCAGCTAAGCCTAAGAATTGGCGGATTTCCTTTGGAGATTTAGGTGCTTGCCAATTCTTAATTGCTTCCACCTTACTCGGATCAACGTGTATTCCTTGATGGTTTATAACGTGACCAAGGAATTGCACTTCTTGTAACCAGAAGTTACACTTGGAGAATTTTGCATACAACTTCTCCTGATTAAGAAGCTCTAAAATTAATCTTAAGTGTTGCTCGTGCTCTTATTTACTCTTCGAGTATATCAAAATATCGTCAATAAACACGATGACGAATTTGTCGAGGTAGGGTTTACAGACTCGATTCATGAGATCCATGAACACTGCTGGCGCATTTGTTAGCCCGAAAGGCATAACTAAGAACTCGTAATGGCCGTAGCGAGTCCGGAATGCGGTTTTTGGGATATCCTCCTCCTGAATTCTAACCTGATGGTATCCCGATCTAAGATCAATTTTTGAGAAGTAGCTCACACCTTGCAGTTGGTCGAACAGGTCATCAATTCGGGGAAGAGGATACCTATTTTTGATTGTTAACTTGTTCAACTCCCTGTAATCAATGCACATTCTAAGGCTCCCGTCCTTCTTTTTCACGAATATTACAGGTGCACCCCACGGGGAATAACTAGGACGTATAAATCCTTTATCCAACAATTCTTGCAACTGATTGGATAATTCTTGCATCTCAGATGGTGCAAGTCGGTAGGGCGCCTTAGCAACAGGGCCAGCTTGAGGTAATAAGTCGATTCTGAATTTGACCTGTCGGGTTGGCGGTAATCCAGGAAGTTCTTCTGGGAAAACTTGTGGAAATTCGCGCACCACTGGTATATCATCCACTCGTTTCTCCTCAAAATCTGTGGCAGTCAAGCTCGCTAGATACGCCACACATCCCTGGCGTATATATTTTAACACCTTGAGGTGGGATATAAACGGTATCATATTGCCAGACTTCTCACCCTGCACTAATACCTCTTCGTCATCCGACACCCGGATCTTGACGATTTTCTTTTCACAGTTTATTTCTACCCTGTTACGTGCTAACCAATCCATTCCCACTATCACGTCAAAACTACCCAATTCTACCGGTAACAAGTCAATCAGGAAGGATTGTTCGTTCAGAATAAAAGGGCAATTCCGAACTATTTGATTAACTATCATGGTTTTACCGTTAGCGACTTCTATGGTATAAGGTTTTATGGTTTCACCAATTGGAAGGTTTGCTATCGATAGAAACTTAACGGAGACAAAACTTCTATCGGCGCCCGTATCGAATAATACAGAGGCGTAATGATCAGAGACGAGGAAAGTACCTGTCACTACGCTGGGGTCCTGGCGTGCTTCGCTCGCCCCCATCACGAATGCTCGGCCTCTCGCCGGATTGGACGACGACGCTTGACCCGTGGTTTGTCTCCCGTTTCCTCCCTGGTTCAGCTTCGGACAATGCCTCTTGAAGTGATCCGTGCTGCCGCATTCATAGCAAGCACGGCTGGTGGTCGCCGTTTGGTTTCCTTGTTGGTTTTGTTGTCGGGCTGGTTGGGTCTTAAATGGCTGCGCACGGATAGGTTGCGGTTGTCCGTTCAGGTTGTTCAGGTTTGTCCTACATCTCGGTGCGGAGTGCCCTTCCCTGCCACACCGATGGCACACTACCACCCTGCACTCGCCACCATATTGGTAACCGCATTTCCCACACATGGGAAACGTCCTTGTCTGCGGTTCCTGCCTTCCGCCTGAACTAGACATGGCGTAGTTCTGGGCAGTGGGCCTAGCACGTTTATTTTGCTGCTTTTCCTGGATCCTATGGTCATGTGTACCCCGCTTTCCCCCAGCGGATTCTCCTGCCACCTTCAGTGACCCGCTCCTTACGAAATCATACGTGACGATACCAGCTTGCGTCACCGCCCCCTCATACGTCTGGTGTCCCCCAGAATTGACTATACTCCTTACAACTGGAGTTAGTCCCCAAATATAACGCTCAACCCTCTTCGACTCTGGGGTGACCAGCCATGGCACCAATCGCGATAACTCATTAAACCGGTTCGTGTAACCCAAGTGGTCTGCCCCCTGCATCTCCAGGTTCCACAATTCATTTTCTAATTTCTGCAATTCGTTTTTCGGGCAGAAATGTTCCAGTACAAGAGCCTTGAGCTCTGTCCAGGTCATGCGGTTTGTCGCCGCCTGACCGCGAGTCTGCACTATGGTGTTCCACCATGTCAAGGCATGGTCCGTGAATGTGCAGGTGGCGTACTTAACAACACAATCCTCGGGGCAGTTGCTGATGTTCACAACTGATTCTATTTTCTCGATCCACTTAACCAACCCATTTGGTCCTTCAGACCCGCTAAACTCTAGGGGCTTGCACAACATAAAGTCTTTGATTGAACAACCCCTGGATGCAGGAATCAGTCCAGTGCGGTTCGTTTCTCCAGTTGGTACAGGGCCATTACTGTCCGTAACGACCACCCTAGGCGGTGCGTCATTACTCGGAATCGTGTTATCGTTCTGTGGAGGATTAACATTTTGTTCCCCGTCATTATTGGTGGTCGTTTGATTGCTCGGAGGGGTTGGATTGGTCGAATTGTTAATACTGGCGGCGATGCGCGATACTATATCCGGTATCGCCGCCTCTAGCTGTTGAGCAATCAAACGGCTCACATCTACTTCTGACATTTGAGCTGATCGTTTTGGTGCCATTCTACACAACATTAAGAAAATACATATAATTAATACAAGTTCCAATCATAACACACAACCCATATTCCATTCATTAATAAACATCAGTACATATTACATCAACGTCAGTTCACATACTTTCCTGTCATCATTACATAGGTTAAGTTTTCATACATAGGGCCTATATCGGCATCATCTCGACATAACCCGCAATGGGTCAGTGCTTGAATGATACCCAAAAGTATCTATAATGATATACCCCAAAAGAGACCCCCTAAGGGCCAGTGGTTGTATTATAACTACCCAAGATTCACTCTATGTTAGCATCACCACTAACTGCTTACACAGAGTATCAAAAAGCGGTCCATGACTTCTACCATCCTAACATCACTAAACACGGTGGTATACCCACCACACCATCACTGCCACCAACACCACCATCACTGCCAACACACCCCGGACCCGCGCCTCTAACCGATAAATCATCAATTGGGAGTATGAGCACTCCCTCCTTAGCTGCGCAATCGCATACTGGTGGTCCAGTATGCAGTCCCCCAGATACATCCGCCTCTGCACTCCCACTGTCAAGGCGGCGGAGTGCTCATTCACCTGCTCGGTGAGCACTCGAAGCCATGCCGCCGCGTCCCTTTCCTGCCTAGGGAGACCCCACACAGGTGGAGTCACAGGTTCGGGCTGGGAGCGGGAGGGCTCGCCCCTGCGGGTAGCAGGTCTGGGTGGGGGAGAGGTAGGTGGGACATGCGGGACACTGATCCGCGCCGTGAGGCGGGGTCCGAATCCGGGAGGGATAGGGGTGGCCTGTGGTGCGGGTGGGGTGGGGGATCTGACAATCCTGACTGGGGAGGACTGGCTAGAGCTCCTACGACTAGCCTCGCTAGGCTCAGAGCTGGATGATATGCGTAGACTCCCAGAGTTCCCGGAGCTGACTTCCTCCGGGTCCTCCTCCACCGATAAACTATGAGTTCTCGACATTCTTACCTGCACACAAGTTAATCAAACATATAGTTCTTTCCATAGTGTAAACCATAATCAAATTAATATACACTTACTTATACAACTTTACCACATAACAATATTATCATATATTTACACATATGTTGCCAATTTTACCTATTAAAGTCCCCCGTGACTTCCCCTGAATTCCCTCGTGCAGACAAGTCTGTTATTATGTTCCGGACCATAATAACTCACTTGTCCATCCAAGTTCATCCAGATCTCGTCACTATGAATTATTAGTTGATATTCAGATCCTATAATACTTGAGCTACTGGTTATATTTTAGGTATCTTTTTAAAGACATCCTAATTCTTTATAACCAATGGCTCTGATACCAAGTTCTGTAACACCCCGTAACCGCAGCGGAAACGTAAACGGGATGCAACAGACGCATCTGATATCAACAGCATTGCTTATAAAGAAAACACCACTACATTAATTTACATCGCAATACATTGTTCCGAGTTTCGTTATCATCTAGGCGTTAACACATAAGTTTTACCGATAATACGTTAACATATTCAATACAAAATAAAGATCACTAAGCCTCCACAAAAGCACGCATCATCAAGCACGTATCAATTATTCCAGTTTGGGAGTAACTAGAAAGCATGTAAAGAAAACGGGTCAACTACGAATAGTTGGTGAGTTTCACTAATTTAAATAAACCATAACAAATCATTATAGTAATCGTATATTAGCGATGAAATTATGCTGAGCCCACAAGTGAAACCTCTGTTAACCCAGAGACACATCCAATAACCTCTGGGGACACTGTTAACCCAGAAACACATTTAATAACCTCTAGGGACACTGTTAACCCAGAAACACATCTAATAACCTCTGGGGACACTGTTAACCCAGAAACACATTTAATACCCTCTAGGGACACTGTTAACCCAGAAACCCATTTAATAACCTTTGGGGACACTGTTAACCCAGAACACTGTTTCGGGCCTTACAATGTTAGCAACTCAGACAATTACCATCTTAATACATTACCGTACGATTCCCCTACAATAAACATTATATAAATACATTCATTTCCATGCGATCAGCATGTACTTAAACATTTTGATAGAAACATGCTTTCCGCCCCGGGAAAATATTTAAAACAGTTCAGTAAAAAGGGGCTCGTGAAACTCACCTTTTCGTGAGCAAATAGGTAACACTGTGCACGGCTACCGGTCCGGATCTGTAATACGATCCATAAGTCGTTACTATACAATTTCTATTAATATAACTTAAATTCGTGTTAACCGGTACGTCTGGGGACACTGTTAACCCAGTACCGTACACGATCCGGGGACAATGTTAACCCCGAAACACTTCTCAGGACTTAGATTGTGATATCACTTAGAGTTCTTTAGTCAAAACTACCTTTAGTTTGTTTTCCCGTTTTGCGTGCCTAGCACGGTTATCCGTTTTTATGTTTTAAAAAAAAATGAGTTTGGTCACACACGACCCGAAAATAGTTGTTACTGATATTTTAATTAAAGTGGTGAAATTAGAGCTCGGTTTAGACACCCCGTTCGGCCGTGGGACCCGTTTCCGTCTTCAATACACCGGAAACTGCTAAATCGGGTAAAATTACCCAAATCATCCGAATTATTTTCGGATGATTTATTTTTACTTGATTAACTTAGTTTCATGAAAATAGTCCATTTTTAGGGTTTTTATACACCAGTCAGCTCGCTTAGGCGAACTTTGCCGGTTTACGTGTTTTAAGCTTTAAAAGTTTGTTTTTATTTTCTATTTAGCACATATAATTATCCGTTTAGTCTCGGATCTTGAAATTTTGAACAAATCACTTTTTGACAGTGGGGAATTTTATAAAATTATTTCCATAATTAATTTTTATATTTAACATTTATTTATCTATTTTTAAACGCCATTTAAACACTAAATATATCAAAAATACCAAACGATCTTAGAAAAATCCCAAATTTTTCTGGGATGACCCCTGCCATCCACATAGTTCCCTGTAATTTTTCCAGAACCAAAATCTCATTTTTCATGCCATTTTCACCAAAACCGAACTAGAAAACCCTAGAACTCGTTTTACCGAAAAGCCTACTTAGACTTCTCCAACGGATCTGAAATTTGTGTGACTTTTATATGTTATAAAAAACTTATCTGGAATTTTCCAGAATTTTTCATGATGTTTAACTATTTTTCATCATTTTTAGCCAAAACCGAGCATTAAATTCACCAAATATTCATCATTTGTCCAAAAATTACCAAATTTTCACAGATCTCATATTTTCATGTGTAGATATTCTCTGTGAAATTTCATGACCCAACTCTAAGTCTATCACAATCTGTCCAAATCATATAAATCATACGAAAAACCGAACTACCTTGTGTTTCTAGCTTTATATCGCAAAGATCTTGCTTTCTAGCCTTTGCTAGCAACTAGATATAACACCTACAAGCACAATAACACCACACCAAGCAAGTTACACCCACAATCAAGCCATTTCTTTCATGGTTTCGGTTAAGACATCAAAACAAAGATTTTAACCGTAAAAATTCGTTTTTGACTCTTTTAACTCCTTTCTTGGACCAAGATCCCTTGTATAACTTGTATACATCACTTGATCACGCAAGAATCGGTTTCATCTCGGGTTCTCACCCATTTTTCATTTTAAACCTCATTTTCTTGTAAATGACTCGAGAAAAGAAGATGAACACGACTATAATACGATCTTTACCTCGGTTTCTTGGTATAAATCAAAGGGAAGTTGGATGAATGTTTGAAGGGTTGAGAGAATTTGAGTTTGGTTGATTGAGAAAAAGAAAAAAATGAAGGCTAATGCCTTAACAAGACCGATCGGTCTTCATAAGGTGTGGGGGTGGGGCCCACACCTCCAATCTTGGCCACACATTCGGATTGTGTAATCCGGATAATGTTTTGGATAATCTGGTTCAGTTCGTTTTTCGGTTAAACGTTTAATTCGGCTTAAAACGAGGCTAAAACGGTCGTATTTCGGCTTAAAAATGAAATTTATATAAAACCGATTTAAAAACTTTAAAAACTTAAACCATGAAATTTATTGACTTAAAACATCATATTATTAATGACTGCACATCTTTTTTGGCTTGATTGATCATCTCCTGCTTGGTTTGGTATTAAAGGTTTCGTTTAACGTACCGACGTACCATTAAATCGAAATTCTTTTTCCGTGTTATAATTCACTTATCCCGAAGCTTTAATGCTTCGTAAACATTACTAAACATCATATATTTCGTCTATAATGTAATCCCCGATTCGTTCGGGTTTCAATAACCGTTCATCGGTTAATCGTAATTCCAATACGATTAGTCGTATAATCGAGTATAATTCGTACTGTGAATCATTCATACTCGTATAAATTCATTATAATTCATATATTCCATATTAAATAACACATAAATAGTATATACCGGCTAGGGTATTCCTGAATTTGCCGGAATCGTTACACTGCTTTCTGTGGAATTTCTTCAGGGTCTTAAATCCTTGATTTCTTTCTACCATGAAGCTCCTTGAAGTGGCCCTTGCTTAGATGATACCCAATTTCTCTCCTAAGACCGATTCAATCATCGGTCATATGGCCTAAATCTTCGTGGAATGCACACCATTTGGACTTATCCTTGAAGGATGTTGACTTCTCATTTTTCCAAGGTCACCTTGCTTTCTCTCCAAGATGCTTCATGGCACATATTAAGCCATGAGTATCAACATAATAGCAGTACTCGGAAATTCTTGGATAATATTTATCATTGTCGTCTTCTTCGACCGCACGGACGTTTTGGTTGCTGAACTTTGAATATGGCTTAGAATTATCGTTCCTGTAAGAGGATCCTTGTTTTTTGTCAGGTGACTCTTGTTTTGTTGGAGTACCCAACCTTTCTTGGATCCTTTTATCATCCTCCAGTCTTATGAATCATTTTTCTAGTCTTTTGATGTACTTTGCTAGTAATTTAATAATATTACTTCCTGTTACCTTTCAAACTTTAATTAATTATTCATAGATGCTTACTTTCCTGAATTTGCTATCAATAATATTAAACTAGTGTTAGTTATGTTAGTCCTTTATATGTGGAACTCATAAATATTTTGAAAACACCTATATTTAAATAACTGCTCAAAACAGTTTCTCTTATACTTTTAGTAAAATGATAAAACGTGTTCCAAATATTTTGAAGACCGAAATGAGTTCATGCTCCTTTCACATGCAAAAGGCGTTAATGACTAAATATAATTCTGTAATTCGATCTCTTTTTAGAAATACTAGGAACTAATTTTCGGTTGCCAATATGTTTCCTCCTTTTTAAAGACTATGGATTCGACGTCAATAAAGTTGTGATGTTTTTAACTCTATAATGAACATATTTAGGAATAAAATTCAGTGACTAATAAGTTTCCCTTCAAAACCTGATTGCTTATATTGCGTAGACATGATTGTAAATTTTGACGCAAATAATGTGCCAAAATATTAGCGGCTGGTTATCAGTCACTAATATAAGTCACATAAAAGATAGTCTCTGGTATTATCAGTAACTGATAAATCAATCCCAAAGAGTATGTATTTGAGACTGATATATTAGAGCTATGATAATCTACTTCCTTGAAATGGTAAAATAGGTGTCGATGATTAGAGACTGAACATCAGTCTTTACTAATTTCATCTACAAAACGTTCCCGAAGACTAAATATCAATTCTGAAAAGTCCCTTATATGACTTTTGCGACTAATCTTCAGCACCATTGCTTTTTTTTTATTTGGTAGAAGTTACGCAAAATACTTTGAAACTGGACACCAGTCTTTGATCCTTTCATATACAAAAGGCATATAAAACTGATTAAGAGTCCCTAATTAGATACATTTTGCGAATATTAAGAATTGATTTTCAGTCTCTAATATTTTCCTTCCATGTTAGAGACTGGAGATCAGTCATCATACATTTGCGCCATTGTTCATTATGTATTTGAGACTAAATCTCAGTCGACAAGAAGTTTACCTTCAAAAGCTTATATTTCCTAGATATAATTAGGACTGAAATTTAGTCTAAGATAGTGTATTAGAATATTAGCAACTGATTATTAGTCACAAACAACAGTCAGATGAAAGTCAGTCCCTGATGTAATTTGGGACTGATAAATCAGTCCTTGATATTATGTATTTGAGAGTGATATATTAGTCCCTCATAGTTTAGTCTCTAATACTCACTTTGTTTTGTAATGAGTCCTTTTGTAACCCCATCTTGAATGCCTCAACAATCATAGCCATGTCAAGATTTGGGATTTCTAAGGCCTCCCTTCCAAACTTGGTGGCAAAATCTCTTAAGGATTCATCGCGAGGTTGGACAACACGATATAAATCACTAGTTAATTTCTCAAATTTTCTACTACAAGAAAATTGGCTATTGAACAAATTAACTAAGTGTCAAAATGAAGTAACAGAATAAGGGGGAAGACTTAGCAGCCATTTGAGAGTGGATCTAGTTAATGTGGATCCAGAGCCTTTGCATAGGAAGGCTTCTTTAAGCCTCATCGGAAAGGGAATGATTTCCATTATTTCCGTGTATTGAGCCACATGTTCCTCTGGATCGGTTGAGCCATCGTACGCCTTCATGTTGGGGGGTTTGAAACCGTTTCGGGATCTCAGCATCACATATCGGTGGAGCAAACCTTTATAGCTTATGACTTCCTTCCGGAATCTCAGGAATGGGTTGAACCACTCCTGGGACATTGGATATCATATCATTCAATTTCTGTAGTTCCTTGGGCATGGCTAGATTGATACATGTATCCTACGTAGAACCAGGGTTAGTTTCTAAAGATATATGATTATAAAGGTTACCTCTTTGTTGATTAAATGTTGGCATCCCAGAAGAGTATCCAAGGTAAGAAGTATCAGACATGACAGTTGGTCCATCGGAAGCAATAGTCTGCATAGGGATGAAATCTCCCTCATGGACTTCTGTCGAACTTTGATGTTGAAGTCCCAGGGATCCTTGACTTTGCATGAAGGATCCTTGAGGCTGAAAGTTGAAGGATCCTTGATGAAACAATCCAGAGGATCCTTTCTGGAAGATCGAGGATCTTGGCTGAAGGATGGATGATCCTTGCTGGAGGATTGAGGATCCTTGAGTGTGCTGACTCATGGATCCTGGTTGACGGATGGATGATCCTTGCTGGAGGATCGAGGATCCTTGAGTGTGCTGACCCATGGATCCTAGTTGAAGGATAGATGATCCATGTTGGAGGATCTAGGATTATTGAGTATGCTGACCCATGGATCCTGGTTGGAAGATTGATGATCCTTGTTGAAGGATGGAGGATCCTTGAGCATGTTGAGCCACAGATCCTGGAGTGGTAAAATCCAGCATCCTAGGCATCAAGGGAATCTGATCCTCCACTGTTCTGCTGCTCCATGTACGCATTATCCTGTGAAAACATAGCAGAAACATCATTGTTAGAATTTACCACAGAAGTGGCAGCGGTGGTCTTTGAGCCTTGGAAGACTGGAGTTTACATCTTGCTCCCAGCAGCGTTGGTTCTCTGCACTCCTGCGGGTGGAGGAGGCATTGGCAATGAAGCTTTTGATGAGAGAGAAACTGATGAAGGCATGGTGGTTGAAGCATAAGTTTGTTGAGAGGCCATTGGTAATGGTATAGGTTAAAAAGGTTGAAAATTGATAAGAAATCTTCTGGTTTAAAGCACCACTTGCCCCACGGTGGCCGCCAAATTGTTTTGGTCAAAAACCGGCTTAAGGATAATGTAACCAAATTTGTATATGTGAGGTAGAGTGCTTGTATAATAATGATGAATATGTAGTAAAAATGGATAAGAACACAGAGATTTGTTACGAGGAAAAGCACTTGATCTTGATAGGATCGCCGGCACAAAAAACCCCGAGTGATGACAAATCGTCTATCACCACTATATTAATCAAAAGAGTAAGGTTACAATGGTGGAGCTAAAGATCAGTGAATACAATAATTGCAAAGTGTAAGTAGTGTAGCTAGAATAATCTCTGCGAACTAGAATGTGTAAGTTGTGTATGTGACCTAAACCGACACAGCTTAATATATACAAAAAATGAAGCTAACTAACAACCCTATAAACTCGCCACTACTCCATAGAAACGTTGCATCCACTTTGACCACATTCTATTTCCATTGAGCTGCGAATTAGTGGGTTGACTTGGTCTCTTTGTCGTTATACCTGTTAAATACAATACCATTCAAAGAATACAAACTTTAGTAGATAATTAATACTTAGGATCCTTGATCCTAAGCAACCTGGAATATATCTTAAGGATAAATGATCCATAAGTCATATAAGGATAACATATCCTCAGCACAAAAATTTGTGCCCTAACAGATTGTTGATGTTCATCCACTAAAATCGGTTTATTACTTGTCAAGTGAGTGTACAACATAACTTATTTAAAACAACTATTGGGTGGTTATTACATGAGTTATATAATTTTTCAAGAGTTGTGTGGATTAATACTTGGTAACTCAAGGTTAATCCTTTACAAATTAACTAATCTTAATTGGTGTTTTAAGCGTAATACAAAGGTAATTTTTACTAAAATATCAAGGATAACTCACTTAGTAATTTAAGGGGTTGTCTCATCTTTAAAGTAAGTTATCTTATAAATACTCAATATAAACCAATTGCTTACATAAATTAATGTTTTAGTGGAGGTCATGAAGTTATGCGTATCTCTTTCTTTAATTATCATTGAATAACATGACTTAGGAAATGTGTTATTCCCACATTTAATCACTATAGTAAGCTTATATCACATGTTTACCAAATAATTGTTAAACCAAGTTAAGAGGAGTTTTAACTAAGATGATACACTTTTATCCTTGATCATTTCTAGAAAAAATTAAAAACCCAAGAATATTTTTTTTTAATTTATGATTTTAATTTTATTCTAAACATATATTTGTCAAACCAAAACTACTATAATGTTTACATCCGGTTAAAATAATTGCAACGATTTAGTAGTAAAAATCAAACAAGTGTGTCCGTGAATCGATACTTGGTTCTTACCGATACTTTACTACATATACGATAAATACAATTGCATATTTGTGTATGGTTTAGCTAAAATAATAATATTTATGAATTAAAACTCGAAATTGTGTGAAATAATCCTCTAAAAAACTTAAACACTTTTTCTACCCTATCTACGCTGCATCAACAAACAAACTCTTTATGTAAGGCCCCGGTCCTAGTGCCCTACTTTGGTGTTGGATTTACTCATAAACACAGTTCTAAATATCAGAGTTACTTAAAACTTTTCGTGGAATATAATAAGTCAACTATATATTACATAACCTTTCAAATCTTTTCTTAACATCATTCAAATTGGTCTTTCGAAATAGAAACTGTTTCGGTCAAAAATTGACAAAGCAACTTTTGATCAAATTAGTGCGTGAGGTGGAGTGCTTGTTAATAATAAGATTGAACACAAGGATATGATTACGAGGGAAAAAACCCTTGATCACAATAATCTTACGTCGGTCAAGAATTAACAACGTAATCTTTGGTCGAATTGCTTCGGTCAAAGATTAAGAACGTAATTTTTGGTCGGATTCGTATATGATTATGGTAATCTCCGGCACAAAAAACCCCCGGACGGTGAAAACTATCATCGTCGAGTTTATTAATATCGAAAATAGGTGATTACAAGTGGTGGAGCTGATAAGTGATCAAATGCTAAGTGTTACAGAGTATGCTAGTGGCTAGGTCGTGAAAAGTGTGTGTTTTAATGATATTATCAGCTCATATATATAAAAAAGAGTTACAACTGAAATCCCGGGAAATCCGCCCTTATCTTTAATAAAAACGTTTCTTGCTTTGATCTCGTGGTTTAATGGCTTTAAATGCGAATTTATGTGTTGGACTTGGTCTCTTAGCCGTTACTCCTCACGTCTTTGACCGATTCTTTAAGGAGTCACTTGTCAAACATAGTCCCATCTGCGAAATAACTTCAAATATTCGAGGATAATACAACAGTTAGCAATTCTCGGGGATACCGAATATTGAAAACCTGTTAGTAAATCCGGGATCCTTAAACATAGAAATGATTCCTGACAATAATAGAGTTCTTCCATGTGCTAATATTAACTATAAGTGGGAGATTTCAGCATACAGTCAATATTTGACCGTTAACCATTAATTGGCCTTTACTCCTAACGGTTATAACACATTTGACGCGTTTTCTTCAACCACCACCCCTGTATTTCGCATGGACTAAATCAACAATTAATATCTGCAATTATAAATCAACACCAAGAGAGAAATATCTATTTATTAGTATTAATACTCAGGATACTAGACTCATATGAGAATCCTAAACATATTCGGGATCCCGAGAATATTTAGGATCCTGAGCTGACCACAGATCCGACTATAAAATTTGGGCCCTAACAGAAACATAATTAAATATGACAACATAACATTCTTCTCAAGATGCCAGTATCTACAGTCCAATGCCATGTGTCTTCAATCAAGCCAACTACTTTAACCTATTCACCTGCGTGCATACTTAAAGTCAGCTACGCTGAGTGAGTTCTAGTTAATCAGGCAACATACATTTCATACACATACATACGCATATGCATCCGAAGATACATAGTATATACTTAACCTGCTTATACTTCATTCCATATATACATACATTCATTCTTTCATACTTTCTTTCTTTAATGTACACAATACTTGAATAACTATCCTTACATTACAAAGAGCAATTCTCCTTACATACCTCGGATATTATTAGGGTCCGGTGCCTTTAATCCTCGGATATTATTAGAGTCCGGTGCTCGTCATCCTCGGATATTGTTAGGGTCCGGTGCCCTCCATCCTCGGATATTAGTAGGGTCCGGTGCCCTCCATCCTCGGATATTATTAGGGTTCGGTGCCCTTCTTTCCATAGGACCATACCATCATACATTCAATTCATTACTTTCATATTTATGTAATTTCAAACATACTCTTAACATTTTCTAAATCATTCTCAGATCATTCATACAACATTCATATATCATTCATACATAATTTATAACACATTCACATATCATACACTTACCACTTAAGGTAAGTGTATTAACTAATCACATCAAGTATGCACACAGCCCCGAAACATAACAAGAAAATGGGGCTAGAAACTCACCTGGGTCTGATTCCTTTAAGAGTTAATGGTAACTCATTTCCTTAACTGGACGCACCTAACTGTATAACCATTACAAGTATCAATTAACCAGCCCTAACTATATCATACTTCTATATTAATGTAACCCCTAGATAACAGAGGTCCGGGTGCAGCGCCCCTGGCAGCGGGGTCTAGGGGAAGCAACCTATAGTAGGGTCCAAGGGCAGAGCCCGTGGCTGGAGTTAAGCTGCCAGGTCTACTTGAAAAAAATTTATTTCATTAACTGTTCTTTACTAAAATTCATCAGAAAAATTGAAGTTTGAACTAATCTAATCGAATGGAGATTCTAATCGAATGACCATTCTAATCGAATGGAAATTCTAATCGAATGACCATTCGATTCGATTACTTTGCCATTCGGTTCGATTACTTTTTTGTCAATTCGATTACTTTTTGACCCATTCGATTTGATTACTTTTCTATCAATTCGATTACTTTTCAACTCAATTTGATTACTTATCAACCCGGTCGATTACTTTATCAATTCCATATCAACTCGATTCGATTAATTTAATGACTCAGGTTTCTTAAGGACTCGATTTAAATATGGTTTCCATTCTTAACACTTTCCAACCTTTCCTTTCGACTCGTTTTTCCCGTCTTGCTTGAGAAACGAGCCTTGGTCTATAACAACACTGTTTTCTTCCAATAACTCGGTCCAAACGTTACCCGTTTGTCCCCTTTCATTCTAAAACACCTCGTTTACGTCCAAGTTCATATTTTTCTTGTATAAAAATGCCTGATTTGCCTTAGTATCAAATCTTAGGGCAAACCAACCTTAAAAACGTAACCTTTAATATAAAACGAACCTTTTTGGCTTTACTTCTAGCTACGGTTTGGCTCGATACGCGATTATGGACGTTTTCCTTGTTTGTATGATGAAGATCTAGCACAAACCCTTCTTGGTTCGGATTCAAATCTGATCCGAAATAGAGAGGAGTGTTTGTGTGTGTTTTTGAGTGTGTATGGAGGCTAGGAGATGGAAATGAGGGTTTTAGGGAGGTTTTAGGGAGTTTATATACCCTTAAGCCCATAAGGTCCATCACCATCCCTTATTCCATCTTTTATTGTCCAAGCCCATACTTTATTATTTTATTTAACTTAACTAAATAATAACACACTCATAAGTAAACGAAATTTCTTTTATTTATAATTATCAAAAGTAGGATGTTACACTTTATCTTGGGACATACCTCTTGAATCGCCTAATGACTTGATTCTAGAACGAGCTTTCACTTGATGTTTTCCTGTTGATTTGTGATAAACGAACACGATGGATCCTAGATCTTGCCTCTTTTAATCCGAAATGTTGAAGAATAGGTAGTGTGTGTGTGTGTGTGTTCTTGATCTAGGTAAATATAGAAATGTTTAGGGTTTATGAGGTTTTAGGAGGCTTATATACCATGAGCTCATGTACCTCAAGCCCATCTAATAAGACCCATCTTTCCTTAGCTAGGTCCATGGCTGATGCAGCGGAAAAATGATAATGAAGATCAAATCACGTTGATTCTTCGAATTCTCGTTATGAACTTCCAAAAACCCCAAATCCCACCCAAAGGTCAGGGAAAATGAAGAGAAAAATATTTATTAATCAAATTCAAGTTTACCTCTTCAGATTACATAAGAAACATATAAATAGACTTTCTAATACAAAATGGGCCCAAAAAAGGCCATTGGCCAAACACAAACCCAAAAAGAAAAACGTAAAAGCTGACGAAAAAACATAAAAAGGCCTATAACTTTATTTAAAAGGCGTTTTTGGACTTCGGACAAGGGCCAAACCACCGTAGGCTAGAGGCCAACGATAGACAATAAACCCCCCCAAACATAGCTTACAACTTTCTTCGTATTGTGCTCTCCAAAGAGCAACTCTTCTCAAAAGGTTCAAAAGATGCTGAGTTGGAATCCCATTCTAATTCAAACTAAGGATTCTTGTGGTTCTGAAGGATCCAGCTACATGAGAACTGCCACAACGTGCTCCTCGTCTCAAGCTTCGATTTCACTGGTAATGGGCTTGAAACGGAGCTTCGTGGGCCAAGTTATGCCCGTTTTCTTGGGACACCTTTGTAAGCACGATTATTGGCCTCCAAATATAACATGACACGTTCTTCAATACTTGGGACTCCATCAATGGCTATTAACATATCCCTAATATTTACTCCTTATTAAAGATAAATAATAGTAACAATAATAAAATTTGTTTATTAGTATTTTTCAATAATACGGATGTTACACATAACCTAACATATAGATAAAAAAACACGATGTCAGTATTCAACCATGTAAACCTCAACTCATGCCAACCATGCACGTCTAACATACACCTGCTAACTCATATATACCAAGAGTACAAAACATTTCATCATAACATACGTTATGTTTTAAGCCAGTTTAGTTGTCTAGATCTTTTAAGCCAGTTTAGTTGTCTAGATCTACACATATTTCATACACATCGCACTTCTCGATGTGTATGAAAAAAAATGTGTACTGGTTCGATCTATAATGATATTACTGGTTCATGCGAGAAGTAAAGTTACAGCGAGAAATGCGATAAGTTAATCTGAACCACTTATTTAATTTTTAATCTTGAATCATTAAAATATATAACAAGGTTATTAAAGTAATATACATGTATTCTCTGTCCAATTAATATATATAATTAAACCAATACACGTTACATTTTTAATTAATATAATCACAATAAATCCATAAAACAATAAATTATCTTTATAATTTTTTACCCTATCTCTTGAATTCACCCTACACAGCTATAATATTTTCCTACACCTCTACAATTTTTTTCTACACATCTTTAATTTTTTCGTACACGTGTAAATATGTTTTCTACACAATTTCAATTTCTTCGTACGCATGTTTTTCGTCCTAGACATCTTCAAATGTTTCCTACGCATATTTAATATCTTCATACGCATCTTTAATTTTCTCATACATATGTAACTTTTTATCCTACAAATCTTTAATTTTCTTATACACAACATATTTTTTCCTACAGATATACAATTTCGGCGAACACGTTTTTCTTTCGTCATACACATTTTCAATTTTTCCTATGTTTATTTAATTTATTCCCACGCATATTCAAAATTTTCCTAAACATTTTTAATTTTCTCATACACATATTTACTTTTTTCCCTACACATTTCTAATTTTCCCATACGCAACTTAATTTTTTTTACTACACATCTTTATTTTTGTCATACACGTTTTATTTCTTTTCCTACACATTTCCAGTTTATTCGTACACATTTTTTTTCTGTCTTACACATCTTCAAATTGTTAAATTTTTTATCAAAATAGCAATCAATAATGAAGATACTATTTTGCTTAAATGTTATAAATTAAAAAAAATTATTAGTGAAAAAAGAGCAAAATTAAATCTTACTCTAACATATAAAAAATAAATAAATTGTAACATACAAATCATAAATTCTTGAGCATTTATTTTGGGATAAATGGGATAAATTAAATGATAAATTATTTTATTCTACCTAAACTACCCTATTATTCTTAATTTCAAAGTCTTTCAAGTTTTATTAATTATAATAAATGCAATAATTTTTCAACCATTGATTAATAATTTAATGGTTGAGATCACTTCTCGCACTTCTCTCTATAAAATCACTTCTGAAATGAACTAAATCCTATATATATATATATATATAATAGTTTTTATCCTCCGTATTACATGGATTGTTTTCTATTATTTTTTTCTTATGTTTATTTATTTTTTGATTTTTTTTATGATATGAAAGTTAATAATATACTTATGGTTTGATAATAAATTGTTTCACAAATAAATAAGTTGTTATAACCCGGTTTAAAAGCTTTATGATTTTGATGTGACCCAAGACCCGTTTATTTTTTTTACTATAAAATTGGTATTTTAATTATAAAATATATATATATATATACATATTTTTTAAATAAATCATATATTAATTTTTAGTATTTCCTTACTTTATAGGATTTTTAAATCAAATATTTGGTAAGATCAGTTTTTAATTTAACGAGACCCGTATAAGAAATATCTAGGTTTGATGAGACTCATGCCCGTGAATTCGGGTCAAATGCATGGAAGCCTCCATTTAAAATCAAGCAAATCTGATGACTTCAATAAAAGGGGAATCGACCACATCGCGACATATAAGATTTTTATGGTTTTGTTTATATATATATATATGTTATATATATATAATGAATATCATTATAGATCGAATATATATGTATATATATATGTGTGTGTGTGTGTGTATATGGATGTGAGATATGGAAAGAGAAAATATGTAACCTCATAGTTTGTTTGATGTCTGCAGTGACGAACTTTACATTCAAGGAATTCACTCTATAATGGTGGACTTTGCTTTTCTTGGATCTATCATCCGTCATGTAGATTCGGACCTCGGGATTTGGAGCTTGTTGTGGATGCTTAAAGTATAGGTGTTATATTTTTTCTTCAATATCGACTTTTAGAAACAACTAACAATACACAATAAGCACCCTCCACAACTAGATGGCGCCTTACACCGCACAACCACATGAAACAAAACTTACATCAAATTCGACCATAGGTGCTGTAAGTCTAATCTATATATTTTAATAAAAGACTACTTAATTTGCAATTTGTCAATCTTATAGCCCTTCTTAACTCTTTTTTTTCAACATATTTCAATATATTGTCCCTTACCTTTAATTCATTTCAATATATGAATTCAAGTTTATTTTTATTAAAGGAAACTTCTAACCGATTCATTCATTAATATTAAATGGTGAAATAAGAAAATACGAAAATTTCAACATTGAAATTGCTAGCTTGTTATAATAAAACTTTCAAGTCATAGGTAATTGCAAATTAAAGAAAATAAAGGCACATCATTGTCTAAGAATTTGGATTTGTATCGTAATAAAATACAAATTGTTTTTAAACTGGGATTTGAGCAACAATGCATAATATTTTATATAAGATTGGTTTCAGTTTTTGATTTAAAATTTTCTCATATGCATTTGAACTTAGGAAAATGTGCATTTTCTTAATTTTCTCCAATCGTTTTATATAAATATTGCAAACATAGAGAGTACCTATTACATAAATCTTGGTGTTTAGTTTTAATTAATTCGTAATATAATTACAATTCGTACCTATAACGATTTAATATATGAACTATATGTCATTTATTTATTTGACTTTTTGTGTAATATAAATGGTTTTAGTAATAAGAAAATAAATATTTAGTTTTTAATATTTTCTTCCATAACTCACCAAAATGTTTCAAAACATATATATTTTATGACTTGATTTATATAAAATATGTAAAACTAGTCTCAAAACAATGTTAATATATGAAAAAACTTAAATAAATGTTTGGTTGTTATGAGTTCCTACAAGTTCTTAACTTTTTTTGGAGTTCTGAAATGATATCAACTATACACACACACACACACACACACACATATATAGGGGATGGTTCAGGAGAGAAATGAGATTATTGCGAGAAGTACGAGAAGTGATCTTGAACCATTGATTTGGTCAAATCAATGATCCAGATTTATAGTGTCAATTTTATAATAAATTGAAAACTGATATGAAAAGTTTTAATGATGAAGTATATAATGGTAAATTTTTGGTATGTAACCTACTAAATTTAATTAAACACACATAAACTAGAATAATTTAATTAATCTGACCCTTTTCCAAATTTAACTTAATTATATAAATAATAGTAAAAGTTCATATTTTATGTTGTAAAATATATACAAACCTATGTATGATTAATTGTGTGTAGGCGCAATGTAAGCTTGTGCATGTACAAATTTCATCTTTCTACAAGAATTATTAATTTAACTATGTTACAATCAATCTGTGTAGGGAAATTTTTAGTTGCGTATGTATGTATATATGTTGTAAATAGAGTTTTGTTACCTATAAAATCACGTTTGACAAAAATGTGAACAATATGTAGGTTAATATGAATAATGTGTAGGTTAATATTATGATCAGTGTAGGTTAATAGTATGGTCTTTGTAGGTTAATATGAATAATGTGTAGGTTATTATTATGATCGATATAGGTTATAGTATGATTTGTGTAGATTAATATGAATAATGTGTAGGTTATTATTATGATTGGTGTAGGTTATTAATCTTTAATTAATGCGAGCTAATTCTTTCCAAATATAAAAAATTTGAATGTTTACCATTGTACCCTTGTAATTAAGTAAAAGAAAAAATAAAATGAAATTTTTGATTGGTTGAGATGACCTCTCGCAATAATCTCATTTCTCTCCTAAATTTAAACTTATATATATATATGCTTAAGTTTAAGAGAGAAATGATCTTAGTGCAAGAAATGTGATAAATAATTTCAACCAATCACATATTTTCTTTTCTATTTTTAATTTATTTAATTAGAATGGTGTATTAATAAATTATCTAGTTTTGTTATTTTGGTAACTAATAAATGTTAACAAGATGTTGCTAACCATTGTTATTTTATTTTATTATATTTAGTTACCATTTTTAATTCTTGATTTTCTTCTTTTCAAAACTAATTTATTGATTATGTCAACGTTATCAAAATAATATGAATCACGAGATTCAATATTTTCGAATAATAATATTTGTCCTACACAACGAACAATGTCAAATTCTATTTTTATTATTTAATTCACAACTAAATACTACACAAAGTATTGCTCGTGCATATATAAAATCTGGTCAAGAGTTTTATCATTTCAAATACGGAGAAATAATTTATCATATGTAACTAATATTCTTCCTGCACAATATACATAACATCCTACATCACAAATAAGAGTCATATACAATTTCATAGTTACTACCTACACAACCAATCATAATCTCTACATTACTAAATAGTTACTACCTTACGCAACAAAAAATAATCTGACACAATACTTAAAACTAATATATATACTCCACAATAATCAGGACATCCTACATAACATATAAGGTTCATATACAGTTGTACTTATATAGGTTTACATATACAAATAATCACAATAATCTCACAAGAATGATCTAGCTACACAGATTAAATATATAATCTTAAACACTACTATAATGTACATCTTAACAAGCACTAACACTTACAAATAGCAACCTACACATATATAATAGCTACAACTAAGAAATTACGTAATGCACATATTAGCAGACCACACATGTTAATAGAATACATATAACAGTTACAACCTTCATGTTACAAAATGCATATAGTAACATAAAGCAACACATACAAATAACAACCTACACATATAAATAAAAGCCTATACATATGTATCATAATCATTACATGAAATGAATAACTACCTACATATGCAAATATGTATCACCTAATCACTATCTTCATATTTATAGAACTACCTACACATGTCTATAAAACAACAAAAGCTAGTCTTACAAATAACAAAATTAGTCTCGCATTATGCATAAACTCCTAATAATAAATAATAACAAACAATGTTTTAAGTTACTCCAACACATATAGTAACATGAAGCAACACATACAAATAACAACCTACACATAAAATAAAAGCCTATACATATGTATCATAATCATTACATGAAATGAATAACTACCTATATATGTAAATATGTATCAGCTAATCACTATCTTCATATTTAGAAAACTACCTACACATGTTTATAAAACAACAAAAGCTACTCTTATAAATAACATAATTAGTCCCCCACTATACATAAACTCCTAATAATAATTAATAACAAACAATGTTTTAGGTTACTCCAACACAGCGTAACAAAGTTAATGTTGAACTATAACATTTTTATCGTCACATTAATTATATTTGTAAGTAGAAAGCACTAATTTTTATTACGAAATACAAAATATCATAATTTAACGGTACTTTTATTCTTAATATAATACACTTTTAACATAGAAACCTAATTTTAAACCAAAATCAATATATTGCCAATCGATTTTTTAAGACAGGTCATAAAACATTGAAATTGTTTATGAAATCAATTATTCAATCAATAAAAAAAATAAAGAATTAAACCTTAATCATTTACTAGATAACCTTTTCAACAAATTAACGGAGATTTTATGAATAACTTGTGGCTAGGCATGTGACAATTTCTTTCTAGTTAAATAATTTTTTAATATTTGACATTAAGATATTATGTTGGCTAAAAATTTGAGATTTCATTATGATAGTTAAATTCAAAAACTTAGCTCCTATAAAGAAAAATATTAATATACCCTTTTGTCTTAAATGCCATTAAAATGAGTAAGCTCAATTTTACAATATTGTCATGCTGATTATAGACCATCGATCAAACATAATCAAGGGTTATAATTTACTTCTCATATTTCTCACAATAAAACCATTTCTCGTCTAAATCATTCCCTATATATATATGTGTGTGTGTGTTTGTATGTGTATGTATATGTATATAGCTTTTTATGTGAAGTTTGATTATATCTTTTAATAAGTAACTAGCTTTTTACCCCCCCCCCCCCCCCCCCGGTTGCTACAATGGGTACGCGTCGGAAACTCGGTTGTCACTCGTAAAATTTTCAAACATTATGCCACTACAAGAAAGGTATTTAGATGTATAAATGTAACAATGAATGTGAAACGTGGTAGCAATTCATTATTAGCAGTACAACATTGCTTAACATTGATTTCGCCTATGCACACACATCTTGCATAGCTATTGGGATATACTAAAACTGAGTCCACGAACATGCTCGTTTATCACCCAACGAGTTCCACGAAATTGAAAATATACATTCAAGAGAGAAAACTAACATATGAAAACGCTTACTTGTTAATCCAGCTAAAGATTACAACACAAATTACACAATTGAAGGAAAAAAAAACATATATATGTTCGTGTGCACCTTCAGAGTTGTGGTGAAATTTATAGCACTCTAGTTCGTCTAGACTGCATATATTCCAATGCAGAAACCAGGGTAATATTTTTGTATACAAATATATTCAAATATATATAACCAAAGGCTAAAGAACAACGAAGCATGATTGTTGTGACTTCCCCAAGTTAAAAAGCATGACAAATATACTAAATTAAGTGAAGCAATTCAAAGGTAAACTTACTTAAGCAATCTTTCCTTTTTAACACTTCATTTTCGATGACTTCTACAACTGGATCTTCTTCTTTGAGTTCCAACATGATCAGTTTTGCAGCTGGATCACTTAATTGTATTGCACTAAAACCTAAATATCAGGTTTCATATAATCTAACCTTATGTCTACATTATTATAGGTTTGTTTCCTACAATTTAATGTATCTATAAATGAATATTTTTGACTGAAAACTAAATCTCAAAATCTTAATGTAAACATGAACGACTTGTTTTACGAAACTGTGCAACCAACAATTGTAACCTAACCATAATAGTTGTACTTAAGTTTTGGTCAACGACATAGTTGATGAACACCCCCAATTACCAAGAATCCATTTGTGTGTAAAAAATCTTGTAATGGTCCAAAGGGGATCAACACTCATGTGCGTTTCTTGATTTCGGCTGACTCCAATTCCCCACAAATAAATAAATAAAACAAAGCCACCTAAATTAATATACTGTTTTTGTTGTGAATGTTTATTTCACAACTCACATGTAATACAAATAGGTACTAAATCTGATACGTTTATGTAACTGAGAACCGAATGTAATACATTAACCGATACAGAGGGGAGATTAGAAGCTTAGAGTTTACAGAGAAGGAGATGAGAAGAAGAAGACAACCACAATCTAAACAATATTCATTCATACCCTATTCCATACTCTGGTCGTGCTTATAACTTTTGTTGGTCATTCCCAAACCCGTGGGCCTTTCACCAACACTAAACTGGGCTACAAGGTTGGGTCTATTTGGATTGGGCCAGTTGTGTTCATAACATTTTTGTTTCTCTAATCAACACAACTTCTAGGACCATGCATACATGCAAGTTAAAAAGAAAATTGTTAACATTTAAACTGCAATTTGAGATGTAGCAACACAACCTACAACTCTAGAATTGGGGAATTCTTGTTTCCATATCCTATTTGGGTGAATAACATACACATGGAAAGTAACCATCAAAATACATTAAATTTTATCTACAGTAACAAAATGTGAGTAACCTACGTGACTTGTGATTTAATATATATATATAAATGTTTATAAAATTTGAATACATTGTTTGGATGTATTTATTTTTAATATTAATTGAATAACGTTCGGAATTATCCCAACACCCATATAAGTCTTCCTAATACATAATGTCAGTTGTTCATAATGATTTTGATACTTCATTCTTGACTTACCCAAAACATCATCAAGAAAGAAGTTCTTCACTGTAAAAAAAACCCATTACGTCATATTTTCATCCCGAGACATTATGGTCCTAATTCCTAACCATAACCCATGCTATTAGACAAAAGACCAATTGCGATGTGTTATTTATCTATGAAGATTTATTACAAATTGAGTTGTATACAAGGTTTTAAATAATAAATTGTGTTTCAATTATTGGTTTCGGCATTTTTCGTGCACTCCCCCGTACGTGATCTTTTTCAGTTGTACCATTCCCTTTATACAGGCTATTTTACATTTTGTGGGTCCCATTATATACAAGATTTATTTTATCATCTACGATTTATTTTATCATCTACGATGAGTTAATAAGTTGGTAGATTTAAAGTGATCTATCATATTATATTTCCCTTTTGTTCTAGCATCACCCACGTATTTTATAAAATGTGCGACTTGTAATTGTAATGCATAACATAATTAGAAATCATAGGAATACACGGAAGAAATCCACGTAATTGCTACAACATAACAATATGTACGGTTGAGCCATGCACAACCCGTAAACATTTAACGATAATTTATTATACGACACAACACGATACACAATGTTGCATATGTCTCTTGTCCAGTACAGATTAAAACTTATGGTACCAAAACACACCTTTTTGTTCGCTATTCTCATCAGGCTCAATGTAGATGCACTCCTTAGCCTCTCTCCACATGGCCTTGAAAATGGGGGTCCGGTCGATCTTATAAAACTCACCCAAGACTGGCTTGATGGCATCCCGAGCCTCCTTTGCGTGGTAATGGGGAATGTATGAAATCAAATGATGCAACACGTGAGTGTGTGTAACGTCATGGAAAACCCGGTTCAAGAACCCGAAGTCCCTGTCGATTGTGGATAAAGCCCCTTTGATCCAGTTCCATTCGGTGGAATCATAATGCGGTAACGAGAGATGGGTGTGGTGCAGATACGTGATCAAAACGAAGAACATATGTACGCCTAGCACGGGGATTCCGTACATGGCCATCACCCAAGCAGCTCCTTTGGCTTCTACAAGACGCTTAACCACGTAAAGCACACCGAGCATGCCGATATCGGATACAACGACCTGAATGCGCTCACGATCGGTGAAGATGGGGCTTAAAGGATCGAAGTGGTTAGCGAACCTACCGTATTTCTTGCCGGAAATATTTGTCAGGAGGTATAAAGGAAATCCCAGGGTCAACCTAAAAACCAAAGTGAACACTCGACCAGGCGGGTTGTTAAGAAGCTTCGAGTAAATCAAAACTTTGGATTTGCGTTTAGGAATGTAAACTTCATCGTTATCGAGTGAGTTTGTGTTGGCATGGTGATTTCGATGGCTATACTTCCATGAGAAATACGGCGTGAAAAGGAAGGAGTGGAGGAAGAACCCCACAGTGTCGTCAATCCACTGGTATTCGCTATAGGCGTGGTGCCCGCATTCGTGACCAATGACCCATAGACCGGTGAGGATGCTGGCTTGGCAAAACCAGTAAACTGGCCATGCTAAGTAGTTAAGAGGAGTGGGAATAAGAGGGATGTATGTGCTGGCTAGATAGTAGAAGACATAGGCCACAATGAGGTCATGAACAACATAGTAGGAGGAACGGATGGCCGATCGCTCGAAGCAGTGTGCTGGGATTGCTTTCTTTAGATCACTTAGCGAAAACGGCGGTTCAATGGGGACGCGCTCCAGGATGTTTTTCCCCTCCGATGGATCAGACATCCGACCACCTGCGCCCATGTTGTTGGATATATACTTGATAACCTACAAATTATATAATATAGAGAAGCTAGGTGAGAATGAAATACAATAACTAATTAAAAGGCTAAAGAAGCAAGAGAGAGACCTCAAAGAGAAGTGATGAGTTAGTTCTCTTCTGTTGGTGATTCCTTTGAGGCTCGTCACACTTCATATTTATAATCAAAACGTGCCAAAAACATTGCTTCATTTTCCATGAAATTTTTGATTATTTTAATCGCCAACTACCATCGTTCAACTTTGCTACAATTTTGCAGGATAGGCCGACTTTCTACTTAAAAATACTAAGGAGTATGCTTTTTACAATCATTTTTATATTCTGTCATCGGATTTTTATGTAAAACATAAGTGGCTAAATATAGTATTTGTTACGTTGGCAATTTATGAATATTCAATAATCACGATAACCCTATATATGAATTACGAGCATAGTTCAATTTGCCAACGAATTCAACTTCCTTAGAAGTGTTCAATTTTTATGTCCAAGGTTGAAAGGCTAACTATTTTGTAATAAAATGTTTGTATCACCAAAGTTAGAGTCCAGCTAAAGATTTATTCAGTTGCTGTAAACATCCACACTACGATTTTATGAAAACATATATTAAATAGTCAGAAAATTTGGTGAAAAAAGCTCAAAGAAGACCAAAGTTGAGGGCCTTTCTAAAAAAAGACCAAAGTTGAGGGCCTAACATGTAAATGGAAAAAGTTCAAACGAGGCCAAAGTTTATTTTTAAGTTGATGGGCTAATATGTAAATAGTAATCCCTCCGTCCCATTAAAAGTGTTATGTTTGAAAAACACAAAGTTTAAGATAGATTGACAAAAGAATAATTTGATCAAGGTACCTTTGCATTTCTCCTGCTAACAGCTGAACCACATAAACTAGAATAATTTAATTAATCTGACCCTTTTCCAAATTTAACTTAATTATATAAATAATAGTAAAAGTTCATATTTTATGTTGTAAAATATATACAAACCTATGTATGATTAATTGTGTGTAGGCGCAATGTAAGCTTGTGCATGTACAAATTTCATCTTTCTACAAGAATTATTAATTTAACTATGTTACAATCAATCTGTGTAGGGAAATTTTTAGTTGCGTATGTATGTATATATGTTGTAAATAGAGTTTTGTTACCTATAAAATCACGTTTGACAAAAATGTGAACAATATGTAGGTTAATATGAATAATGTGTAGGTTAATATTATGATCAGTGTAGGTTAATAGTATGGTCTTTGTAGGTTAATATGAATAATGTGTAGGTTATTATTATGATCGATATAGGTTATAGTATGATTTGTGTAGATTAATATGAATAATGTGTAGGTTATTATTATGATTGGTGTAGGTTATTAATCTTTAATTAATGCGAGCTAATTCTTTCCAAATATAAAAAATTTGAATGTTTACCATTGTACCCTTGTAATTAAGTAAAAGAAAAAATAAAATGAAATTTTTGATTGGTTGAGATGACCTCTCGCAATAATCTCATTTCTCTCCTAAATTTAAACTTATATATATATATGCTTAAGTTTAAGAGAGAAATGATCTTAGTGCAAGAAATGTGATAAATAATTTCAACCAATCACATATTTTCTTTTCTATTTTTAATTTATTTAATTAGAATGGTGTATTAATAAATTATCTAGTTTTGTTATTTTGGTAACTAATAAATGTTAACAAGATGTTGCTAACCATTGTTATTTTATTTTATTATATTTAGTTACCATTTTTAATTCTTGATTTTCTTCTTTTCAAAACTAATTTATTGATTATGTCAACGTTATCAAAATAATATGAATCACGAGATTCAATATTTTCGAATAATAATATTTGTCCTACACAACGAACAATGTCAAATTCTATTTTTATTATTTAATTCACAACTAAATACTACACAAAGTATTGCTCGTGCATATATAAAATCTGGTCAAGAGTTTTATCATTTCAAATACGGAGAAATAATTTATCATATGTAACTAATATTCTTCCTGCACAATATACATAACATCCTACATCACAAATAAGAGTCATATACAATTTCATAGTTACTACCTACACAACCAATCATAATCTCTACATTACTAAATAGTTACTACCTTACGCAACAAAAAATAATCTGACACAATACTTAAAACTAATATATATACTCCACAATAATCAGGACATCCTACATAACATATAAGGTTCATATACAGTTGTACTTATATAGGTTTACATATACAAATAATCACAATAATCTCACAAGAATGATCTAGCTACACAGATTAAATATATAATCTTAAACACTACTATAATGTACATCTTAACAAGCACTAACACTTACAAATAGCAACCTACACATATATAATAGCTACAACTAAGAAATTACGTAATGCACATATTAGCAGACCACACATGTTAATAGAATACATATAACAGTTACAACCTTCATGTTACAAAATGCATATAGTAACATAAAGCAACACATACAAATAACAACCTACACATATAAATAAAAGCCTATACATATGTATCATAATCATTACATGAAATGAATAACTACCTACATATGCAAATATGTATCACCTAATCACTATCTTCATATTTATAGAACTACCTACACATGTCTATAAAACAACAAAAGCTAGTCTTACAAATAACAAAATTAGTCTCGCATTATGCATAAACTCCTAATAATAAATAATAACAAACAATGTTTTAAGTTACTCCAACACATATAGTAACATGAAGCAACACATACAAATAACAACCTACACATAAAATAAAAGCCTATACATATGTATCATAATCATTACATGAAATGAATAACTACCTATATATGTAAATATGTATCAGCTAATCACTATCTTCATATTTAGAAAACTACCTACACATGTTTATAAAACAACAAAAGCTACTCTTATAAATAACATAATTAGTCCCCCACTATACATAAACTCCTAATAATAATTAATAACAAACAATGTTTTAGGTTACTCCAACACAGCGTAACAAAGTTAATGTTGAACTATAACATTTTTATCGTCACATTAATTATATTTGTAAGTAGAAAGCACTAATTTTTATTACGAAATACAAAATATCATAATTTAACGGTACTTTTATTCTTAATATAATACACTTTTAACATAGAAACCTAATTTTAAACCAAAATCAATATATTGCCAATCGATTTTTTAAGACAGGTCATAAAACATTGAAATTGTTTATGAAATCAATTATTCAATCAATAAAAAAAATAAAGAATTAAACCTTAATCATTTACTAGATAACCTTTTCAACAAATTAACGGAGATTTTATGAATAACTTGTGGCTAGGCATGTGACAATTTCTTTCTAGTTAAATAATTTTTTAATATTTGACATTAAGATATTATGTTGGCTAAAAATTTGAGATTTCATTATGATAGTTAAATTCAAAAACTTAGCTCCTATAAAGAAAAATATTAATATACCCTTTTGTCTTAAATGCCATTAAAATGAGTAAGCTCAATTTTACAATATTGTCATGCTGATTATAGACCATCGATCAAACATAATCAAGGGTTATAATTTACTTCTCATATTTCTCACAATAAAACCATTTCTCGTCTAAATCATTCCCTATATATATATGTGTGTGTGTGTTTGTATGTGTATGTATATGTATATAGCTTTTTATGTGAAGTTTGATTATATCTTTTAATAAGTAACTAGCTTTTTACCCCCCCCCCCCCCCGGTTGCTACAATGGGTACGCGTCGGAAACTCGGTTGTCACTCGTAAAATTTTCAAACATTATGCCACTACAAGAAAGGTATTTAGATGTATAAATGTAACAATGAATGTGAAACGTGGTAGCAATTCATTATTAGCAGTACAACATTGCTTAACATTGATTTCGCCTATGCACACACATCTTGCATAGCTATTGGGATATACTAAAACTGAGTCCACGAACATGCTCGTTTATCACCCAACGAGTTCCACGAAATTGAAAATATACATTCAAGAGAGAAAACTAACATATGAAAACGCTTACTTGTTAATCCAGCTAAAGATTACAACACAAATTACACAATTGAAGGAAAAAAAAACATATATATGTTCGTGTGCACCTTCAGAGTTGTGGTGAAATTTATAGCACTCTAGTTCGTCTAGACTGCATATATTCCAATGCAGAAACCAGGGTAATATTTTTGTATACAAATATATTCAAATATATATAACCAAAGGCTAAAGAACAACGAAGCATGATTGTTGTGACTTCCCCAAGTTAAAAAGCATGACAAATATACTAAATTAAGTGAAGCAATTCAAAGGTAAACTTACTTAAGCAATCTTTCCTTTTTAACACTTCATTTTCGATGACTTCTACAACTGGATCTTCTTCTTTGAGTTCCAACATGATCAGTTTTGCAGCTGGATCACTTAATTGTATTGCACTAAAACCTAAATATCAGGTTTCATATAATCTAACCTTATGTCTACATTATTATAGGTTTGTTTCCTACAATTTAATGTATCTATAAATGAATATTTTTGACTGAAAACTAAATCTCAAAATCTTAATGTAAACATGAACGACTTGTTTTACGAAACTGTGCAACCAACAATTGTAACCTAACCATAATAGTTGTACTTAAGTTTTGGTCAACGACATAGTTGATGAACACCCCCAATTACCAAGAATCCATTTGTGTGTAAAAAATCTTGTAATGGTCCAAAGGGGATCAACACTCATGTGCGTTTCTTGATTTCGGCTGACTCCAATTCCCCACAAATAAATAAATAAAACAAAGCCACCTAAATTAATATACTGTTTTTGTTGTGAATGTTTATTTCACAACTCACATGTAATACAAATAGGTACTAAATCTGATACGTTTATGTAACTGAGAACCGAATGTAATACATTAACCGATATAGAGGGGAGATTAGAAGCTTAGAGTTTACAGAGAAGGAGATGAGAAGAAGAAGACAACCACAATCTAAACAATATTCATTCATACCCTATTCCATACTCTGGTCGTGCTTATAACTTTTGTTGGTCATTCCCAAACCCGTGGGCCTTTCACCAACACTAAACTGGGCTACAAGGTTGGGTCTATTTGGATTGGGCCAATTGTGTTCATAACATTTTTGTTTCTCTAATCAACTTTTGCTTATAACTTTTGTTGGTCATTCCCAAACCCGTGGGCCTTTCACCAACACTAAACTGGGCTACAAGGTTGGGTCTATTTGGATTGGGCCAATTGTGTTCATAACATTTTTGTTTCTCTAATCAACACAACTTCTAGGACCATGCATACATGCAAGTTAAAAAGAAAATTGTTAACATTTAAACTGCAATTTGAGATGTAGCAACACAACCTACAACTCTAGAATTGGGGAATTCTTGTTTCCATATCCTATTTGGGTGAATAACATACACATGGAAAGTAACCATCAAAATACATTAAATTTTATCTACAGTAACAAAATGTGAGTAACCTACGTGACTTGTGATTTAATATATATATATAAATGTTTATAAAATTTGAATACATTGTTTGGATGTATTTATTTTTAATATTAATTGAATAACGTTCGGAATTATCCCAACACCCATATAAGTCTTCCTAATACATAATGTCAGTTGTTCATAATGATTTTGATACTTCATTCTTGACTTACCCAAAACATCATCAAGAAAGAAGTTCTTCACTGTAAAAAAAACCCATTACGTCATATTTTCATCCCGAGACATTATGGTCCTAATTCCTAACCATAACCCATGCTATTAGACAAAAGACCAATTGCGATGTGTTATTTATCTATGAAGATTTATTACAAATTGAGTTGTATACAAGGTTTTAAATAATAAATTGTGTTTCAATTATTGGTTTCGGCATTTTTCGTGCACTCCCCCGTACGTGATCTTTTTCAGTTGTACCATTCCCTTTATACAGGCTATTTTACATTTTGTGGGTCCCATTATATACAAGATTTATTTTATCATCTACGATTTATTTTATCATCTACGATGAGTTAATAAGTTGGTAGATTTAAAGTGATCTATCATATTATATTTCCCTTTTGTTCTAGCATCACCCACGTATTTTATAAAATGTGCGACTTGTAATTGTAATGCATAACATAATTAGAAATCATAGGAATACACGGAAGAAATCCACGTAATTGCTACAACATAACAATATGTACGGTTGAGCCATGCACAACCCGTAAACATTTAACGATAATTTATTATACGACACAACACGATACACAATGTTGCATATGTCTCTTGTCCAGTACAGATTAAAACTTATGGTACCAAAACACACCTTTTTGTTCGCTATTCTCATCAGGCTCAATGTAGATGCACTCCTTAGCCTCTCTCCACATGGCCTTGAAAATGGGGGTCCGGTCGATCTTATAAAACTCACCCAAGACTGGCTTGATGGCATCCCGAGCCTCCTTTGCGTGGTAATGGGGAATGTATGAAATCAAATGATGCAACACGTGAGTGTGTGTAACGTCATGGAAAACCCGGTTCAAGAACCCGAAGTCCCTGTCGATTGTGGATAAAGCCCCTTTGATCCAGTTCCATTCGGTGGAATCATAATGCGGTAACGAGAGATGGGTGTGGTGCAGATACGTGATCAAAACGAAGAACATATGTACGCCTAGCACGGGGATTCCGTACATGGCCATCACCCAAGCAGCTCCTTTGGCTTCTACAAGACGCTTAACCACGTAAAGCACACCGAGCATGCCGATATCGGATACAACGACCTGAATGCGCTCACGATCGGTGAAGATGGGGCTTAAAGGATCGAAGTGGTTAGCGAACCTACCGTATTTCTTGCCGGAAATATTTGTCAGGAGGTATAAAGGAAATCCCAGGGTCAACCTAAAAACCAAAGTGAACACTCGACCAGGCGGGTTGTTAAGAAGCTTCGAGTAAATCAAAACTTTGGATTTGCGTTTAGGAATGTAAACTTCATCGTTATCGAGTGAGTTTGTGTTGGCATGGTGATTTCGATGGCTATACTTCCATGAGAAATACGGCGTGAAAAGGAAGGAGTGGAGGAAGAACCCCACAGTGTCGTCAATCCACTGGTATTCGCTATAGGCGTGGTGCCCGCATTCGTGACCAATGACCCATAGACCGGTGAGGATGCTGGCTTGGCAAAACCAGTAAACTGGCCATGCTAAGTAGTTAAGAGGAGTGGGAATAAGAGGGATGTATGTGCTGGCTAGATAGTAGAAGACATAGGCCACAATGAGGTCATGAACAACATAGTAGGAGGAACGGATGGCCGATCGCTCGAAGCAGTGTGCTGGGATTGCTTTCTTTAGATCACTTAGCGAAAACGGCGGTTCAATGGGGACGCGCTCCAGGATGTTTTTCCCCTCCGATGGATCAGACATCCGACCACCTGCGCCCATGTTGTTGGATATATACTTGATAACCTACAAATTATATAATATAGAGAAGCTAGGTGAGAATGAAATACAATAACTAATTAAAAGGCTAAAGAAGCAAGAGAGAGACCTCAAAGAGAAGTGATGAGTTAGTTCTCTTCTGTTGGTGATTCCTTTGAGGCTCGTCACACTTCATATTTATAATCAAAACGTGCCAAAAACATTGCTTCATTTTCCATGAAATTTTTGATTATTTTAATCGCCAACTACCATCGTTCAACTTTGCTACAATTTTGCAGGATAGGCCGACTTTCTACTTAAAAATACTAAGGAGTATGCTTTTTACAATCATTTTTATATTCTGTCATCGGATTTTTATGTAAAACATAAGTGGCTAAATATAGTATTTGTTACGTTGGCAATTTATGAATATTCAATAATCACGATAACCCTATATATGAATTACGAGCATAGTTCAATTTGCCAACGAATTCAACTTCCTTAGAAGTGTTCAATTTTTATGTCCAAGGTTGAAAGGCTAACTATTTTGTAATAAAATGTTTGTATCACCAAAGTTAGAGTCCAGCTAAAGATTTATTCAGTTGCTGTAAACATCCACACTACGATTTTATGAAAACATATATTAAATAGTCAGAAAATTTGGTGAAAAAAGCTCAAAGAAGACCAAAGTTGAGGGCCTTTCTAAAAAAAGACCAAAGTTGAGGGCCTAACATGTAAATGGAAAAAGTTCAAACGAGGCCAAAGTTTATTTTTAAGTTGATGGGCTAATATGTAAATAGTAATCCCTCCGTCCCATTAAAAGTGTTATGTTTGAAAAACACAAAGTTTAAGATAGATTGACTGATTAATTTTTTTGTTTACCAAATGACAATAATGCCCTTGAAATTGGGTCCATAAATATTGTTTATTAATGTCAGTTGTGTGTGTTTAAGGGTAAACTTGGAAATTGACTAATAAATTTTGAAAGTGAACATTTGTAATGGGATAAACAAAAAAAGAAACATAGACACTTTTAATAGGACGGAGAGAGTAAAAGTTCAAAAGATAAGGAGGCTAAAGTTTGTTTATTAAAGTTGGGGGCCTAACATGTAACGTTGTGAAACTTTGGTGATCAAAATCCAAAGATCTCGGTGTTACATGTTTCATTTTAATATATAATAATTGACCCACGCGATGTGTAGTAAATTCGGTCATAAAACTCGGACGTTGTAGTGGCGAGTGAACGAGAATTCGGTTGATAATTGGCTATGCTCGTTAGGTTAACAGAACTAAACCTAAAAATATATTCGCCAAATTAACATAAAAAAGTAGCAGTTTCGTATAGCGTATTAAAAAGACCTATTTAAAACAATATTTATTCAGTCGGTACATTTCGAGTGTTCCGTTGCGACGACGTGTTGATACTTATTCGGTAGGTACATGTTACGTTTACCATAAATAAGCCCAAAAAAAATTTGTCGAATTAACATATAAAAAAAATAAAATAGTTAAAATGATGTTTATTTAGTCGGTAAAATTAGGTCGTTGGTAAGCCCCGAGCGTTACGACGACGAGTCCACACGAGTTTGGTTAATGTCATTTACGTTCTTTACGGTATAAACAACGTTGGTAAAATTCAAGTGTTCAAAGCCAAAAAATAAATTCCTCAAATTAACATATACAAAGATTGATATTAACAAAAAGTAAATAAAATATTTAAAAGAAGTTTTGTTCTATTTGTAAACTCGGGCATTGGTAAAACTGAACGTTGCTGGTCCCACTCTTTGAGGTGGTACGAGTCGACCTTCGACTACTTTCAGTTACTTTCATTACGGTAACGGAACTAAAACATAAAATATATCTAAGAAATAAAGTGGACCCGCAAGATGACTGTCAAAACCCAACCTACATCGGAATATGTCGGGATATATACTGATTGTTCAGTAGCTCACAAAACACTATTAATAATAATGATAATATTTAATTATTTTATTTCATAAAGTTGAAGTACATCATTATTCAAGCAAACATCCAATAATTCAAACAAAATCAACCAACGTTCAAAACAAATAAAGGTAGATTAAGTATTTTAATTGATATCCTATGGTTCATAACTATGCGCTTCGAACTTCCAATCATCCAATGTAAGGACATGCAACATACGCTAAAAGAATATATTTGTCAACAATATTGTTGAGTGATCAACACAAGTCTTGATGCATACATACAAACATACACACACATACATATACATATATATATATATATAATAAATAATAGCAACAATTAATTTAACATGTAAAGTCTTTTCACCGAACTCAAGGTAGAGCTATTCGGACATCGTATGATCATATCCATGAGAATGAGGATGAGGATGAGGAAGAGACCACCAAACACAAACAATATATACCTTGCAATTTAATCATGTAATAATCAATTGAACAAATCAAGGTATATACCCCCAAATAAAAGAGTGAATACAGTGATTTGATTACTCACCTTAGCAAAGTATGGAAGTGTAAGATAATATTAAAATAAGAAAAATCTCTTCAGTGAGCTGACAAAACTGAACTTGCGTGCTTATCCCTAAAATTTAACAAAATACATAAATTAATCAAACTCGTAAAACTTGATCAATTATATCACAAATCTTGAGGTATTTCGATAAAAATAGTGAAAAAGTATGTTTAAGAGAGTGTTCGGTTAGTAGTCGGTCCGCATATCGGCATAATGTTAGAATTGGTTCTGAAACATCCAAAATATGAGAAATAGGATGAGTTGAAGAAAAGTCAGATTTAAATTAGGTTAGGACATTAATTTAACAAAAAACAACAATTTAAAACAAACATAAGCTTTAAACGAATGAATTCCAAACGAATGTGAAAATCCCTTCAATCATCGAAATTGATTTAGCGCCTTTGATCTTTGGAAAATTTTAACATAAAACATTCACAAACTTAAACATAATTCTTTGTAGAACTAGGAGAAATCGAATGGAGAAGTTTGGTGTTTGTCATTTTTTGCCCCTTAACTTGTTAAAATGCGATTTTAAGCCCAAATAAACGAATTTAAGGATAGTTTGGCATGTTTAAATGACAAAAAAATATAAAAGGAATTAAACACCAGCAAATACTAATAGATGCGTATTTTATTGATAACGAGGGATCTTAATTACAATCTTGAATCGAGTAAACAAAACTAATACGATTATGAAATTGACGGATGTCATAGTATTCCCTACTTTTGGAAATTTGTTTCCCAAAATTAGAAAGAATCTGCAACAAATAGATACTTGATTTTCATTTGATGTTCATATTCCCAAGTAAATTCAGTAGCACATTTATATTACCATAGAACCTTGACCAATGGGATACGGCTACGCTTAGTCTCTTTATCATTTTAGTCAATCATTTCGACAGGCTTCTCAACAACATGCATAGAATCATCGATATTAACTTCGTCGAGAGGGATATGGAGATTCCCATAAGCTAAGCACTTCTTGAGGTTTGAGATATGAAATGTTGGATGAACATTATAAAGTTCTTCTGGAAGTTCGAGTCTGTAAGCAACCTTTCCAACTCAATCTAAGATTTGAATAGACAAATGAAATTCGGAGCTAGTTTCCCTTTCTTAATAAAGAGAAACTTGAGAAGGACTAAGTCAACAATATTGAATTTGATCGGTTTTCGTCGTTTATCTGCATAACTCTTTTGACGACTTCCTGCAGACGAGAAGATTTTGAAATTGGACCAATTTGATCATTGGTTTCTTGAACCATTTTAGGACCTGTAATCTAAGTTTCACCAATTGCGTTCCAATAGACCGGATAAAGACATTTGTGTAACATCCTACTGTTGATAATAATAAAGAAAATAAATTTCGTTTACATAATGGCATGTTATTATTTAGTTAAGTAAAATAAAAATAATAAAGTGTAGGCTTGTACAACTAAATATGGAATAATGGATGGTGATGGGCCTTAGGTCCATGGGCTTAGGGGTATTTAAACACCCTTAAACTTCCCTAAAACCCTCATTCCGCATTTTCCTTCACACACTAAAAACACACACAAACACTCTCTTTCATCCCGGATCCAAGTCCGAGCAACAAAAAGGGTGATTTTCGACTTATTCCATTAGACAAGAAAGAAACACGTCTAGATCGACGTGTTGGTCCAGATCCGAACCAAACAGGAACAAAAAAAGGTACGTTCTTGATATAAAAGTTAGATTTTAGGTGTCGGTTTGTCTTAAGATTTGGTCCTAAGGCAAATTGGACTTTACCGTGCACGAAAAATGTAAACATTGTAATAAACAAGTTGTTTGGGATGAGTCGGGAAGAACTAGTGTCGTTCAAACTGAGTTAAAGAAAGAATGAAGTTGTTATGGCCCATAATTCGTTTCAACGCTAAAACGGGCATAACGGGATGTAAGAAAGTGATTTGAATGGATATGCATGAAAAACCAGGTTCGAATCGAGTTCCTGAGAAACTCAATTAATTTTGAACAAAAATGAATCGAATTGAATTGAAATGAATCGAATCAAATTGAAAACTCGATTCGATTAGAATGAAAATTCGGTTCGATTAGAATGAAAAATCGATTTGATTAGATAAAAACTCGATTTGATTAGAATGAAAACTCGATTTGATTAGAATGAAAACTTTCTTCGATTAAAATGAAACTCGACTCTAGCCAGGGGCTTTGCCATTTGGACCCTGCTAGGGGCTTCCTCCCCTAGGACAACGCTTTCAGGGGCGCTGTCCACGGACCCCCATTCTTTAGGGGTTTCACTGAATATATAGTTAGGGGTAGTTAGTTGATACTTAGGGGGTGTGTTTGGCCTAGCTTATATATTTGTGCTTATGCTTATATCTTTTTGAAGCTTATAGCTTATTTTACATCATTTGATAAGCTCATTTTAAGTATTTGGATTAGCTTATATTCTACAAGTTGATTATACATCTTAATAAGTTGTTAAATCCATCATTTTTGATTTGTTATAGTAATAAGTTACTTCAATATTATTAATCAATCACCATTTGAAGGAAAATGAGGAATTTACCCCCTTAAACAAATAAGCTTATTCAAATAAGCCAAAAAACCATCTTCAAATAAGTTTATTCAAATTAGCTTATATAAGCTTATAAGCCTAAGCTAAAAAAGCTAAACCAAACACCAAATTCAGCTTATTTTATAAACAAAGATAAAAAAGCTATAAGCTTTGCTAAAAAAGCTAGGCCAAACACCCCCTTGCACAGCTAAGGAGGGGTATTATAGTTAAATAAGAAAGAAACATGACTCGTGTGTGTTTCTAGCCCATTTTCTCTGTTATGTTTTCGGGGTTGTGTGCATACTCCTGTGTGGTTAGTTAATACACTTACCTTAAATGGTAAGAGTATGTCACATGAATGATTAATTAATAATATATGAATGATATAAGAAAGGTTAAGAATATGAACGTATTTACATGAATAATGTGAATAAATAAATGTATAAATGCATGATTGTATGGTTGTATGGATGTGTAGAAGGTAGGGGCCATACCTTAATAATATCTGAGACACAAGGGGCCATACCCTAATAATATCGGAGATGGTAGAGATAGTTGTGTATGTAGTTTGGAAGTATGAAAGAATGTATGTATGTAGTTATGTACATATGTAAAATATATGTGAAAGAAAAGTAAGCAGATCAAGTACGCAATATGTATCTTCGGATACGTATATACATGATTGTGAATGTAGTCTATGTTGCCTGATTAACTAGAACTCACTTAGCGTAGCTAAATTTTAGTAAACACACATGTAAATAGGCTAAGGCAGCTAGCTTGAGGGAGACACACTGCATTGGACCCATGAGGCTGGCATCTTGAGAAGAATGTTGATGTTATATTTTGTTATGTTTTTATGTAAATCCCCGGTGCGATGGTGATCGATACAAGATCCGCACGAGGTCTAGGAGTGCGGAATCCTCCTAGACTCGTTTATGGTGTTGGAGACGAAGAACACGATTACACACAAACAAACACACGAACGAAATAAACAGATCTGCAGACCGCTTTATATAATAATCAAAACACATTACATACTGAAAGAGAAAACATGTTACGACCGACCCGAGGTGAGCTCTACCTCGGGTCTGCCCACGAGACTCTCCCTATCTGTTTACTCTAGACAACTTTTCTGCTCTCACTCTCTCTATTCTAATCACAACCTTAAGCCTAAACATGACACACATATATATAGATAAACATCTTCGCGGGCTTGGGCTTGGGCCTATGGTGAAGTTGTCCTAACTTCACCAACAAGTGAAGTTGTTCTAACTTCACCAACACGTGAAGTTGTTCTAACTTCACCTATGACGAAGTTGGCTCCCTCCACAACTTCTCCTCAACTAGTCGGAATTGCATAGCGACAGTCACAAAATGCACCAACAGACTCCCCCTTGACCGTTGCTCTCAATTCTAACAAACACAAAAGATCATCTGTTACAAAACATGCACCAACAGACTCCCCCTTTTTCGTTACTCTTCTGTGTTCTTCTTCTGGTAGGACTCGATATTCAGACATTGCACTGTGATCTTCAAGGTTGAACTTCACATATATACGCAACATCAATCTTGTCCTCAACCAGCAGTGTCTGAATCTGTCTTGTAGCTTCACAAATCTACCAATCACCCGATGTCTTCCATATCAGATCTCCCCTTTAGTGTAAGCCCATGATTATTATATCGATCGAGATCTTTGATCTGCATCCCGGTGCCTAATCAATCATCTCAACCATAATCGGTTTGTAAGATAAGGTTCAATCTTCAACTACTCAACAACAAGTGATCAGTTTCATCACAAAACCACATTGACCCCTAAAAATATCATCACCAAATTTTTTCTTAATGATCCTCTTTTCATATGAATGACATATGAAAATTTTTGTTCAAGAAAATTTCCAGAATTTTTTTTTTGGAATACCAGATTTTGAACGTCGGAGGAAAAAGGAAAACATATCGTTAACTTCACCCGTTAACTTCACCTGATAACTTCATCTGATAACTTCACCACCTGATAACTTCACCAGATAAATTCGCCACCTGGTAACTTCGACACCAGATAACTTCGCCAACCAATAACTTCGCCCTTTGTTAACTTCACCTTCCAGTAACTTCGCCAAAACCCTAAAATTCTAGCGACAACTTCGCCGTTGCCGTCTTCCCAAACAAAAATCAGATCTGAAACGGGCCAAAAACACCAAAACGCAGATCTCCAATAATAGCATAAGAGCTTAAGGATCTGATACCACTTGTAAATCCCCGGTGCGATGGTGATCGATACGAGATCCGCATGAGGTCTAAGAGTGCGGAATCCTCCTAGACTCATTTATGGAGTTGGAGACTAAGAACACGATTACACACAAACAAACACACGAAAGAAATAAACAGATTTGCAGACCGCTTTATATAATAATCAAAACACATTACATACTGAAAGAGAAAACATGTTACGACCGACCAGAGGTGAGCTCTACCTCGGGTCTGACCACGAGACTCTCCCTATCTGTTCACTCTAGTCAACTTTTCTGCTCTCACTCTTTCTTTACTTATCAACACCTTAACCCTAAACATGACACACATATATATAGATAAACATCTTCGTGGGCTTGGCCTTGGGCCTATGGTGTAGTTGTCCTAACTTCACCAACATGTGAAGTTGTTCTAACTTCACCCGCACGTGAAGTTGTTCTAACTTCACCTATGACGAAGTTGGCTCCCTCCACAACTTTTCCTCAACTAGTCGTAATTGCATAGCGACGGTCACAAAATGCACCAACATTTTATTTTTGCAAGACAAGTTTGATGATGTAAGACAAGATTTGGGATGTTATGTAATATATGGTTGACTTTTTATATTCTGTGAAAAGTTTTAATTCACTATGATATTTAGAATTGTTTTATGATTAAATCCAATGTCCAATGTAGGGCACCGGGCTCGGGGCCTTACAATTTGCAACCATATAGAGCTTCGAACGGTGCCATACCAATGCTTAAATGAAAATTGTTGGTGTAAGAGAACTCAGTAAGAGGTATATGTGAATCCCACTTTTCTCCAAATTCAAGAGAACAAGACCTGAGTATATCTTCCAAGAGTATATCTTCCAACGTCTGAATAGTTCTCTCATACTGACCATCGGTTTGAGGATAATAAACGATGCTACGGTCTATCCGAGTACCCAAAGCTTTTTTAAGTGATTTCCAAAATGAACAACACCTTTTCAAAGAGAAACTTAGAGAAGGACTAAGTCACCAACATTAAATTCAAGCGGTTTTCGTCCTTTATCTACATAACTCTTTTGACGACTTCTTGCGGTGAGAAGACTTTGACTATTTAGAGCAAATTTATCGGTGGTATCTTGAACCATTTCAGGACTAGGAATATGAGTTTCACCAATTTCGTTCCAACATACCAGAGATAGACATTTGCGACTATAGAGTGCTTCGAACGGTTCCATACCAATGCTAGAATGAAAATTGTTGTTGTAAGAGAACTCAATAAGAGGTAGATATGAATCCCAGTTTCCTCCAAATTGAAGAACACAAGACCTGAGCATATCTTCCAACGTCTGAATATTTCTCTCAAATTGACCCTTGGTCCGAGGATGATAAGTGGTGCTAAGGTCTATTCGACTACCCAAAGCTCTTTGAAGCGATTTCCAAAAATGCGAGGTGAAACGACAATCATGATCGGATATGATAGTCAAAGGTACACCATGACGGCAAACAATATGCTTGACGTAAATCTTACAAGTTGTTTGGCAGAGTATTTCTCTCTAATGGGGATAAAATGAGCTTCTTTGGTTAACTAATCAATGATCACCCAAATACTATCATGATGGTCACATATTCTGGGAAGTTTAGTGATGAAATCCATGGTAATAACATCCCCCTACTACATAGGGGTCAGAGGTTTCTCGAGTAAACCAAAAGGTTTTTGATGTTTGGCTTTTACTTTTATGCACATAAGACATTAGGACACATAAACGGCTCTGTCCTTCTTCATTCTAGGCCACCAATAAATAGATTTAATATCGAAGTACATCTTATCCGCACCAGGATGAACGGAGTATTGCTTATGAGCTTCATCTAGGATTAAAGTGCGAAGGTCGTCACGATCTGGAATCCATACACGATTTAAGAAATAAAGCAAGCCATTTCGTTTAATCTCGAGCTGAAGTTCGGCACCACACGACATCTCATCATACATGTTTCCTTTGGTGATGGGGACGTGTTGAGCTTAGAATATATGGAAAAGGAGATCGATTTGATCAACAACATTATTAAGCAAGATGGCTTTGACATGGCCCTTTTGGCTAACGGCATCGGCCATGTCATTCGCATTTCCGAGATGGTAACAAATCTCACAATCGTATTCACTAAGTAACTTGCCCATCGTCGTTGATGCATGTTGAGTTCTTTCTAGTCAAAATATGTTGAAGACTCTTTTCGGTGAATACCACACATTTTATACCGTTAAGGTAGTGTCTCCTCATTTGTAAGGCAAATACGAATGCACCAAGCTCGAGATCGTGTGTCGTATAACTTTTCTCATGAACCTTTAGTTGTGTTGAAGCATAAGCGATTAGGTTGCCTCATTGCATGAGAACACAACCGATTCCTTGGTAGGAAGCATCACACAAGACGATGAAGTTATAATTGCCTTCGAGTAAAGCTAGAATCAAAGCATTGCAAAAGCATGTCTTTTAAGGTTTGGAAGGCTTCTTCTTGTTTTAACCCCCCACTCATAAGGTTTGTCCATATGAATTCCTGTGGTGAGAGGTGATGCAAGTTTCGAGAAATAACGAATGAAATGATGGTAGTATCCCTCTAAACCGGGAATGATCAAACTTCGGTGGGTGAAGTTAAAGTTTTCCAATTCTTGACGGCTTCAATTTTGGCAGGATCAACATGGATACCTTGTCGTCCACGATAAGAATTAAACCTCCTTTAACTTGAATTCGCATTTCGAGAACTTGGCATAAAGTTTGTCTTTTCTCAAAGTATCGAGAATAGCACGTGGATGCATCTCGTTGTCGAATTCAATTTTTGAATAGATCAAGGTATCATCGAGGCAAACAATTACAAATTTATCCAAGTAGGGTTTTGCAAACACGATTCATAAGGTCAATGAATACCATGAATAGAACAAGGTATCATTGATGCAAACAATTCGTAATGCCCATACCAAGTGCAGAAAGCTGTCTTGGGAATAACATCATCATAAACACGAAGTTGATGATAACACAAACGGAGATCAATTTTCGAGAAAAAAACGGCTCTCTGAAGTTGACTAAAAAAGTTCATCGATACGCGGAAGAGGATATCGGGTTTTAATAGTAAGTTTATTAAGCACACGGTAGTCGATACATATGCAGAATGTTCCATCCTTCTTGTTGACAAATAATACTAGTGCGTCCCAGATGCTGAACTAGGACAAGTAAAGACTTTGTCCGAGAGTTCTTGCACTTCGAAGGATGCAAGACAATAAGGGTCTTTCGCTATGGGAGTTGCTCCAGACACTCAATTGATATGGAATTCAACTTCACAAATGGGAGGAAGTCTAGAAACGTCATTGGGAAAAACGTCGGGAAGTCAAGAACAATAGGGATCTTGGAAATTTTCTTCGCTTTGGATTTGTTTTCGACAACATGGGCGTGGAAAGGCACGTACTTCTTGCGCAAGCAATGTTGGGCTTGAGATCAATACATAATTTAAATCAAGAGAAAGGCCTATCTCCAAAAATGTTTAGGGTTACCCTCTTGGAGAAAGGAATTCAGATAAATTTCTCAAAACAGACGATTTCAACATGGTTTAAAGAAAGCTAATCCTGGCCTACTATGACATCAAAACTACGTATTTGAATGGGTATAAGGTTAATGAAAATTTTATGTTTGTTGACGGTGAGAGTGAAATTACAAATAATGGAATCAATAACAATCGAACTACCATTAGCTACTGCTATGGTAAAAGTTTTAGCTAACTTAGTGCGGGGAAAATCAAGTATATATTCAAAATCATACGAAATGAAGTTCCTATTGGCACCCGTATAAAACAATATATATGCATAATGATTATTAATGCGAAATGTATTGTTCACCACATCGATGGAGTTATGGTCTTTATTTGCATTTATAATAAAAGCACACCTATGATGACCTTGGTTGTTTGAGTCACTTGAGGTGCATGTGTTGGAAGAGTAGGAGTTGGGATGGTCCGGAGAAGATGAGCTTGAGAAGTAATGAGTTGGGGAACTGGAGGTTGATAATTTTGGAGTTGATAGACTTGAGAGGGATAGTAAGGGATAAGTGAAACTTTGGCTTTATGAGGTTGTAACTGGCTTTAACAATAGCAATGAGTTGACAAAACGCACGAAACGAGGCTGATTATTCAATGGCACAATCCGTTGTGTGGCGGTCTGCGCTCCAGGAGTTCGATGACAAGTTTAGGCTAGATGACCATAGCTATTACAGTTACGCAGAAGCAATAAGCATAGTGACTCGGTTGATGACGTTGACAAGTGTCACACAACGGGTGTGGACCGGTATAGGGCTAAGTGAGAGCATAGTTTTGATGGTTGGGCTTGCGTTTCTTGTTGTGGTAATGACTGGTATTGGACTTGGAAGAGGTTTCAGGTTTGGATGAAGTTTCGGGCTTGGATTCTCAAGCGGGCCCATAAGTGGTTTTCCCAGTGGGCTTCTTGGAATCTTACTCTGTTAAAGTCTCGGCTTTAACAAGGTTCTAGATTAAGGTAGCAGCAAGGGATATTTGTCACACCCCCAACCTAAAAGGGAATTGCAGGGGTGCTAAGAATTGATTCACAACTCACAATGCACCAACATAACAATATTAGTGACAGTGTCTAATTATTTTATTAAGTTTAAATCAAGTACACATTGTCTAAAACAAATACAATTTAATACAAAACAAATAATTAAAAACATCTAAACAACTTGCCTTTTTTATTTAGTTAGCCTAAAGTTCGTTCTAAGTTTTCTTCAATATTCACTTCAAACCATATAATAACCTGCAATATGTGTAAAAAGTAGAATATGTTTGTCAGCATAAGGTTGAGTAAGTAATCACCATATTTTGACACTAAATATAATATATAAGAAATAAGCAAACCAGTATTGTGAGTATCAACAATTACACAATGGGTAAATAATTGGTGTCAATTGACCATTGCCTAGAGAATCGGGCTCTGACTACTATGATGGTATCATGCGTGAATGAACTTATGATGTACCTCTCCAAATGCTAGAATTTAACGAATAAATAAGCAAATAACACATAAGCATTTAATTAATCAACAACACAATAATCATGATTTGCTAGTTATGGATAATATGTAATATGAAAAAGTTAATAATTGCGCATAAAGTCCCCAAAAATTGTTTAAAAACAGTAGAAAAAGGGAGTGATTACTCACCTTATTAATTAGATTAGTTAAATGTCGAATCTGGAGTCGGCTTTTAACCATTACACTCAAAATCTCATGCTAAAAAAAAGTCTTCTGGCCCGAAAGCTAGGTTTAACCAGAAGATACAGTAATTGAAAAATCACAAAAGTTGACTTTTATGCCCCTTAACGAGTCGGAATCAAATTGACCATCAAAACTTTTTCAATAAGTGACATTGATTAAAGGCTTTTGTTTAGTGAATAAAAACACACAAAAACATAGTAGATAACTTACCCGAGAAATGAATAGAACTAGGAGATAAACGCGGTCAAAGAGTCTTGAAGTTTGAAAGTCAACGGAGGATTGAAGAACTTGAAGAAACTTGAAGATATTTCCAAGGGAGGAGAGGGAATTCATGATTATGGATATGTAGGTTTTAGGATTTTAATGACATGTTTTGATTAAATGTTAAGGGTTAAAATTTGTTTATTAGGTAAACAACTCGATTAGGAAACGAAATAACTAACTGATGACAAAATCGAGCCTAATAACCTAAAGATTTTGTTTGTAATAATAGGAGTAATAATTTGGACACATTAAGATCATATGACTTATCTTGGAGCTTAAGTTTCTTGAGTTTTGGTAAAAATAGTCCCTGCGCTTCTATAAACACGATTTTTGGTTATGACACACAACTGTGCATGTTATGATTACCATGTGAGGACTTGGATAATTACTTGTCTACCCATAATTCATTGGATGGTCCACATATTTCATCTCATCGTGTGGGTTACAAAACATTTTAAAATATAAGTTAGCGGAAAAATGTAATTTTATATAGAAGAGTCATAGGTAAGATATTTTTAAATGAACTCAACTTCATAGTTTAATTATTTAAAACGGTGAATTCTTTAAAATAGACCTTCGATAAACATAAGTGTTAACAATTTGATTGAAATAAAAATCCTTGAATAAAAACTTTCAATTAAGATTACAAGATAATTTATCGGGGCAAGTAAGAATAGGAAATAGACATTTAGTTTTGGAGGTTAGATAAATTTTACCCAAAGAGATATAGAAAATATAAATAGAAATGCAATGAGAATAAATAACTAGTAATTCAATGATTCATAAAACATCAATCCAAAAATTCTTAAAGATTCAATCCATTGCAACATAAAATTTAATAAGATAGAATACGGCGAGCGCCAAGAGTCTTCTAGTAGCTTGAATCCTTAATTGTGCATGACTTGAAACCTTGGAACTTGAGCACCTTGAATGGATTGATCCACAGATGCTTGAGTATAAAAGGAAATTGGATTCGAAATGGCTTTAATTTGGTGAAGATAAGCAAGTCGAGGACACATGTTGCAACTGGTTTAGGTTTCCATAATGGTAGCAGACACTCATAGTTGCAACGCCAGGTTGAGAAAACAATAAGGAAGGGGTTTTGAAATGGGTGGCACAAACCGTTGTGGGGAGTTTGATTCACTAGGGGTTTGACGAAAAGTATTAGCAAAATGGACATAACGATTACAATTGGTGAAAAGACGGCATGCAGAGTAGGATGACGGGTGATGGTTGCATGTATTGCAGATGGGATAAGGTCCGGTATAGGGTTTCTTGTCTGGAAAAGCTGAAGAGGCTTGCGGTTGGGTAGGGTTGGTTACAACAAGGTTTTTACGTTTCTTGTAGTGAGGGTGAGTGGAGGTGAAAGGTTTGTCGTTACCATTCGAGAAGCTAGTGAAAGAGTTTGGACAGATTGCAGTGATGTTTTGGATTTGGGTTACTATTCTTGGAATTTCAGTATCTATCTCACTGGCTATAAAAACGGCCACACGACAGTCATGAGAACCCGATGATCGATGTTGGGTACGACACTGGTTTCTTAGAGAAGACATTCTACGAGGACCAAAAATAAGGATTTATTAGATGGAGGGTAAGTAGTGAAACAAGAAGTAACACGAGATTAACCAAAACACAAAGTACTAAAATGTTAATAATAAAAAGCTGAGGGTTAAATTTTAAACATGTTTGATAGTTTGAGAATAAAATAAATGAGAGAAGACAATTTCAATAACATAACAAAATGATAACTGTTTAAATAAATTGTGATAATCGTGTAAGAAGAATTGTGTCATATCATGAGAATTAAAGTACTATGATTAATTGAAGTAAAGTGAATAAATCAAGTCATGAAATTTTGAATAAATAAAATCAAGTAAATAAATGAATAAACGAATATTTTTCGTTGGGTTGGGCTTTCCATGAGTCTTCCGTGACATTTTATTGTCCCAACTTATTAGCATAGAAAAATAAATTTGTGAGATGCGTTTTCCCAAAAGCTTTCCATGGCATTTTTTTGTCCCAACGAACTAATGAATTATCGAGATAATAGAGGTGAACTGCCCATGAGTGTTCCATGGTATTTTAATTGGTTCAACTAATAAAGTACTAATTAACGAAATCATATATGGGTAATTGGATCATCTCGTGAACAATCATGGATGATAATGCTCCAACAAAATATCATAATTAAAACAGGTTAAGAAAATGGATAGTTGAAGTGTCTATGGCTTGCCATGTGTTTTTCACTCAACTAAACGTTTTAAAATAATAATATAAAATAATTAGAATTGCCGAATTTAGTCAAGAAATCACTGTGAATTAGGTTTGATAATTTAGGGAAGCTAACTGTCACATTCGTAACGTTGACCACTTAAAGTTCCGATACGGTATGACATATGTTCCGCGTTGGCCAATAATTTCGAGTACTATGGTCGAGAATCCTCCATGAAAGGAATAACATCGTTCTTTTTTTTTTCTCGGAGTCGTTTTGTCAAGGCCTGAATCATAATTTTTGTGACATTTGTTGATTTTTTTTGTATTCGTATTTGTATTTGTTTTCATTAAACCGACCCGTTGTGTCGTTTCAATGTATTCTTATTTGTCATTTATCATTTAATATTAATTTACGAAGATTTATAGTTATTATTCGTTCATTTTTTTATATCCATTCGATTCACGTAACGAAACTCCGGGATTTAAAGTTAATAAAATAATTAATCTCCAAACTATGCGGGTATAATATAAAAATAATATAAAGATACAAAAATTATATCAAGTTTATAATATTTGAAAGTTCAAGGATCATTGTGTAAATAAAGTTTTGATCTAATCTATATATATATTAATAAAGACAAGGGGTGTAAAGGGTAAATATGAATTAAAATATAATATTATTATAATAATAAATCCCAACCCACCAGCCCCTTCCCCCTAACTCACGTTTCTCCGGCTCTGGCCGGAATCCGGCGACTGCAAACAATTCCAGCGACCTTAATTAAACCGTAAATCTCGTTCTTTGACCAAGAAAATTTTATCAATATGTTTCTCCGCTAATTATAATCACTAATCAATAATAATAACTCGTAATAACAACCAATAATTGCCGGATTAATCGTATAACCGCCGGATATTATTCAAAATCAATAAACGACCAATTACTCGCCCTACGCTCCAATTGACATTATAAATAGAACCTAAATCATCAACTAACCCTGTTACAAACATCAATTTACACATAAACACTCTTAAAATATCATAATATTTCGTCCAAGATCCGTCTCCGGCCAAACTCCGTTCACCATCATTCCAGCACCAAATCAAGTAAGTGTTACATGATTTTCAATCATTTTAAGCCACAAAACAAAACCCCTAACTTTAAATTAACAAACATGGAACGGTTTAAGCAATTTGAATCTTAGGGTTTATTAGTGCAGAAGATGAAGTTTTAATATTGTTTATATATATTATTTTTCAGTAATTAAACAAGTATTAGAGTTGGTCCAGTGGTTGGGTCTGCTCTCTTTGAATGTGAGGACCCGGGTTCGAACCCGGGTCAGTGCACCTTTTTATGTTTTTTTTAAAACCTCTTATTTATTATATAAAATCAATTAAAATTAATAAAATATTATTAAAAATCAAATAAAATTATTTTAAGTTAGATAAAAACTTTTATAAATTACTTTTCACCTAAACACCAACTTTCATACTTTCCATTAAGTTTTCATATAAACCCGAGCTAATATTATATTATTTAATTAATATCATTTGTTAACTTTTAACACTAATAGGTTAAAATTACATTAAAATGAATAGTTTATTTGATGAAATTTATAAACTTCCAATCTCGTAAATATAAACCATTAAAGATTATAATGGATATTATATTATAGAATACATTAAAATATACTAAGTTAATTCATAATCTCTAACATAAAACTAATTCAATTTAATTTCTATAATCCCGCTAGTTAGCGCTTACATTTATACTTCATTTCTTCTATATATAGTTTGTGAGGTTCGACCGCTTCGGTTCCTTTAACGCATCTTCGCTTATTATTCCAAGTTATTTCTCAATTTCAAAGGTGAGTTTCTCACATACCCCTTTTTACTCATTTATATTTTTGGGGATAGCATATGTATCTTATAAACTCAAGTAATTACTATTTCATTTACAAACTGCAATTCATTACATGAACTTGTGTGTTTACTTGATTACTTGCTAGAATTTACTTGCTCATGGTTTCCTCAATAGGTATGATCTTACGCCCCCCTTTGCGCTCAAGACCTTGTTGTTATGAGTGAAAAGGGCCTCATTATCTGAGTACATTGGTGCACAATCCCAACTGGAAAGGAACTTACTTGCATGATTATTACACTTGTCTCATGGAATTGTATGGTTTTTATGTATTTATATCAAACTGTGTGAACTCACCGACTATTAAGTTAGTTGACATTATTTTATGCATATGTTACAGGTACCATTATTAAAGGATGACATGGATGAAGACACTAGAATTTAGGTTACTTAAATAATAAACAAAAATGATGTTCGTTCTATTTCTTTCCTTTGTAATTGTTTATTTGAACTACTTGTGTACTTGAGATTTGAATGAATTAATGATAATATTGTCACTTAATAGTGTCACATGTGTTTTGGGAGATCTGTACGTCACACTCGGGCGTTTCCTCTTAAGCCGGGGTGTTACAGATTGGTATCAGAGCCGTGACTATAAGATAGGACATTAGACGTAGTGTTCTAGTTAGTTATAGTTTATTTGCTTAATTATTTAGGTTGCATGATTAGAAAATTATGTGGGCCTTATGTGATTGTTCAATGCACTTGCTTAATATTTTATTGTCAATTCATTTACGCCTCATGTACACAAAGCACACACAAGTCCAAGGCTTACGCCTAAAAACAAAGATTTTCAATCATTTTCAATAATCAATTTTTTTTTCGATTTTCCGATATTTCCTCTTCTTAAAGATGGTTCGTTATGGCGGGTATGTAGTAACTGGAAGGGGGACGTGTTTGTTTTCCAAAACTTTTAACACCAAGGTTATTGAAACCTATGGATAAGCAATGCATATAAATCCCAATCAGACGCGGGACCCGGTTGCTTACCTGGAGAGTTCGGAAAGGGCGTGAAACCTATTAGGCCAAAGCATACCATCTTCAACGCCATATGAATCACAACTTTAAATTTTCAACGTGACCGTGTTCTCTTTGTGATCAGAATATGGTTACACTCCTAAGGATGTCATGCAAGTCATGATGGTTCACGCGACGTGTGACTCCGACCCTCAATGTTTATTATCTTTATTATGATTTTTATTTATTTATTTATTTTTAAGCAAACTTTAAATTTTATACCCTATTCCGAGTTTCACGATTTTCGTTATCACTGTTCGCAGAATGGCCTCCCGTCACTTTAGGTGTCGTTATTCTGGAACCTCGAGTCGCAAGTTGACTGCCCAGATCACTAAGCAACTCACCGCGGTCCTTCCCGATATGATGACCCAAATTAATTGAAACCTTACTGCTAGCGTCAACCCCTCCTCTTCCGAGCCTAAAGTATCTCAGTGTTCGTTTAAAACCTTCACTAATGCCAAACCCCCGGAGTTTGATGGGACTCAAGGTGCCACTACCTTACTTCAGTGGTACGAAAAAGTGGAAAGCATATTCCTCCACATTGAATGTCCTGATGACAAGCGAACCCGTTTTGCTTCAAGTGTCTTTGCAAAAGGGAACTTACCTGGTGGGTTAAGGAAAAGTCAACCCGAGGTGCCAAAAATGCCATGGCTTTGCCATGGAATGAATTGAAGGATTTGATGACTAAACAATTCTGCCCTCCAAATGAGCTCATGAATTTGGAGACCGAGTTCTGGAACCTCAAACAGGAGAGCGGTGAGCACTCAGCTTACACCTCTCGTTTCAACGAACTCAGCATGCTGGTACCCCACCTTGTTACTCCATCCTCGCGTGCCATCGAGAAGTACATTAGGGGATTACCGAGACGAATCCAAGATATAGTCTTGAGTAGTGCTCCTAAGGAACTTAGAGACACGATCAATCTTGCTGCAACCTTGACCAATAATCATGTTAAAGCCGGGACTTTGACATTGAAAGGTTCAAAGAAACCTGTTGAAAAACCTTCTTCTGAACCCAAAGAATCCAAACCTGAGTCATCCAAGCCTGCCTCTTCCTCAAACTATCACAACAAGAAGCGCAAGAACTATGCGCTAACCCAACAAACCGCACCTCAACCCCAACCTAACCTAACCTTGCACCACCATTTAAGAAACCGTACAATGGACCCCATCCGTTGTGCAACAATTGTCAACATCACCATCCCGCCTATGCCGTTTGTCGTCAATGCAACCGTTGTAACCGTTTCGGTCACCTTAGTGCCGTTTGCCAAGAAACCACTGTTGTGCCTAATTCTTCTCCACGGTTTGCTCAACCTAACCCCCGCCCTGCATCATATGTTCAACCCATTAACCAGATGAAAGCTTGCTATAATTGTGGTGACCCTAACCATTTTCACAACGCGTGTCCACGACTCGCAAATGTGAACTCACTTCAGCTTGCTCCAGCTCCGCTGTAACAGGTTCAGACGTACCAAACCCAGCAAGCTTACCAGCCTCAGGTTCCTCCATTGTTGGCTAACCAAGCTCAAGTCCAGCCGCATCCCGCCATTTTAGCTCCTACACCTCAAGGTGGTCAAACCGTTCAAGCTGCTCAAGCTCCTCCAGATACCCGTGGGCGTGCTTTCATGATTAACGCCAATCAAGCTCAGCAAAGCGGCGACGTGGTGAATGGTACGTTCCTCGTAAATGACCACTTTGCATCTATTTTATTTGATACTGGTGCCGATATGAGCTTCGTGTCTTTTGAATTTGAACCTTTGCTTGCTAAACCCCTATCTAAGCTTAGAAACTCGTATTCTGTTGAGGTAGCTAATGGTAAATCTGTATCAATTGACTCGGTTATTCGAAATTGCAAATTAGATCTAAATGGCCACAAGTTTTCAGTCGATCTCATTCCTATGCAATTGGGAAGTTTTGACATCATAGTAGGAATGGATTGGTTATCCGTTCATCGTGCTGAAATTGTTTGCTTCGAGAAGTTCATTCCTATATCCCGCTTGCCGATGGTCAACTCCTTCGTGTCTCTAGTGAAAGGCCTTCTCCCTCGAGCCTAAATCTTATTACTTGTTTCCAAGCCCAAATGTACTTACGCAAGAAGTATGTGGCATTCGTAGCTCATGTGGTGGAAAAGAAGGAACGGAAAATTGAAGACATTTATGTTGTTCGCGAGTATCCCGAGGTGTTTCCCAATGATGTTTCTGGTCTTCCTCCTATTCGTGAAGTTGAATTTCGAATCGATCTCGTGCCTGGTGCAACCTCGATTGCTAGGTCCCCTTATCGTCTTGCACCATCTGAGATGCAAGAATTGTCTAATCAGCTCCGAGAGCTTTCGGACAAAGGATTCATTCGCCCTAGTTCGTCTCCATGGGGCGCACACGTGCTTTTCATCAAGAAGAAAGATGGATCTTTTAGTATGTGCATCGATTACCGCGAGCTCAACAAGCTCACAATCAAGAATCGTTATCCTTTGCCTCGTATTGACGACCTTTTCGATCAACTCCAAGGAGCCTCATGTTTTTCCATTCATCCCGGTGCAGATAAGATGTATTTTGACCTACGGATCACATTTTGGTGGCCCGATATGAAGAAAGACATCGCATTATATGTGGGAAAATTCCTTACTTGCGCTAAAGATAAGGCTGAGCACCAAAGACCTTCTGGTTTACTCATTCAACCCCACATCCCTGTTTGGAAATGGGAGGATATCTCTATGGATTTCGTGTTTAAGATCCCGACTACTCGAAGCCGTCACGACGATATTTGGGTTATAGTCGACCGTTTGACTAAGTTCGCTCATTTCATCCCGATCAATGAAAAGTTCTCAGTTGATCAACTCGCTCAGATTTATGTTCGGCGTATTGCTTGTCATCATGGTATACCTATGCGTATCATTTTTGATCGTGATAGCCGCTTTAATTCACGTTTCTGGCAATCGCTTCAAACCGCGTTGGGAACTCGATTGATCTTAGCACGGCCTATCATCCTCAATACGATGGGCAATCCGAGTGAACGATTCAAACGCTCGAAGACATGCTTAGGTCACGTGTCCTAGATTTCGGTGGTGAAGTATATAAAAATATACATCTTTTTAGAATCAAATAATCTCTAAAAACTGCAACTTCTATCGTATAATATAGTTAAAATAACTACTTATCATGTTAAAATGTATTTTCAGGTGAATCCAAGCCTCAAACGAAAAAATGAATGAAAAAAACAAAGAAAAACCAAAGAAAACAGCAAAACATGGGGCTGTGCTTCAGGAAACATGGGGCTGTGCTTTTAGAAACACGGATCTGTTGTTTTGGGAAACACGGGGCTGTGCTTTTGGAAGCACGGGGCCGTGCTTCTGGTCACTTTTCAGAAAAGACAAAAAAATCTACAAGAAAAGACAAAATAGTGAACAGCTGGACACGGGGCCGTTCTTTTGGAAGCACGGGGCCGTGCTTAACTCTCAGAAACGACATAAAGAAATAGCACTTGTCACTAAAAAGCACGGGGGCGTGCCTCAGGAAGCACGGGGCCGTGCTTACCTCTCAGAAACGACAAAAAGAATTAGCACATGTCACTAAAAAGCACGGGGGCGTGCCTCAGGAAGCACGGGGCCGTGCCTACCTTCCAGAAACGACAAAAATAATTAGCACATGTCACTAAAAAGCATGGGGGCGTGCCTCAGGAAGCACGGGGCCGAGGCCACCTCACAGAAAAGACAAAACAAATCTGGCACATGTCATAAAAATGCACGGGGGCGTGCCCATCAAGCACGGGGCCGTGCCTCACTATCCAGATTGCCTATAAATAGTGGCTCATGTTGCACTCATTTGGTGTGCCTTGAAAAGAGTTCTATCCGGTTTTCACTTATAAAAACACACACTAACACTCACATTGAAGATCTAGTGAAGAGTTTGAAGGCTTGGAGGTCATCATCATCAACCATCATCACCATCATTAGGAAAGAAGATTCATCTACATTTGGTTAGATTGTTCAAGTTTAATCATGTATTTGTTATCATCATTCATCTTAATGTTTATAATCTTGCTCATTATGAGCTAAACTCCTTTTACCATCTAAAATCTATGAAAAAGCTTTGTTTTACTTGATGATTATATAAAACATGTGAGTTAGTCTAGTAAAGTACATGGTTACATTACAATTATCTTTTGATGAGAAATGTTTCACCATATTAAATCACTAATTCAAAGTTGGTGGTTGTCAATCCCATTGGCAATCGTTCATGATTGATTCATGTTCTTGAAAAATAGAAATACTTTGATACATTATCGAAACATGGATCCTTATATTGTACTTAGAAATGATGAGATATAAGTTATGATGTATTTCTCTAAACCTTGGTAATCCGAAAATGGCTTTGCTTAGGATATCAAATTAGTTAACGAAATCATATGTTAACGGAATGTGTAATTATAACCTACATAAATCAACCAAGGGGAGGTTGTGTGAGTTAACTACAACCACCAGAAGTTGTTAGAATTGGTATTTGAGAAATCGAAGTCAATCCTAATCATTCTACTTTACGAAACTAGTTGCCAACTTAAATTGACATTATTGAGGTGGCATGACATTAAGAAAGGATGGACTTTAAAATGCGCATGCTACCTCCTTCGGGCCAAAGATGCTCACTTAAGGCTTAAGGAGCTATCCATCATATATTATTACGACAAGTCTACCACATGTTTATATATCAATTATCAATGCTAAAATAGATGGATTCTTGATCTTAGATGGTAACCTTCGAAAAATTGAACAACTCCTTTAGAATTTCTTGTCTTGGTCATCTATATATTATATATAAGTATTTACATTTTATAAAAAGTTCAAAAATTAGTCCCAAAATGATTAAAACCTCCGATTAAAGTAAAACAACGATTTATTATTAGAAACATTTGTGTCCACGGATCGATACTGTTGAGTCAAACAATTGACCAAAGGGGGAGATTGTTGAGTCAAAGATTCGACCAAAATGAAGTACATGGAAGATTGGAAACTTCTCAACCTCCTCAGTATTCGCTAAGTATGGATCCGAGCACACCTTAGACCACCGAGCAAGCTTTTACTTAGCCGGGTACGATATTTTGTCTATCGGGCAAGGTTATCTTCAACTAGTCATCTTTAGTGGATATCCGAGCAGGGTTTGCAAATTAGTGCATTGCCGGCCAAGGTTCATTAGTTTATGTAAATCCGAGCAAGGTTCACTTTATCAAGAAAGTCTGTTCTTCATAGCCAGGTAAGGTTCTCTCCCGAGTAAGCTTTTGGCTAACCAAGTCCATGAAGCCAAGTGATTGGAAGACCGGACAAGGTATTCTTTAATAATTATGGTCCGAGCAAGCTTGATTTATAAATGGAATATCTCTAAGTAACATCGGGCAAGGTTCAACTCAAGCAAGGAACAGTACTCCCGAGTACACTTTGCTAATAAGTTATATTATAGCAAAGAGTTGAAATGGACCATCGAAGAACAAGGTTGCTTGTAAGGGTTTGTCAGGCAAAGTCTGGCATAGTCAAGAAGACTGAAGTCTACCCGGTGAGTATATTACTTGGTAAAGTACTCTTCAAGTAAAGTCTACCCGGAAACTGATCCCGAGCACACTTCTATGTTACCAAGTCTAAGGCAGGTAGAGCACACAGTCTACTCGGAGAAGTTTACTTATCAAGAGCCTACCCGGAAGACTTGTTTTACACTTAGAATATTTTCTGATTATGTTTTGAATATGTATTTACGTTTGGGGTTTCTAGAAGGAATGACAGCTGTCCTAGGTTGGCAGGCCTATAAATAGAATGTTTTAGGGCACGCCGCCTACGGAAAAGACGGATTCGAGCCTTTACACTTTTGGATAAGAAAGAATATTTTCCTTGAAAAGTGACGGCTGTCTCTGTACGGAAAAACCCTCCTTCAAGAAACCCTAAACCGATTATCCACTTTGTATGATAAATGTTATGTGAATGGAAATCTTTTGAGTGAATCTTGTTTGTGTTGGTTACCCTTGAATACTAATTATGCAACCGTATGTTTGTTATTGATTCCGCCTTTAACAAACGGTCATCTTTCTAAATATAGCAACCCGCCATTAACTCCCTTGTCAACACATCAATCTGTGTGAGTTATGACATGATTAAGTAAGATCCAGCTGAAATCGAGGGACCTGACAGATACTTGGTTCTTACCAATACTATTCTACATATACGATAGGTACACTTGCCTATTTTGTGTGTGTTTAGTATTTGTAGAAATCACTTTTATAAATTTAAAACACGATCTTGTGCAAAAGCAAATCATCTCATCCTTTTATATTTTATACCACACGCACGCAGCACATCAAGTTTTTGGTGGCGTTGCCGGGGACACACGGTATGTTTCTAAGAAACAATCCAATTTTTAATTTAATCATTGTTTATAATTGTACAAATTTTTAACTTCTATTTTATTTTATCTTATTTTATTTTATTTTTTTTACTAAATACTAAAATATATATAATTTTACGGCTAGCCTACTTTTTACCTTTATTTATCTTTACTTTAGCTTAATTAATTTAGACATTAGTTTAAAATAGCTAAGCTTAACTTGTAGCTTAATATTAGACTAACCTTTTAGAGTAACTCTAGCTAACTTTTACTTTAGTTCAATTTTGATTTAGTCCCATGTATATCCTCTACTTCTGAGCCTGAGATTGTTTCTCCAATTTCTGAACCGGAACGACTCTTTCGTCGACGAACTCGTAAACGGACTACAGAAACCGCCGAAGCAATCAAAGACGAATCAGTAGACGCCACCACATCAGGAGAAATCAAACAGAAGAAATGATGGCGGCCCAGAACAATGAGCCGAACATGAGCCAGTATGCCAAGCCTCTCGAAGGCTACGGCAATGGAGTGGCTCCACCCGAAATCACCGAAAACTTCGAAATAAAATCTAGCACCATTCATAGGTGGAGAATTCAGTTCAATTTCATGGTCTCCTCAACGAAGACCCTCTTTCTCACATATCTCGATTCCTACGAATCTGCGGTACTTTTAAAATCCAAAACTGTTCAGACGATCAAATCAAACTCAAACTCTTTCCTTTCTCTCTAAGGGGCCAAGCCCTAGAATGGATAGAATCTATTTCCTCTGGATCCATCACCACTTCGGACCAGATGGTTGAACAGGATCTTCTCAAATATTTTCCGCCCGATAAAACTTGCAAATACCGAGCCAGCATTACCGGATTCCGGACCGATGATGATGAATCGTTACACGCAGCATGGGAAAGATACAAAAGTCTTCTAAGAAGATGCCCACATCATGGACTGAGCATATGGTTACAAGTACAAACTTTCTTCGACGTACAATCCAGTCAAAACAAATAGGCCATCGACCAAATCGCTGGTGGAGACCTGGGATCTAAATCCCCTAACGAAGCATTTGAAGTTCTGGAGAATGCCGAAAAGAAGAGTTTCGCTTACAACCCACCAAGATCTATACCAACCCATAAAGGAATACACCACGTTGATTCCAACACTCTTGTCACAACACAGCTTGAAGCCCTTTCTAAAAAATTCGAACAACTTCAAGCCGAGCTATCAAAAACTAGACTCACCTGTGACACTTGTGGAGGAAATCATAAGACGAGTGACTGTAAACAAGTCATCATGGCCATTGAAGAAGTCGATTTCATCGCTCGACAGAACAACACTTTCAGTAACAACTACAATCCATGATGGAGAAACCACCCGAATTTCAGCTGGAAAGACGGAGGTAACACTCAACCTTTACCCAGATTCGTAAAAAGACCAATGAATCAACCCTTCCATCCTAAACCTCAATTTCAAGATCAAAGTTCTAGTAGCCATAAAAACCCAAGCTACTCTAAGATCGAAGAAATGCTAATTCAATTGATGACCAAAACAAATGAAGCAAAAAAGAAAGCCGACTCAAGAGCTGTTGATATCAGCGGAGTATTATTAAAACATGAAGCTGATCTCAAAAGTCAACAAGCATCACTTCAGAACCTTGAAACCCAAATCGGACAAATTGCCCGACAATTATCCGAAAGACCACCTGGCACTCTTCCAAGCAACACAATCACCAACTCGAATGCAACAGCTAACGCCGTTACACTCGGGAGCGGTACGACCACTGCTGTCTCACCAACTTCAGAATTAGTTATGGAGAAAAAGTCTCCTGATGAAACACAGGAAAGGCTGACCCCAACAAGCACAGTACAGCCTAAGGAGCCAGTCCGAACCTATGTTCCCCCTATTCCATACCCTGGAAGACTGAAGCAGGAGCGATTGGAAGCCCAGTATGGGAAGTTTCTAGAACTCTTTAAGCAACTCCATATCAACATCCCTTTTGTCGAGGCTATTGCTCAGATGCCAAAATATGCCAAGTTTCTCAAAGAAGTGCTGACAAACAAAAGGAAGCTGGAGGAGCTCTCGCATGTCACCCTAAGTGAAGAATGTTCAGCTGTCCTCCAAAGCAAGCTATCGAAAAAGATGACCGATCCAGGGAGCTTTACTATCCCTTGTCTCATAAGAAATTTATTTGTTAGCAATGCCCTGGCTGACTTAGGAGCTAGTATTAATTTAATGACTTATGCGGTTTTTGCAAAACTAGGGATAGGAGAACCAAAGCCCAACCGCATGAGCATTCAGTTAGCTGACCGATCCGTTAAATATCCTCAGGGAATTGTTGAAAACATGCTTGTCAAAATTGACAAGTTTGTTTTCCCAGTAGATTTTGTGATTCTAGACATGGAGGAAGACAAAAGTGTACCTCTAATTTTAGGAAGACCCTTTTTAGCCACCGCAAAGGCTATCATTGATGTTTGCACCGGTAAACTCACTCTCAGGGTCAATGACGAGGCAATCACTTTTGACATAGGAAAATTTATGCAATATCCGCAACAGCACGATGACACTTTATATTGTGTTGACATCATAGGCTCCATCGTAAGTTGCTATATGCGAGATTCCTCCATCAACACTCCATTAGAAACACAAGTCTTAGACAAAAGACTCAACAATCCTATTTTAGAGAACGGAAATTTCAATAATAACTACCAAGAAGAATCAGAAATGATATACGAAATCAGTGAAAGCAATGAAAAATCAAAACCATCAATCGAAGAACCAGCAGCCTTAGAGTTAAAAGAATTACCAAAACATCTCGAATACGCCTTTCTGGAAAAAGATTCTCAACTCCCAGTAATTATTTCATCTCACCTTTCCAAAGAAGAGAAAGACGAACTTCTTAAGGTTCTCAAAAACCATAAGAAGGCTATCGCATGGAAGATCATGGATATCAAGGGCATCAGTCCTTCCTTTTGTACTCACAAAATTCTCATGGAGGAGGAATACAAACCCGTGGTCCAACATCAAAGACGTCTCAATCCAAACATGCAAGATGTGGTGAAGAAGGAAGTAATCAAACTACTTAATGCCGGATTAATCTACCCGATTTTGGATTCACCTTGGGTTATTCCCGTTCAAGTAGTATCCAAGAAGAGGGAATGACGGTCGTAATGAACGAGAAGGACGAACTAATACCAATGAGAACCATCACAGGCTGGCGAGTTTGCATTGATTACCGGAAGCTTAATGATGCCACAAGAAAAGATCATTTTCCACTTCCGTTCATAGACCAAATGCTTGAACGATTATCTGGAAAAATGTTCTACTATTTTCTTGATGGATTTTCCGGATACTTTCAGATTCCCATTGCTCCTGAAGATCAGGAGAAAACCATCTTTACATGTCCGTATGGAACCTTCGCCTACTGAAGAATGCCATTTGGACTATGTAATGCTCCAGCCACCTTCCAACGCTGCATGGTGGCCATCTTTCATGAAATGATCAAAAACTCTATGGAAGTTTTCATGGACGACTTCTCAGTCTTTGGAGACTCCTTTGATCATTGTGTGAAAAACCTAGACAAAATGTTATCTAGGTGTGAAGAAGTAAATCTAGTGCTCAACTGGGAAAAATGCCACTTTATGGTAAAGGAAGGCATTGTTCTAGGTCACAAGATTTCTCAGGACGGACTAGCAGTTGATAGGGCCAAAATAGAAACCATATACAAACTTCCGCCGCCAACTTCAGTCAAAGCCATTAGAAGTTTCTAGGTCACGCAGGTTTCTACAGCCGCTTCATAAAAGACTTCTCAAAAATCTCAAGACCTATGACCAAACTTCTGGAGAAAGACGCACCATTCATCTTCTCTGAGGAATGTATTGAATCATTCATTACATTAAAAGACAAACTTGTCAACGCACCAATCATGACCGCACCCGATTGGACCCTTCCATTCGAAATCATGTGCGATGCAAGTGACTTTGCAGTTGGAGCCGTACTCGGACAACGCAAAGAAAAACATTTTCACCCAATTTAGTATGCTAGTAAAACTCTTAATGATGCACAAGAAAATTACACTACAACAGAAAAAGAGTTATTAGCAGTAGTTTTCGCCTTTGAAAAGTTTAGATCCTACCTAGTTCTTTCCAAAACCATAGTATACACCAACCACGCCTCCATAAGATACCTCTTCAACAAACAAGATGCAAAACCCAGACTCATCCGATGGATTCTACTACTCCAAGAATTTGACATTGAAGTTAAGGATAAAAATGGAGCAGAAAATGTAGCGGCAGACTATCTTTCGCGCTTAGAATGCCCAGCTTCAAAAGGACACCACGAGGAAATTATCAATGATAATTTTCCACATTATGTTCTCATGCATATCCAAGCAGTCATGCAGGAGGAAGATGACCAAACTTCCGCCGCCAACTTCAGTCAAAGCCATTAGAAGTTTTCTAGGTCACGCAGGTTTCTACCGCCGCTTCATAAAAGACTTCTCAAAAATCTCAAGACCTATGACCAAACTTCTGGAGAAAGACGCACCATTCGTCTTCTCTAAGGAATTTATTGAACCATTCATTACATTAAAAGACAAACTTGTCAACGCACCAATCATGACCACACCCGATTGGACCCTTCCATTCGAAATCATGTGCGATGCAAGTTACTTTGCAGTTGGAGCCGTACTCGGAAAACGCAAAGAAAAACATTTTCACCCAATTTACTATGCTAGTAAAACTCTTAATGATGCACAAGAAAATTACACTACAACAGAAAAAGAGTTATTAGCAGTAGTTTTCGCCTTTGAAAAGTTTAGATCCTACCTAGTTCTTTCCAAAACCATAGTATACACCGACTATGCCTCCATAAGATACCTCTTCAACAAACAAGATGCAAAACCCAGACTCATCCGATGGATTTTACTACTCCAAGAATTCGACATTGAAGTTAAGGACAAAAAAGGAGCAGAAAATTTAGCCGCATGCCGTCTTTCGCGCTTAGAATGCCCAGCTTCAAAAGGACACCACGAGGAAATTATCAATGATAATTTTCCACATTATGTTCTCATGCATATCCAAGCAGTCATGCAGGAGGAAAATGACCAAACTTCCGCCGCCAACTTCAGTCAAAGCCATTTGAAGTTTTCTAGGTCACGCAGGTTTCTACCGCCGCTTCATAAAAGACTTCTCAAAAATTTCAAGACCTATGACCAAACTTCTGGAGAAAGACGCACCATTCGTCTTCTCTAAGGAATGTATTGAACCATTCATTACATTAAAAGACAAACTTGTCATCGCACCAATCATGACCACACCCGATTGGACCCTTCCATTCGAAATCATGTGCGATGCAAGTGACTTTGCAATTGGAACCGTACTCGGAAAACGCAAAGAAAAACATTTTCACCCAATTTACTATGCTAGTAAAACTCTTAATGATGCACAAGAAAATTACACTGCAACAGAAAAAGAGTTATTAGCAGTAGTTTTCGCCTTTGAAAAGTTTAGATCCTACCTAGTTCTTTCCAAAACCATAGTATACACCGACTATGCCTCCATAAGATACCTCTTCAACAAACAAGATGCAAAACCCAGACTCATCCGATGGATTCTACTACTCCAAGAATTCGACATTGAAGTTAAGGACAAAAAAGGAGCAGAAAATTTAGCCGCATACCGTCTTTCGCGCTTAGAATGCCCAGCTTCAAAAGGACACCACGAGGAAATTATCAATGATAATTTTCCATATGATGTTCTCATGCATATCCAAGCAGTCATGCAGGAGGAAGATGAAAGTCCTTGGTTTGCCGATTTCGCGAACTATTTAGCATGTAGAATCTTAAGGAAAGGACTCACTCATCAACAGTGGAAGAAATTATTCTCCGACCTTAAGTTCTACTTCTTGGAAGACCCTTACTTGTTTTGGATAGGTGCTGATCAGGTAGTTCGTAGGTGTGTATCAGGAAAGGAAGCCTTAGATATTCTCAAACACTACCATGAAGGACTTACTGGGGAACACCACAGTACCGCCACCACGGTCAGAAAAGTGTTTGATGCAGGATTTTTAAGGCCCACCATATATAAAGACACACATGCTTTGATCCAAGCATGCGATGCTTGTCAAAGAGCCGGGAACATCTCAGCCAAGAATGAGATGGCTCAAAAAGCTATTCAATTTTGTGAGGTCTTTGATGTATGGGGAATAGATTTCATGGGACCTTTTCCTAGCTCATTCGGAAATAAGTACATCCTAGTAGCAGTCGACTACGTCTCTAAATGGGTAGAAGCTCAAGATCTTCCCACTAATGATGCTCGGATTGTAGTAAGATTTTTGAAAAAGTTATTTTCACGATTCGGTACCCCAAATGCCTTAATCAGCGAAAGAGGTACTCACTTCTACAATGCCCTAATGGACAAAGTCTTAGCACGATATGGAGTTCACCACCGACTGGCAACACCATATCACCCTCAGACCAGTGGGCAAGTAGAAGTCTCGAATCAAGGAATCAAGAGGATTTTAGAAAGAACTATAGGAATGAATCGCAAAAATTGGGCAGAAAAGTTAGATGACGCTTTGTGGGCCCTTTGGACAGCTTACAAAACCCCATAGGGACAACACCATTCAAACTTGTTTATGGGAAGGCATGTCATCTACCCATAGAACTAAAACACAAAGCGTATTGGGCTCTCAGAGCAGTGAACTTTGATCTAATGTCCGCCGGTAAAAACCGGAAAGATCAAATTCACGAACTAGAAGAACTAAGAGCACTGGCATATGAAAATCCTGGTCTTACAAAGAAAAGACTAAACGTTTACACGACGCCCATTTAAAAGGAAACAAAAAATTTCAAGTTGGCGATCGTGTATTGTTATACAACACACGTTTACGTCTTTTCCCAGGAAAGTTGAAATCTCGTTGGACAGGTCCACACATAGTTGAATCAGTTTTTGACTACGAGACAGTTGAGATTTCAAATTCTGACAGCCACAAGTTCAAAGTTAATGGACATCGATTAAAACCATACATCGATGAACCATTCGAGACCGTCTCAGAGGTACTAATCCTCCACCCAAAACCGATAAACATATTGGGAGTAGGGTCTGGCCAAGACCCTGATTAAACTAGGCATCGTAAATAAATAAATAAAAATAAATATATAATAATTGTGATTTGGATGCTTGTTAGTTGTTTGCAGTTTTATAATTTAGGTACACTACAAGAAAATGGACGAAAAACAGGGGACGCTCTGTCAAAATTTCGTTGGCCCGTAGGGAAGTTCCTTTCCATTTTACCCTCCATACTTTATATGAATCTTATTATTAATCTTTTTACGAATCTTTTCACATTGAGGACAAAGTGAGATTCAAGTGTGGGGAGGGAAATTACCTGACCAATTGCTTGCTCAACTAATTATAAAGATTCTCTAATAAACTAAATTTTTGTAGCAAACAAAGACTATTTTTATAACAAACTAAAAGCATATCCAAGAAAATTTTTTGCAAATAACCAACTACAAATCTATTATAACCAAAGAAAAGTGAAAAAGTAAAAAAGAAGTTTTGTAATATTGAGAAGAAATTTATGCAAAATATGGCGTTTATACGAAATTCCTCCGTTACTGTGTGATAAACCTCATGCCGTATAAATATTTTTTTTCGGAAGTTTTGAGTGAGTCATATGTTTCGTGTGAATTAGAACTTGTCGCAGTAATTCATTTCAAGACCGCACGAAGCGTTGTATAAGGAAGAATGTAATATTGTCACAATCCCATCAAACCATTCTCCAAATTACAAAATCCAAAAACCTTACAAAAAACCTTACCATACCACTTTATCCCTCTCACCGGTAAAATATAACACTGATCTTTTACCGGCAGACCCTAAAGAACTGGAAATGCATTCTTTCAATTTCAATTTCCATTGCTGCATACATTTCGCAAAACCTAGGTTGCCTCCAGAAGTTAGTGAGAGAATCTTTCTCATTAGCAATGAGGTGAAGAAAAAGTGGCGCCAAGACGAAAAAAGGACACCATTTTGTGGAGTTTCCAAAAGCACAATGAAAAGAAGAGCAAAAATATATGAACGATGCTTAGGATACGGAAACTGATCCCACAAAGAAAGATGTAGAAAAAGTCAAACTCAGTCTCAACATGAATATACCGAACTAATGAGGGTGGGGGCTATTAGCCTCAAAGCCGAACGATCCATTAAAGTTGGGAGTTATGTTCAGAGCAGGATTGAGGAAGAACTGATCCACATCCTCGACAAAACTGGTCTTAACAATCTGACCTTTCTAGAGTCACTAGTTAAAAAAAAAAGCAATCGGGAGAAAGGAGCTAACTGTTGAAGACATCTTCAGACTCCCGACATGCAGCAGAAGTTGTATTTACCATCCTCATTAACCTAAAACCCTTGAACCACCACCAAATACCAAATCCCTACCCAAAACCAACCCATATTACCTTCTAATCTATGCAACCCTTCACAAAGGTGGAGATTTGAACTTGTTACAAGCTTATTTTCACAGGTTACATCTTGACTAAGAGTGTTCACATACATACATTACAAGTATGATCAAATATATAACCGAGAGTGAGTGAACATTGTGAGAACATGATGTTTTGCATAAACGGAAACTCATAAAAACAAAATCACTTTTTTATATATCACTACATATATTCCTATGATTTAATGTTGGTTATTTTGTTCCCATTTTCTTGGAACTCTTTTGGGGATATTTAAGCTATGGTCCTAACTTGCAATTTCTAGAGAATATTTATAAGTAGATTGCTTGAGGACAAGCAAGGTTCAAGTGTGGGGATGTTTGATGTATATAAAAATATACATCTTTTTAGAATCAAATAATCTCTAAAAACTGCAACTTCTATCGTATAATATAGTTAAAATAACTACTTATCATGTTAAAATGTATTTTCAGGTGAATCCAAGCCTCAAACGAAGAAACGAATGAAAAAAACAAAGAAAAACCAAAGAAAACAGCAAAACATGGGGCTGTGCTTCAGGAAACATGGGGTTGTGCTTCAGGAAACATGGGGTTGTGCTTTCAGGATACATGGGGCTGTGATTTTAGAAACACGGGGCTGTGCTTTTGGGAAACACGGGGCTGTGCTTTTGGAAGCACGGGGTCGTGCTTCTGGTCACTTTTCAGAAAAGACAAAAAAATCAACAAGAAAAGACAAAATAGTGAACAGCTGGACATGGGGCCGTGCTTACCTCTCAGAAACGACAAAAAGAAATAGCACATGTCACTAAAAAGCACGGGGCGTGCCTCAGGAAGCACGGGGTCGTGCTTACCTCTCAGAAACGACAAAAAGAATTAGCACATATCACTAAAAATCACGGGGGCGTGCCTTAGGAAGCACGGGGCCGTGCCTACCTTCCAGAAACGACAAAAATAATTAGCACATGTCACTAAAAAGCACGAGGTCGTGCCTTAGGAAGCACGGGGCCGAGGCCACCTCACAGAAAAGACAAAACAAATCTGGCACATGTCATAAAAATGCACGGGGGCGTGCCCATCAAGAACGGGGCCGTGCCTCACTCTCCAGATTGCCTATAAATAGTGGCTCATGTTGCACTCATTTGGTGTGCCTTGAAAAGAGTTCTAACCGGTTTTCACTTATAAAAACACACACTAACACTCACATTGAAGATCTAGTGATGAGTTTGATGGCTTGGAGGTCATCACCATCAACCATCATCATCATCCATCATCACCATCATTAGGAAAGAAGATTCATCTACATTTGGTTAGATTGTTCAAGTTTAATCATGTATTTGTTATCATCATTCATCTTAATGTTTATCATCATGCTCATTATGAGCTAAACTCCTTTTACCATCTAAAATCTATGAAAAAGCTTTGTTTTACTTGATAATTATATAAAACATGTGGGTTAATCTAGTAAAGTACATGGTTATATTACAATTATCTTTTGATGAGAAATGTTTCACCATCTTAAATCACTAATTCAAAGTTGGTGGTTGTCAATCCCATTGGCAATCATTCATGATAGATTCATGTTCTTGAAAAGTAGAAATACTTTGATACATTATCAAAACATGGATCCTTATATTGTACTTAGAAATGATGAGATATAAGTTATGATGTATTTCTCTAAACCTTGGTAATCCGAAAATGGCTTTGCTTAGGATATCAAATTAGTTAACGAAATCATATGTTAACGGAATGTGTAATTATAACCTACATAAATCAACCAAGGGGAGGTTGTGTGAGTTAACTACAACCACCAGAAGTTGTTAGAATTGGCATTTGAGAAATCGAAGTCAATCCTAATCTTTCTACTTTACGAAACTACTTGCCAACTTAAATTGACATTATTGAGGTGGTATGACATTAAGAAATGATGGACTTTAAATGCGCATGCTACCTCCTTCGGGCTAAATATGCTCACTCAAGGCTTAAGGAGCTATCTATCATATATTATTATGACAAGTCTACCACATGTTTATATATCAATTATCAATGCTAAAATAGAGTGGATTCTTGATCTTAGATGGTAACCTTCGCATAATTGAACAACTCCTTTAGAATTTCTTGTCTTGGTCACCTATATATTATATATAAGTATTTACATTTTATAAAAAGTTCAAAAATTAGTCCCAAAATGATTAAAACCTCCGATTAAAGTAAAACGACGATTTATTATTAGAAACATTTGTGTCCACGGATCGATACTTGGTTCTTACCAATACTATTCTACATATACGATAGGTACACTTGCCTATTTTGTGTGTGTTTAGTCTTTGTAGAAATCACTTTTATAAATTTAAAACACGATCTTGTGCAAAAACAAATAATCTCATCCTTTTATATTTTATATCACACGCACGCAGCACATCAGGTGGAATTCTCTTCTTTACTTGATTGAGTTTTCATACAATAACAGTTTTCATTCGAGTATCGGTATGGCTCCATTCGAAGCGCTTTATGGCCGTAAATGTCATTCTCCTATCTGTTGGAACGAAATTGGTGAAACCCAAATCAACGGCCCGGAACTTGTTCAAGAGACTACTGATCGAATCGCTCAAATTCGACAAAACCTCTTAACACCTCGTAGCCGTCAAAAGAGTTACGCTGATAACCGACGATGACCTCTTGAGTTTAATGTTGGTGACCGTTTTCTTCTCAAAGTATCCCCTTGGAAAGGTGTAGTTCGTTTTGGCAAGAAAGGCAAGCTATTTCCTCGATTTGTTGGACCTTTTAAGATTCTTGAACGTGTCGGAAGTGTGGCTTATACTATCGAGCTTCTGCAAGAACTTTCAAACGTTCATCCAACGTTTCATGTCTCTAATTTAAAGAAATGTCTAGCTGAGGAAAATCTCCACATACCACTCGATGAAGTGCAAGTTGATGAAACAATGCGCTTTGTTGAGAACCAGTGGAAATCATGGATCTCAAAGACAAGGAAAACAAACTTAGCCATATACCTTTGGTAAAGGTTCGTTGGGAATCCAAACGTGGCGCTGAATTCACTTGGGAGCGGGAAGACCAAATGCGAACTAAGTATCCTCATCTTTTTATACGGATTCTTCTACTTAATTTCGGGACGAAATTCTCAAAAGTAGGGAATGTTGTGACATTTGTCGATTTTTTTCGTATTCATATTTGTATTTGTTTTCATTAAACCGACACGTTGTGTTATTTAAATGTATTCTTATTTGTCATTTATCATTTAATATTAAATAATAAAATAATTAATCTCCAAACTATGCGGGTATAATATACAAATAATATAAAGATACAAAAATTATATCAAGTTTATAATATTTGAATGTTCAAGGATCATTGTGTAAATAAATTTTTGATCTAATCTATATATATATTAATAAAGACAAGGGGTGTAAAGGGAAAATATGAATTAAAATATAATATTATTATAATAATAAATCCCAACCCACCAGCCCCTTCCCCCTAACTCACGTTTTTCCTGCTCCGGCCGGAACCCGGCGACCGCAAACAATTTCGGCGACCTTAATTATACCGTAAATCTCGTTCTTTGACCAAGAAAGTTATATCAATATGTTTCTCCGCTAATTATAATCACTAATCAATAATAATAACTCGTAATAACGACCAATAATTGCCGCATTAATCGTATAACCGCCGGATATTATTCAAAATCATTAAACGACCAATTACTCGCCCTACGCTCCAATTGACATTATAAATATAAACTAAATCATCAACTAACCCTGTTACAAACATCAATTTACACATAAACACTCTTAAAATCTCATAATATTTCGTCCAAGATCCGTCTCCGGCCAAACTCCGTTCACCATCATTCCGGCACCAAATCAAGTAAGTGTTACATGGTTTTCAATCATTTTAAGCCACAAAACAAAACCCCTAACTTTAAATTAACAAACATGGAACGGTTTAAGCAATTTGAATCTTAGGGTTTATTAGTGTAGAAGATGAAGTTTTAATATTGTTTATATATATTATTTTTCAGTAATTAAACAAGTATTAGAGTTGGTCCAGTGGTTGGGTCTGCTCTCTTTGAATGTGAGGACCCGGGTTCGAACCTCGTAAATATAAACCGTTAAAGATTAAAATGGATATTATATTATAGAATACCTTAAAATATACTAAGTTAATTCATAATCTCTAACATAAAACTAAATCAATTTAATTTCTATAATCCCCCTAGTTAGCGCTTACATTAATACTTCCTTTCTTCTATATATAGTTTGTGAGGTTCGACCGCTTCGGTTCCTTTAACGCATCTTCGCTTATTATTCCAAGTTATTTCTCAATTTCAAAGGTGAGTTTCTCACATCCCCCTTTTTATTCTTTTATATGTTTGGGGGTAGCATATGTATCTTATAAACTCAAGTAATTACTATTTCATTTACAAACTGCAATTCATTACATGGACTTGTGTGTTTACTTGATTACTTACTCGAATTTACTTGCTCATGGTTTCCTCAAAAAATATGATCGTACGCCCCCCTTTGTGCTCAAGACCTTGTTGATATGAGTGGAAAAGGGCCTCATTATCCGAGTATGTTGGTGCACAATCCCAACTGGAAAGGAACTTACTTGCGCGATTATTACACTTGTCTCATGGAATTGTATTATGTATTTATATCAAACTGTGTGAACTCACCAACTATTAAGTTAGTTTACATTATTTTATACATATGTTACAGGTACCATTATTATAGGATGACATGGATGAAGACACTAGAATTTAGGTTACTTAATTAATAAACAAAAATGATGTTCTTTCTATTTCTTTCCTTTGTAATTGTTTATTTGAACTACTTGTGTACTTGAGATTTGAATGAATTAATGATAATATTTTCACTTAATATTGTCACATGTGTTTTGGGCAATCTGTACGTCACACTCGGGCGTTTCCGCTTAAGCCGGGGTGTTACAATTTTCTCCCCTTTCTCTTAAGGAATTTCCCGTAATTAAAAACAAACAAAACAAATCTAAGGTTTTATAAGAATTTAAGAGAGAAAATATTTTGAGAGTGAGGCGTAGCCTCAGAGTTTTTGTGTGCGTGTACATGATTAAATAATAAAGATAAATAAATATTTAGTAAGTTGTAAACAACTAAATAAAACACATAAGGCCACACTGAAGTACATATAGGGTCCTAAGCATGCTACTAGGCAATTTTTAATGACCTATCATATAACATTCAGCTCTAATACCAATCTGTCACACCCCAACCTAAAACAAAAATGTCGGGGCACGAACTGTTGATTCACATATCACAAGGCACTAACATAACACTATTAGTGGCAATATCTAATCTTTTTATTAAGTTCAAATCAAGTACACATCATCTCAAACAAATACAATTTAATCCAAAAAAATTATCAAAAACATCTAAACAAATTGTTTTTATTTAGTTAGACTAAAGTCTGTTCTAAGTGATTTTCAATCCTCAGTTCAACCATATGATAAACTGCAATATTCATACAAAATAGAATATGTTTGACAACCCAAGATAGAGTAAGTATTCACATATTTTGACACTAAATATAATATTTATAAGAAATAAGCAAACCTAGAGAATAGGCTCTAACTATTATGACGGTATCACACTATAATTAACTTATAATGGCCTCTCCGAATGTTAGAATTAAACGAATAAGAAAGTAAGCACATAAGCATTTAATTGACCAACAATACAATAATCATGTTTTTCTAGTTATGGATAATATATAATATAAGTACTCATAAATTCCTCAAAAAGTGCGTAAACAGAAGAAAAGATGGAGTGATTACTCACCTTATTAATTCGATGAGTTAAATGATAATAAGAGTGTAAAACCAAAACTTGAACTTTAATGTGCTGACCGAGTCGAAACGAATGAACCAAAAACATGGTGACAATAAAGTACAATTAAAACTAAGAATAATTCCACTGGTATCAGGTAAAACAAATGTATAAACCTCAAGATATGAGATTTTTAATGTTTAAGCGAGTTGAACTGTTCAGAATTCATACTTCGCATCTGGAGACAAGTTCTGACTAGTACACTAAAAATGTCATGAAAAACAAAAAAGTCCACTTGCTCGAAAGCTAGCTTTGGCCGGAAACTAAAGTAATTGAAAAATCACAAAAGTTGACTTTTATTCCCCTTAACGGGTCGGAATCAAATTGACCGTCAAAAATTTTTCAATAAGTGAAATTGATTAAGGCCTTTTGTTTATTGAATAAAAAAACAAAAAAAAAAACACAGTAGATAACTTACCAGAACAATGAATAGAACAAGGAGATATACGCGGTCAAAGAGTCTTGAGGCTTGAAAATCAACGGAGGATTGAAGAACTTGAAGAAACTTGAATAGATTGCCAAGGGAGGAGAGGGAATTCGTGATTATGGATATGATGGCTGATGTTTTAGTAGTTATTAGGGTTTTAATGACATGTTTTGATTAAATATTAATAGTTAAAACTTGTTTATTAGGTAAACAACTCGATGAGGAAATGTAGAATTCAATATCGAACCTTTTGAGTTCATGCATGGGGCATAACTCTTTCTTCATCAGGGCTTTGAGGTCCTCCCATGAAAAGGCCATGACTATTTTAGCTCCTTTATATTTCTTAACTCCATTTCACCAAGTAAGAGACCTCAAGTCAAAGACACTGGACGCAACACTGGTTTTCTTGCGCTCGGGGAAATAATAGTGGGTGGATCGGTACTGGTAAACCGCTGGTATTCCTAGGAAGTTGGAGCAGCAGAGGGCAAAGAGTTGTTGGTTTTGATGGCTTAGATTTGGGTAATAAAGGTTAGAATAACAAAAGCTATTTCCTTGGTTATGCAGGTAGCCAAAAGATGATCGGAGCTCCTCATGGGACGGCGAAGATTATGGCGAGTAGAAAAGCTGCAATGGTAAAATGTGTAAAATTTCATGAGATGAGTGTAAGTTTGTGAAATATATGAGGTTGAAAATTTAATAAATCAACTTGATATGAAAAATTAAATAAATGTTTAAAATTATTAATTAAATCAAATCGTGATTGACTTTGTGGCTGAGGTTGATATTTGAAACGTCTATGAATCACCATGTTTATCCCAACAAAACTGAAAATGAAATTGTAACATCCTACTTTTGATGATAATAATAAAAAGGATTGTGTTTACTTAAATGTGTGTTAATATTTAAGTAAGTTAATTAAATAATAGGGTGTGGGCATGATTAGTAAAAGAATGGAATAAGAGATGGTGATGGGCCTTAGGTCTATGGGCTTAAGGGTATATAAACCCCTTAAACCTCCATAAAACCTTAAAATGTTTCATTCTTATCCACTAGCCTCTTAACACACTTCAAAGACACACACAAACACACTCAACCTTATGGCCGAGATCCAAGACCAAGCATAGTTGTAATAGATCTTTGATATAATAAGCTAGAATAACGTTCCTAGTCACGTATTAAAGCTAACTGTAGCTCAAAGTGAACCAAAAAGGTACGTTTTAAGCTTAAAATGGTGTTTTTAAGAACAGATTGCCCTAAGACTTGGTACTAAGGCAAATCGGGTATTTTTATATCATAAAAATGTAAACGAGCTAGATCTTAGTCAATGATGGAAATGAAATTGTTTAAAAGATGATATAATACTAAAATATGAGAATGGGTGTTAAAAATACGTAGTAATAATGATAGTAATATGCTATAGTGCTATTCGAATGAAAGGTAATCTAATGAGAAGGGTTTGGAATGAAGTGTATTCGAATGGGAAGCGTTCGAATAGAAAAAGGATATGGATGAAATCATATGAATCTAGTTCTTAAAGAAACCTCTGATTGAGCAAGTAATCGAATTGAATGTGGAAAAGTTTTCAAATCGAATGACCATTTTATTAGAAAGGAACCGTCGAATAGAAGGGTTCATTCGTTTAGATCAAGCATTCGAATAGAAGGTCTATTAGAATAGAAAGAGTCCATTCAAATGGAAAGTCCATTTGAATAGAAGGTCTATTCGAATAGAAAGACTATTCGAATAGAATCTGCCATTCGAATAGAGAGTTTATTCGAATAGAATATTCCATTCGAATAGACTGAGAATTCGATTAGATCAGTCTAGACTTAGAATTTTCTGATGAATTTTTAGTAAATGACTGTTAATGAAAATAGAATTTTTAGCCCCAGCCAGGGGATCTGCCCCTTGGACCCTGCTAGGGGTTTCTGCCCCTAGACCCCGATGCCAGGGGCACTGCCCCCGGACCCCCGTAGCTAAGGGTTTCACTGAATTTGAAGTATGATATAGTTAGAAATAGTTAATTGATACTTGTAATTATCATATAGTTAGCTGTGCACAGCTAATGAGGGGTATTTCTATAAACTCATAAAGAAACAGGATCCAGGTGAGTTTCTAGCCCCACTTCCTTGTTATGTTTTCAGGGCTGGGTGCATACTCGATGTGAATGTTAATACACTTACCTTAAATGGTAAGTGCATGCTATGATGATTGATGTGATAGTATGGTATAAATGTTATGAGTGAATGCTTGTCGGTGCATGAACGATATTCGGATATTGCATGTGTCGTCAGGGAAAGTAAGCCATAGTATGTCTAGTAAGAGATATGTATGTATGAAAGTACGTAATAACATGAGTATGTACGGAAGTATGTATATATATATAAGGAAAGGTATGTATGGTTACAAGATGGACAGAATGTATGGGTAAAGAGGGAATAAACCCTAATAAAATCTACGAATGTAGGGAACAGACCCTAATAATATTTGCAAATGTAGGGAACAGACCCTTATAATATCTGCGAATGTAGGGAACAGACCCTAATAATATCTGCTAAGATATAGGGCGAAATGCTCTTCAAAATGTATATGTATGAATGAAAGTATGTAAGTATGAAGGAACGAATAAATGTATGTATGTATGTAAGAATGAATAAATGTATGAAAATATGTATCTTCAGATACCTATTTATGTAAGTAGGTGAACGTATTGTATGTTACATGTATTAACTATAACTCACACAGCGTAGCTGACTTTTAGTATGCACGCATGTGAATAGATTGAGGCAGTTCGCTTGACGTTGACACATGGCATAGGTTTGAAGACACTGACATCTCAAGGAAAGAAATGTTATAAAGATTTACGTTTTATCTATAAAGACAAAAGATATTTATTTAAGACAAGATTTGAATGAAATGTAATATATATGGTTGAAGTTTTAAATTTCGAGCAAGTTTTAAGTAACTCTGATATTTAGAACTGTGTTATGAGTAAATCTAACGTCCAAAGTAAGGCATTGGGAATGGGACCTTACAGAAATATTTGGTGTTGAAGCATCCATGGATCACCATGGATCTTCAATAAAAATAATCCATAAATAAATCCAACTGTGTTATGAGTAAATTTAACGTCCAAAGTAAGGCATCGGGAACGGGGCCTTACAGAAATCTTTGGTGTTGAAGCATCCATGGATCACCATGGATCTTCAATAAAAATAATCCATAAATAAATCCAAAAATTTAGATGAGGAAGTCAAAGTGAAAAGTTGAAGTATTCAGGAATCAACATGGTCATGTTGCACCCGTTCATTAATCTAAAAACAATACTGAGGAAATCGAATTTAGTCACGAATCACCATAAATTCGGTTATAATCGAGGAATGTAATCATAAATGGTCACGTTAATGGTAGGAGGATAGTAGATTTGTATCATCTATAGTGTGGTATGCTCTGGCCTAATAGGTTCCATTACCCTCACTGAACACCTCCAGGAAAAGAACTGGATCTCGCGGCTTATTGAGATTTATATGCATTGCATTTCCTTAGGATCACAAACCTTGGTGTCAAGGGTTCATATCACAGTTGTGTCCCCATTCCAGTCACACATGGGAAATCTTAACGAATTTCCTGTAATAAAATAAAATCTAGTGTTTTGAAAAAATGTTTTGAGATTGCGGCATAGCCTTAGAGTTGCGTGTGTGTACATTAATAAAATAAAATAGAATAATTATATAAAATAAGCTAACAACAATTATTTAAACACTTAGGGCAAACACATAAGCACGTATATGGTCCTAAGCATGCTACTAGGTCGTTACGTCTAACTACTTATCCTATATCCTTCGGCTCTGATACTAATCAGTCACACCCCAACCCACGGCGAAATAATCACATTCAGTTACTCATAAGACACTATTAATTTTTATTTGGGTTTGTTTCTCATTAAACTCAAAACGTTTGTAACAAAGTGGCAGACAAACGGGCAACAAGTCGCGCCACCACCCCTTTTGAATAACAAAGCCAATCCTACAAAAAACGAAGCTTTGGGACTTAAGAGACAAACATGTACATGGAACGCTGAACCTTATAAAACAAGTCACAGCCTCCGGGGCCAGAAAACCAAATGTATTAAAAGAAACTGGGAGAAACACATGTGTATTCTCTAAACATGCCCTCTCGTGTTTAACATCTTTGCCTAATTTAGCCTTCAACGCAGCCTGACTCACAACAAACCAAGTTGAAGTACATTATCATTCAAACAAACACCCAATAATTCAAACAAAAAAAAACCAACATTTAGAACAAATAAAGATAGATTAGGTTTTTTTCAATTGATATCCTTTGGCTCATAACTACGAGCTTCAAACTTCCAATCATCCAATGTAAGTACCTGCAACATGCGTAAAAATAATATATCTGTCAACATTATTGTCGTGTGAGCAAAATATATTTTGATACACACACACATATGTATATATATATATATATATATATAATAAACAGTTATGATGCGGATGCAGTAATCAATACAATTAATTTAACATGTAAAGTATTTTCACCAAACTCAAGGTCGGGCTACTCGGGCAGCGTATGATCATACTAATGAGGATGTAACATTCGTCAATTTTCATTTTGAAAACCACGCCGATTTGATTTTTCTAAATGAAATTCGAATTTTCTTTAATCAATAAAACACTGGATTTTTTTATGTTATATATTTTGTATGTAATAGTTTTCTTAAATTTTTAACGACGTTAATCGATTCTAATATATATATATATATATATTATAAATAAAACGCTAAGACACCCGTACATTGTACTTATGTTTTTCGTTATTCAAATATCACATAAGTAACATCATTTATGTTTCTAAATGTCCCAAATTGTACCCTTTGATTTAAACGATTGTTTTGACCTATTTAGGGTCCGAATTTGTAAAATATTTCTAAATGAAAGTTTTTAAAACACCCCAATTTAGTAGACTAGAAAGTCTTGATATTTTAAAAACCTAAAACAAAACAGACAGTTTGTTGTCCAAAAACTGATTTTTGTATTCCATTTTCTTTTTTTGATTTTTTTCGTGTTTTTATGTTATCAATTGTTCAATTGGTTTTAGTATTCCTCATCCTTAGCTTAAAACACATTTTTTAATTTTGGTTTAGGACTTCATTGGTATGATTGATCAAGTCACACCAACATTCAACTATTTCACTCACCAATCATGTGAGTATCATAACGCCTTTTTCTAATGCTTTACAATTATTTGGGGTGTAGCATGTTACCATGTTATCTCGTTCTTTCATGTTCTTTTTGCAAACTGATTTGCAATTATGTCATGCATGTTAATAATGTTTCTTTCATATTGTTTATGATGACTTTTAAGCCCCGGTCCCGGTGCCCTACTTTAGCATTGGATTTACTCATAAACATAGTTCTAAATATCAGAGTGAATTAAAACTTTTCGCGGAATAGATAAATATCAATCATTCATTACATAAGTCTTAAAGTTTAAACAATATAAAACAAGTCTTTAAGTTCAAACATCATAAATTAAGTCTTCAGATGCCAGCTTCTTTATTCTTTTGCCATGTGTCCCTCTTCAAGCTAGCTGTCTCATCCTACTCACGTGCGTGCATACTAAAATTCAGCTACGTTGATTGAGTTCTAGTTTAACCAGTCATATATTAATATCACGCGTTTACAATACATGTTCGTATCCAGAGATTCTATTCTTATTATTGACATGTAGTTACGCTCTTACTTCTTACATGTACATATACTTAATCATACACATTCTTGCATACCATATGCTTATTCATACATTCTTGCACAAATATTATAAGGGCCATAACTCTTGCACCTATATCATAGAGTCAGCCACTCTACTCTTGCCCAGGTATTAGAAAGGCCTACCACCCTCTGACTCATGCATTCTACTCTTACAATTACGTAAATGAAAGTAAAGTATGACAAATTCTCACAAACATTCTTTCATTCTTTATTATAGCATCCACACCTACCACATGTGTGTGTGTATATATATATATATATTTGCTAATACTCTTACAAGCACACAACCTCGAAAACATTGAAAGAGAATGGGGCTAGAAACTCACCTGTGTCTAGTGCCTCTCAAATTTAACTATAATACCCCTCCTTAGCTGTGCAAGCCTAACTGTGTAATAATCATAAGTATCAATGAAATACCTCTAACTATATCGCACTTATAGGTTAGTGAAACCCCTAGCTCACGGGGGTGTGGGGCAGCATCCCTGCAAGCTGGGTCCAAGGGGCAGAGCCCTTGGCTGGGGTTAAAATTCATCCGAAATTGACTTTCCATGATTATGGGTCAAGTCTCAACCATTCAAATCGAATCACAATTTCAATCGAACCGAATCGCAATTCTAATCAAATCGAATCTTGGATTCTAATCGAATCGAATCACAATTATAATCGAATCGAATAAAGGACTCTTATCGAATCGAATCGCAAATCTAATCGAATTGAATCATGGATTCTAATCGAATCAAATCTAGGATTCTAATTGCGATCGAAATTCTAATATAATTGAGTCATGGATTCTAATCGAATTGAATAACAATTCTAATCGAATCAAGTATCTTAATCGAATCAAGTATCTTAATCGAATCGAACAAAATTTCCAATCGAATCGAACTTCTCATTCGATTCGATTCGTTTACTTTTCGTTTCATGCCTTTCCATTCTAAATCACCTTCTTACACCCCGTTTTGCACATTTTGCTGATGAACCGAGTTCTATGCCATAAAAACTTCATTTTTCTCATTCTAACGAGGTCCAAACGTTGCTCATTCTTTTAATCTAAACGCCTTGTTAACGTTCAAGTTTACATTTTTCTTACATAATAAGGCCCAATTTGCCTTAGTATCAAATTCTAGGACAAACTGACCTCAAAAACTTAACATTTACACATAAACGTACCTTTTAGGTTTGGTTTTTCTTCGGCTTGGATTCAACACGAGAATCTAAACGTGTTCCTCTCGTTGTTGGATGATGTTGAACACAAAACCCAATCTTTCTTCAGCTCGGATAAAGGTCTTAAATGATGAGAGTGTTTGTGTGTGTTCTTGAGTGTGTTATGGAGGCTGGAAGATGAAATGAGGGTTTTAGGTAGGTTTAAGGGTGTTTAAATACCCCTAAGCCCATAGACCTAAGGCCCATCACCATCCTTTATTCCATCTTTTATTTTCCAAGCCCATACTTTATTAGTTTATTTAACTTAGTGTAAGGCCCTGTTACCGGTGCCCTACTTTGGACGTTGGATTTACTCATAAACACAGTTCTAAATATCCGAGTTAATTCAAACTTTATGCGGAAAATAAAACTTTCATAACATTACAAATAATAATTCAAAACTTAGTCTTAAAACATTCTTGTATTTCAACATTAAAACATTAAACACAAAACAACTTGCGCCTTCAGATGCCAGACTCTTATTCTTCCGCCATGCGTCCCCGCTCAAGCCAGCTGTCTCATCCTACTCACCTGTGTGCATACTAAAAGTAAGCTACGCTGAGTGAGTTCTAGTTTATCATACATCATACAATACATATACTTACCTTCAATTATGCATCCGAAGATACATAATAATTACTTTACTATTTTACTTTCATTACATAACTTCATACATACGTACATACTTTATTACTTTCATACCATATATTTACTGTCCTTTCCATCTCAGATATTATAAGGGTCTGATCCCTTCCTTTTCTATCTAAGATATTATTAGGGTTTGATCCCTCTTTCCTTTGTCTATCTCAGATATTACTAGGGTCTGATCCCGTTCTCGTCTATCTCAGATATTAGTAGGGTCTGATCCCTCTTTACTTCTCTATCTCAGATATTATTAGGGTCTGATCCCTTTCTTCTCTATCTCAGATACTATTAGGGTCTGATCCCTTACTTCTTAGTCTTCTTACATTTTGTCTTTACAGAACCGTAACATACATATACATTCTTTACTCATTCATACAAATTCATATATTGTACATATATCTATCATACACACTCATCTATTATATACATACCTTCCTTGACAGCACGTGCAATATCCCAAGATCGTTCATGTATCGACAAGCTTTCGTTCATATTCAAGATATACATAATTAACATATAAATCCTTGGTTAATCTAACAATTAGAAACCTTAAGTTAATAATCCCCTAAAATAGGACGAATTTTTTTGTTAAGTGGAAGTTTTGTAAGTTATTAAAGGGATTTGTGTTTGTTCTTAGTTTATTTAATCAAACATTGTGTCAATAACAAATTACAACCACTTTTAAAATAATATATTGGTTTTAAATAGTCTTAACTATCACATTTTGGCCACTGCCGATCATAACTAACGAAATGACTAATGACAGGCCCACCTTTTATCATTTTTTTTCTACCAATAAACACACCGACTAACGAAATCCTAACGTAATTAGTTTTCATGATGTGACATTCTTATTTGGCGTATATGGGGCATGCTTATGTGACATATTGCACTGCCACAACCACCACCATGGCAGTCACCACCACCACGAACGCCACCACCACTAGTTTCCTAAATATTAAAATATTTTATATATGTTTTATTGGGTGAATTTTTACTTTTGAAGTCAATCCACCAAGGTTAAAAATAAGATAAGTTATTAATATGAATCTTGTCAATTAACTTCTAGAGTTCACATGGTACTTCAATAAAGCAAATGATAATACAAGCTTTAACCTTGATGGCTCCTCCTGCCAAATATGAAGTTGATATTATGACTCATTTATAAACAGTCCATTACAAAGCATGATCACAAAGAAATTGTGTATAACTGTTGTATCTTCTTTATCAATAAAATATGACCTCCATTATGACATAATCTCAATCAAATACGCTTCTTGTTAACACTGGAACGTTTATGATTTATGACCCGCATCAATTGAGAAAGAAACCAACACCTTAAACTTTAACTTTCTGAACTTGTATTAATGCATGAAGATATTTATTCAAGAATTGACATTGTTTACAACATGCTTGATATCTGATGATAAAATATCAGTAAGTTGCTACTCGCTACCCAAAACAACATCATCATTGTTCTTGAAATAAGATTTTTTAATCATGTCAAATGCTTCAAAATTTGGGATTCTTTTGCAATAGAAAGTTGGTATTACTTACAAGTGATTATTTTCATTTTAGTTTTCAGTAAACATATTATGGTTGTGATCATACTATTATTGTAACAAAAATAATTATCAAAGGTAAAACAAAGTTGCATACCTTTTATTTTTACCTAATTATAGAGACTTCATTACCGTCTCATAAAACATATCTTGTCTCACAAAAATGTGTTATTTGCTCATTTTTTACGAACTTCGCCGAAGATAAAACACACCTTTGACACTACAATTATTAAAAGATTAATGTAAAAAAGGTTTTAAACTACATATTACCAACATAAAAAGGTACACACATACCCAGGAGCACATCATAAAAACATATTAAATATAGAGTAGACACAACTGACTTGATTATAGTACAAAAACACTCTCATAAGATTGCTACTTCAAAGAAATAGCACGCAACTCAAGTTGCAAGAACAATTCTCCGTTTGGAATATACGAAATTCTATTATTTCTTTATTTATGTACAAAACTGCAGATAACAAATTCGTTCAATTTAGATACTTGAACTTACAATTAAGTAAAACATGTAGTAATATTGAGTTGAAAGTGAAGTTTCAAACACCAACAATATCGTTATCTTAAAAATGTATTATTAAACAAGACCATATAAATCCAAAAGTCAAACAAACAGATGTGAAGAAAAAAACGTTGCAAATTAAATATGCATCTAAATTAAAGTGAGTTCTGATAATAAAAAGGAGATAAAACAATTTACAAATCCTTAAAATAAGTTATATCCAATCAGCATAAAAGAAATTATTTGACCATGAAGCCAAAGTTGTAAGGCCTCGTTACCGGTGCCCTACATTGGACGTTGGATTTACTCATAAACGCAGTTCTAAATTTCAGAATTAATTAAAACTTTCGCGGAATAATATAAAACATCAACCATTCGTTACAAATATCCATAATTTGTCCTTTAACATAACATAAATTATAACATTCAAAACATCATGACAATCTTCAGATTCCCGCCTCTTCAATTATGCCATGTGTCTATCTCAAACCAGTTGTCTCAATCTGTTAACCTACGTGCATACTAAAAGTCATCTACGCTGAGTGAGTTCTAGTTAATCACATAACTTACTTTAATTACACATATACGTGCCCAAAGGTACGCATTACATACATAACCTGTACACATTCATAGCTAACCTTACATTATAAAGGGCATTTCACCCTACATACCTCGGATATTATTAGGGTCCGGTACCCTCCATCCTCCGATATTATTAGGGTCCGGTCTCCCTTCATCCTCGGATATTATTAGGGTCCGGTATCCTCCATCCTCGGATATTGTTTGGGCCCGGTACCCTCCATCCTTGGATATTATTAGGGTCCGGTCACCCTTTCTACCATACCTCCATACCATACCTTTCTATATACATAATTGTAAGTTTCATACGTACATACATCATTCATTCCTCATATACAACAAATATATCATCAAACCATTACCTGGCAGTACATGCAATATCCGAAGATTGTTCACGTGCCGACAAGCAATCATTCATACCATTCACATAAAACATATATGGCATACGCTTATCACTTAGGATAAGTGTATTAACTAATCACATCGAGTATGCACACATCTCCGAAAACATAACAAGGAATGGGGCAAGAAACTCACCTGAATGCGGTTACGTTCATCGTTTATGGTTATTCCTTTCTTAAGTTGTGCATGACTAACTGTATAAAAATTACACGTATCAATTAACTATCACTACCCATATCGCGTTTTTAGTCTAATTATAACCCTCAAAGAACGGGGGTCCGGGGGTAGCGCCCCTAGCAGCAGGGTCTAGGGGAGGCAAGCAGGGTCCAAAGGGCAGAGCCCTGGCTGGGGTTGAGCTGCCAGGTCAACTTGGAAAAATTTTATTTCCATTAACTGTATTAACACATTTTCCATTAGAATTTTAAATCATTATTTAATTTGCTAACTTAAAAGTTCGAGGGATTATTTGCAATTAAATCATTCTTTTTCTAAGTCAAGGGACTGTTTTGTCATTTCATTAAACTTCTAGTTCGTTACTTGTTTATTTAACGAATTGGTTTGTCATAACGAATTGGTCCTTGTAACGAATTGAACCCTCTAACGAACTGGTCCTTTGACGAATCAGTCCATATAACAAACCATCCATATAACGAATTGGACCTTCTAATTCGTTATCTCTGTTAACGAATGCTCATACTGCATCGGGGGTAATTCGTTATCTTTTCCATAGCGAACAGGGACACCAACTAAGGCTAGTTCGTTAAGCTTCCTTTAACAAATCACTTGACGAATCACCCCTAGTTAGTTAACTCCCTGTTAACAAATTAGGGTTAGGTCAGAGAATGTCAGACATTCTCTGATATATCATTAACCTCGTGCGTCGTTTTCCGGCGCCGTCATTGCCGGGAAAACGGGCGGTGGCCGGAAAAACGGGTTTTCGCACCGTTTTTCGTCCCGTTTGATCCATAACTGAGCTAGGGTGATCCCTAAGCTTATCTTTGGATCGGTTTACACCCGATTCCATCCGGATCTCGTGACATTAACGGTTTGAGGTGTCGGCTCGTCGTTTCTTAACTAAATATAGCGGGTTTGGATCCATACAACATCATACTATCATTACCTCGGGTTGGGATCGGTTTTCCTTCTTGGTTCGGCTAGAGAAAGGAGAGGAATTAGAGAGAGAGAGCTTAAGTGTGTGTTTTGGTGGTGTATGAAATATGTGTAAATGAATTAATTAAATGGGTAATTAACGTTTATATAATTATGGATCATGGGCTTAAGCCCATGGTCTTTCCTTCTTTCCTTCTTAATTCAAGTCCATAACCCATTTCCACTTAACCCAACACTAGCCCAACTCATAATAACTCATGTTTTCATTTTATTAACCGAAACGAGAAAACAGGATGTTACAAGTCTTCCCTCCTTAAAGAGGTTTCGTCCCCAAAAACTAACTATTACTTAAACAAATCTGGATAAAACTTGTGCATCTCTTCCTCGGCTTCCCATGTAGCGTCTGATCCCTTGCGATTCCATATCACTTTCACTAAAGGTATAACCTTGTGACGAAGTTGCTTCTCCTTGTGGTCAAATATCTCGATCGGTTACTCAATATAGTTCAGTTGTTCATCAACCCAATGTCCATTAATGGCACGTGAGACGTGTCATCCGCTAGATATTTCCTCAGATGAGAAACATGGAAGGTTGAATGAGTTCATTCTAACTCTTCTGCCAAATCCGGCTTATAAGACACTTCACCTACACGATTCATAATCTTAAACGGTCCAATGTACCTTGGACTCAACTTCCCTCTCTTTCTAAACCGGATAATTTCTTTCAAAGGTGAGACCTTGAGCATCACATTTTCACCAACGTTAAACTCAATCGATCGTCGCCGCTTATCTGCATAAGATATTTGTCTGTCTTGAGCAGCTTTCATCCTTGCTTTAATCTGATCGAACTTTGAAGATGTTTCTTGAACCACTTCTAAACTTCCCATCTCCTTCTAACCAATCTCTCCCCAACATACCGGGTTTGTACATCATCTACCGTAAAGCATCTCAAACAGTGGCATACTAATAATTGAATGATCTTCCTCCAAAGTCTAAAACACAAGCACGTAGCATATCCTCAAGGGTTTGGATTGTCCTTTTAGACTGCCCATCGGTTTGAGGATGATACGCCGTACTGATGTTCAATCCCGTCCCCATAGCTTCATGGAACTTCTTCCAAAACCTCGAAGTAAACTGAGTATCCCTATCGGACACGATCGATAACGGTACTCCATGCTTAGATACAACCTCTTTAATGAACAAACTTGCTAACGTTTCTGACGAGATGGCTTCTCGTATAGGCAGTAAGTGAGCACTCTTGGTCAAACGGTCCACAATCTCCCAGATGGTATCATGATGCTTAGCTGTACGAGGTAGCTTAGTTATTCATCTGCCACGTGTCCCCGATCAAACCAGCTGCCTCATTCTACTCACCTGCGTGCATACTAAAAGTCAGCTACGCCGAGTGAGTTCTAGTTAATCATACATTATACATTTAATATAATACCTTCGATTATGCATCCGAAGACGCATAATAATTACTCCACTGATTTACTTTCATCACATACGTATCTATAAACATTTATACTTTATTACTTTCGTACTATAAAATTTTTGTCCTTTCTATCTCGGATATTATTAGGGTCTGATCCCTTCCTTTTCTATCTCATATATTATTAGAGTCTGATCCCTCTTTTCTTTGTCAATCTCAGATATTATTAGGGTCTGATCCCTTTCTTGTCTATCTCAGATATTGTTAGGGTCTGATCCCTCTTTACTTCTCTATCTCATATATTATTAGGGTCTGATCCCTTTATTCTCTATCTCAAATATTATTAGCGTCTAATCCCTCTTTATTCATCTTCGTGCATACCGTCTTCACATACTCATAGCATACATATACTTTCTTTAATCATTCATACATATCCCTACATTGTACATATATGTATCATACACATTCAACTATCATATGCATACCTCCCTTGTTAACACATGCAATATCCGAAGATTGTTCACGTGTCGATAAGCTTTCGTTCACATTTATACATAACACATAAATCATACATGGCATACACTTACCATTTAGGCTAAGTGTATTAACTATCACATCGAGTATGCACACAGCCCCGAAAACATAACAAGGAAGTGGGGCTAGAAACTCACCTGAATGCGGTTACGTTCACCGTTTATGGTTATTCCTTTCTTGAGCTGTGCACGACTAACTGTATAACAATTAAACGTATCAATTAACTATCACTATCTATATCGCGTTTCTAGTTTAATTATAACCCACAACGAACGGGGGTCCGGGGCAGCGCCCCTAGCAGTGTGGTTCTAGGGGCAGCAGCCCCTAGCGGGGTCCAAGGGGCAGAGCACCTGGCTGGGGTTAAGCTGCCAGGTCTGCTCGGAAAAATTTTATTTTCATTAACTGTCTTAGCACATTTTCCATTGGGGTTTTTTAAATTATTTTCTAATTCGTTAACACATTTGCTATAACGAATTAAGCCTGATTCGTTAACTAATTCGTTACTCTAGTTTGTTATGTTAACATGGTCTGATTCGTTATCCTAGTTCGTCATCTTGTCATCATCTGGTTCGTCAATCTAATTCGCTATCTGAACATGACTTGATTCGTTTTTCGAATCTAATGAATGGATAAATAAAGAATCAAGGGTTTATTCGTTATCAAGTCACACGAATTAAGGGCTCGTTCGTCATGAACGCGTAACGAATTACTGTCCATAACGAACTATCAGCTGTTCTTATCCAGACTTTGACTCAGGGTCAAAGTCAAAATTGTCAAGAACACGAAATGGTCAACAGTTACCATATCTGCAATTAAACCCTCGTTACTTAACCAAATAACACGATTTTGGTACCATTGTACTCGCAATCCAAGCGCCTACAAACCCTAACCATCAAATCGGCCAAGCATTCATGTTTAATGGGTGCGATTTGGGCATATATATATATATATATATATATATATATATATATGGGTTCTTTTATCAATCGATTAACCCATCAATTCTTAACCAATTTCAGTGAGGTTTGTTATTTTGGATTCGTTTTTACCATATACACCTAGATCTATGATTTCTAGATGAAATCCGAACCTAAACGAACAAGTTTAATTCATAAACGTACCTTAAACGAGTTGGTATACGAACACGAGCTGGTCTTTGATGTTGTTTTGGTTCGTCACGACGTTCAAGCACTAACAAGCTCGGGTTTTCGCCTTCGGATCCTGGTTCGGGTTTGTGGGTGTTTTCCAAGGTGTAGGGTATGGTGTAGAGATGGATAGAAATGGAAAGGTTTAGGATTTAAGGGTATTTATACTCCCTTAAGCCAATGGACCTAAGGCTCATTCTATCTTTTATTCTATCTTTTAAATCCCAAGCCCCCCTTCTTTTAGTTTATTTATTTAAACCGATAATGACACACTATAAAGTAAATGAATTTTATTTTATTATTATAACCAAAAGTAGGATGTTACAAGTCGTCCCTCCTTAAAGAGGTTTCGTCCCCGAAACCTAACTATTACATAAATAAATTCGGGTAAAACTTGCGCATCTCATCCTCAGCTTCCCAAGTAGCATCTGAACCCTTGTGATGCTTCCATATCACCTTCACTAAAGGTATAACCTTGTGACGAAGTTGCTTCTTCTTGCGGTCAACTATCTCGATAGGTTGCTCGATGTAATTCAACTGTTCATCAACCTCAATGTCCATTAATGGCACGTGAGACGTGTCATCCGCTAGACATTTCTTCAGATGAGAAACATGGAAGATTGAATGAATTCCTTCTAACTCTTCTAGCAAATTCAGCTTATAAGCCACTTCACCTAAACGATCCATAATCTTAAACGGTCCAATGTACCTTGGACTCAACTTCCCTCTCTTTCTAAACCGGATAATTACTTTCAAAGGAGAGACCTTGAGCATCATATTTTCACCAACGTTAAACTCAATAGGTCGTCGCCGCTTATCAGCATACAACTTTTGTCTGTCTTGAGCAGCTTTCATTCTTGCTTTAATCTGATCGAACTTTGAAGATGTTTCTTGAACCACTTCTAAACTTCCCATCTCTTTCTGACCAATCTCTCCCCAACATACTGGGGTTCTACATCGTCTACCGTAAAGCATCTGAAACGGTGGCATTCCAATACTTGAATGGTAGCTGTTGTTATAGGAGAACTCTGCTAGGTGTAGATGATCATCCCAATTTCCTCCAAAATCTAGAACGCAAGAACGTAGCATATCCTCAAGGGTTTGGATCGTCCTTTCAGACTGTCCATCGGTTTGAGGATGATACGCCGTACTGATGTTCAATCTCGTTCCCATGGCTTCATGGAACTTCTTCCAAAACCTCGAAGTAAACCGAGTATCTCTATCGGACACGATCGATAACGGTACTCCATGCTTAGATACAACCTCTTTAATGAACAAACTTGCGAACGTTTCTAACGAGATAGCCTCTTGTATGGGCATAAAGTGAGCACTCTTGGTCAAACGGTCGACAATCACCCAGATGGCATCATGATGCTTAGTTGTACGAGGTAGCTTAGTTATGAAATCCATAGTGATGTGTTCCCATTTCCATTCGGGTATCTCAAGCGGTAGCATTTTCCCGTAAGGCTTCTGGTGCTCTGCTTTGACTTGTAAACAAGTTAAGCACTTACTGACATAGCCTACTACATCAGTCTTCATTCCCGGCAACCAATAGTCTCTTTTCAAATCTTGGTACATATTAGTAGCTCCTTGATGAATCGAATATCTTGACTGATGAGCTTCATCTGAGATTCGACCTCTAAGATCTCTATGGCGTGGAATCCACATACGGTCAAACCTTGTCTTAATACCATGAGTGTTTTCCATCAACTCGTCTTTCTGACCGAAAATCCTTTCTTTCTTCACTATCCCTTAATCTACCAGCACATCTGACTGTACTTTGATGATTTCTTCAAATAGACTTGAGTTCATAAGTAACTGGTATGACTTCACTGTTGCAAGGACTTCCTCATTCTTAGGGCTTAGCGCGTCGGTGACCACATTAGCTTTTCCAGGGTAGTACCTAATATCACAGTCGTAATCCTTTATCAATTCTAACCACCTTCTTTGCCTCATGTTCAATTCTTTCTACTTGAAGAAGTACTTTAAACTCTTATGATCTGTGTAGATGGTACACTTAGTACCATACAGATAATGTCTCCATATCTTTAAAGCATGCACTATTGCTGCTAGCTCTAAATCATGTGTCGGATAAGTACTCTCATGGACTTTCAACTGTCTGGACACGTAAGCTATCACCTTTCCTCGTTGCATCAACACGCAACCTAACCCACAATGCGAAGCATCAGTACAAACAACCAAGTCCTTGTCACCATCGGGTAAAGCAAGGATTGGAGCTTTCGCGAGTCTCTTCTTTAACTCCAGAAAAGCTTCTTCTTGAAACTTACCCCAACTGAATACTATCGACTTTCGGGTCATACCAGTCAACGGTGCGGCTATCTTGGAGAAACCTTCGATGAATCTCCTATAGTAGCCAGCTAACCCTAAGAAGCTTCGTATATCAGTCGGATTCTGCGGAGTCTTCCAATTAGTTATCGCTTCAATCTTAGCTGGGTCTACGGTAATCCCTTCAGGATTAATCACGTGACCTAGAAATTGCACTTCTCTTAACCAGAACGCGCATTTCGAAAACTTAGCGTACAACCTTTCTTTCTTCAGTGTCTCCAATACCTCTCTCAAATGCTCAACATGATCAGACTCACTCTTTGAATAAATCAATATGTCTTCGATGAAACGATAACTGACTTATCCAACATCGGCTGACACACCCTATTCATCATGTCCATAAATGTTGCGGGGGCATTCGTTAGACCGAATGATATTATGAGGAACTCGTAGTGTCCATACCGCGTCCGAAACGCTGTTTTAGGGATGTCTGCCTCTTTCACCTTCTGCTGATGATAGCATGATCTGAGATCTATTCGTGAGAAACAACTTGAACCTTGTAGTTGGTCAAAAAGATCATCAATCCTTGGCAAAGGATATCTATTCTTTACCGTAAGCTTATTCAACTCGCGATAGTCAATGAACATTCTCATACTTCCATCCTTTTTCTTCACAAACAACACCGTTGCGCCCCACGGAGAAACACTCGGCCTTATAAAACCCTTGTCGAGGAGTTCTTGCAGTTGGGACATCAATTCTTTCATCTCGGACAGTGCTTGACGGTAAGGCGCTTTCGCGACGGGTTGGGCTCCTGGTACTAAATCTATCTGAAATTCTATCTCTCGCTCCGGTGGAAACCCCAGACAATCCTCTGGGAATACTTCTGGGTAGTCGCGCACAATAAGAACATCTTTCATTTCTTTTTTCTCGGCCGTAGCGTTGACAACATACGCCAGGTAGGCACTGCACCCTCGCCTTAACAAACCTTCGGCTTTTATCATCGAAATGACATTAAGCCCAGAACTTTCCTTATCACCATAAACCGTCACCGCACTACCATCCAAGGAATTTATCCTTATTATCCTACTCTTACACACTATTTGAGCTTCATACTCAGACAACCAATCCATTCCCAAAACCACATCAAACCCTCCTAAGGTCATAACATACAATGTAACAGGGAACTCATGTCCCTCTAACTCTATCTTACAGTCCTTAACCATTCTCATTATTTTAACCTAAGTGTCACTAGCAGTTTCCACTATAAAAGTTTAAGGCACTCGGCAACATTTCATTTAAGCTAATTTACTAAATGGTGTGGCTACGAAACTTTTGTTCACACACAAATCAAATAATACTGAAGCGGATACACCGTTGACTAGAAACATACATGTGACAACATCTGGGATCTGCTTGGCTTGTTCCTGGGTTAACATGTAAGCTCTAGTCCTCGGCCTAGTCTAATCAGCATCATTCTTTCCACTTCCTCCAGCTCCGCCATCAGTGCATTCCTTGGCAAAATGGCCCGGCTTACCACACTTGTAGCATGCGGGTTTTGCAGTACAATCGGGAGCATAGTGTCCCACTTTCCCACATTTATAACAGTAATTCGATCCCAGCCTGCATTCCCTACCATAAGCCTTACCACACTTATGAAAAACGTCCGATCCTTTACCCCACTTACACTCACCCCCATGCATCTTTCCACACGTCTTGCACGATCTCTTCTCCCACACTTTCTGCTTCTTATCCTTGGGGTTCCATAACTGAGTACCGGGTCGTTTGACATGATTTGCCCACTTCTTATCTTTCTTCTCTTCTTCCACCACAACATTATCCGCAGCCAGGTCTGCATAAACCATCTATGCGAGCTCGATAGCAGAGTCAAAAGTAGCAGGTTTACTCATCCTGACTAGTGTGTGGACTCTCTGTGGCAATCCCCTCACATAACACTTGATCCTTTTAGCCTCAGTGTTAACCATATCGGGTACCAACCTAGACATTCGGTTGAACTCGGTGGTATACTCACGATGTGTCATCGTTCCAGCTTTAAGGTTCAGGAACTTCATCTCCGCGCTTTCAACTTCAGCGTCAGCACAAAGCCTCTTCATGACCAACTCTTTCAGGTCCTTCCACTTCATAGCCTTAATCTCCTCTTGACTCTTCCTTTGCTCGATCAATTCCCACCAATACATCGCTTTATCTCCGAAGGACTGGGTAGCGTAACCCACAGCTTGGTCGGGATGGCACTCGCTAATGCGGATAATCTTGTCCATGGCGGTTATCCATTGAAGAGTAGCGATGGCGTCTCCTAAACCAGTTAGCTTCGGCGAGTCACAACCTTTAAAGGACTTATAGTTGCACCCACCTCGGCCCCTCTTCCTAACATCAACCTTCACACACCTTACCACGCTCGAAGCCTCCCTCTCTCCTTCGTCATCTTTCCTACCACCTCCTACCGCTCCTTCAGCAGTTCTTTCACGGCCTCCAGCAGACCCCTCCGAGATCAAGTTCTTCACCGCAGTGGCTACAGCTTGAACAATAGCTGCTTGGATTAAGGGATCGAGTTGAACCCCTTCATTGCTGTGAAGGGTTCCTCTAGCTGCGCTTTCTTCTTCTCCCATGTTAGAAGCTGCCTCCACGGAAGGTTGTCAGACCACACGTGGCCTACCACGACGTCCAGTGCGACCTACTACTCCAACAACTTCCCTAGATCCAGCCATCGTATTCTGGGAAGGAAAACACAAACGTTGTCACTCAAGGAACTATTTAGTACAAGGATAGTAAGGCTAACAAGTAATATAGTGGCCGGTTGTGATTAGCTGATCACGTTACTTTCCATGTCCTATACACTTCCTCTTATGAGTCTATTTGTGTTGGTTCTTCCTTAAACAGTTAATCAATCAAACAATCAAGAAATCATATCCCTAACATTCATGTATCCTTTATTTAGCAATTAAGCTAACATTAACATACTTATTTAACCATACACTTTACCTTTACTGAGCTTGCTTGAGTGACACATGGCTATCTTGAACTGGCATCTTCTTTCTTTTCTTTCTTAAATCTCATTCTCTGTTCGAGTCTAAGCATGTAGAATGCTTAAATCTCTCGAACTTTGCTCTGATCCCAACTTGTAAGGCCCCGTTACCGGTTCCCTACTTTAGCGTTGGATTTACTCATAAACACAGTTCTAAATATCAGAGTTGATTAAAACTTTCACGGAATAATATAAAACATCAACAGTCATTACAAAACCTTCATAACTTGTCTTTTAAACATAACTTAAAACATGTCTTTTAATTCATCATTAACAAATAATTATTCAGATGCTAGCTTCTTTATTCATCTGCCATGTGTCCCCGATCAAACCAGCTGCCTCATTCTACTCACCTGCGTGCATACTAAAAGTCAACTACGCTGAGTGAGTTCTAGTTAATCATACATTATACATTTAATATAATACCTTCGATTATGCATCCGAAGACGCATAATAATTACTCCACTGATTTACTTTCATCACATACGTATCTATAAACATTTATACTTTATTACTTTCGTACTATATAATTGTTGTCCTTTCTATCTCGGATATTATTAGGGTCTGATCCCTTCCTTTTCTATCTCAGATATTATTAAAGTCTGATCCCTCTTTTCTTTGTCAATCTCAGATATTATTAGGGTCTGATCCCTTTCTTGTCTATCTCAGATATTGTTAGGGTCTGATCCCTCTTTACTTCTCTATCTCAGATATTATTAGGGTTTGATCCCTTTCTTCTCTATCTCAGATATTATTATCGTCTAATCCCTCTTTATTCATCTTCGTGCATACCGTCTTCACATACTCATAACATACATATACTTTCTTTAATCATTCATACATATCCCTACATTGTACATATATCTATCATACACATTCAACTATCATATGCATACCTCCCTTGTAAACACGTGCAATATCCGAAGATCGTTCACGTGCCGACGAGCTTTCGTTCACATTTATACATAACACATAAATCATACATGGCATACACTTACCATTTAGGGTAAGTGTATTAACTATCACATCGAGTATGCACACAGCCCCGAAAACATAACAAGGAAGTGGGGCTAGAAACTCACCTGAATGCGGTTACATTCACCGTTTATGGTTATTCCTTTCTTGAGTTGTGCGCGACTAACTGTATAACAATTACACGTATCAATTAACTATCACTATCTATATCGCGTTTCTAGTTTAATTATAACCCACAACGAACGGGTGTACGAGTAAGTGCCCCTAGCAGGGGGGGTTCTAGGGGCGGCAGCCCCTAGCGGTGTCCAAGGGGCAGAGCACCTGGCTGGGGTTGAGATGTCAGGTCATCTTGGAAAACTTTTATTTTCATTAACTGTCTTAACACATTTTCCATTAGGATTTTAAATTATTTTCTAATTCGTTAACACATTTGCTATAACGAATTAAGCCTGATTCGTTAACTAATTCGTTACTCTAGTTCGTTATGTTAACATGGTCTGATTCGTTATCCTAGTTCGTCATCTTGTCAACATCTGGTTCGTCAATCTGATTTGCTATCTATACATGAGTTGATTCGTTATTCGAATCTACCGAATGGATAAATAACGAATCAAGGGTTTATTCGTTATCAAGGCACACGAATAAGAGCTCATTCGTCATGAACGCGTAACGAATTACTATCCATAACGAACTATCTGCTGTTCTTATCTAGACTTTGACTCAGGGTCAAAGTCAAAATTGTCAAGAACACGAAATGGTCAACAGTTACCATATCTGCAATTAAACCCTCGTTTCTTAACAAATAACACGAATTTTCTACCATTGAACTCGCAATCCAAGCGCCTGCAAACCCTAACCATCAAATCGGCCAAGCATTCAAGTTTAATGGGTGCGATTTGGGCATATATATACGGGTTCTTTTATCAATCGATTAACCCATCAATTCTTAACCAATTTCAGTGGGGTTTGTTGTTTTGAATTCGTTTTTACCATATACACCTAGATCTATGATTTCTAGACAAAATCCGAACCTAAACGAACAAGTTAAAGTCTTAAACGTACCTTAAACGAGTCGATATACGAACACGAGCTGGTCTTTGATGTTTTTTTGGTCCTTCACGACGTTCCAACACCAACAAGCTCGGGTTTTCGCCTTCAGATCTTGGTTCGGGTTTGTGTGTGTTTTCCAAGGTGTAGGCTATGGTGTAGAGATGGATAGAAATGGAAAGGTTTAGGGTCTGTTTGGTATGAAGTAATGGATTGAATGAGGGAATGGAATGAACGTGGTAATGGAATAGGCAAAGGAATGAAATACATTATTACATTCCATTGTCATGTTTGGTTACAATGTAAGAATGAAATGATTCTTCATTTTATTTATTATTATTATTATTCACCAATAATAATAATAATAATCATTAGTGAATATTATTATTATTAGTAAATAATAATAATAATAATTTATAATATGAGTATTCATAATAACTTGTTTATAAGGCCCACGGCTTACAACGAGATTATTTAACAAAATAAACATACTCGTAAAAATGTTGAATCACACATGTACTCTGTGAAATGTTATCTTCTCAAATTTAAATATAATAATTCTAATTGTAAGTCTCGAATCTGGATCACTACAATTATGATATCAACGAACTAGATGTTGGTGCGGAATACCAACACTAGGTGATTAAAGAACACAAACAAACACAAACACATGACACTAGAGTTGCTTCAAAACACACGTATTATTATACGTCGGGTGCTTAAGCACAACAAGTACAACCTCATCTAGAACTCCCTTAGACGGTAAACAAAACAAGTGAATGAGAAACTCTAAACCCTATACAATGCGTACTATATATGGGGAACCAACTATACGAGCCCAATACTAACCAAAAGCCCACCGAGATTCCAAGGGATCTCGGTTTACATACGCGGCCCAAACCCATATTACATACTCAGCCCAAACACATATAGACTAAGTACAAACCACTCTAATCTTGGCCCAACAATCTCCCCCTTGGTTTGTAGCTTGGTCTTCAATCATGCTCCATGTAATCAATGTCAGCATCTTTCAATACACCAGCCCGAAACTTGCACCTGATAATAAAAGCTACCATATTTGTATATTCTTTGGCAGCCGTTTCAAAAATTGAATCAGCTATTATCTAGAACATGTTGAGAGTCTTGATATCCTTCTCCCCAAACTTTAGCAAATCCATTGGATCAACAAATCTGTATTGCCCTTTGCCCTTCTGTAATTTGACAACAACGGTGGCAGTTACACTATCATGCATCCAGAATCTCATGTTGTCCAATGTGCCATCTGGAATCGCGTCAGGTACATGAATGTGAGTAGCTTTCTTTGTATCAGGCCACATAACATTGACCATTGTCTTTCCTGTCTTCGGGTCCATAACACCTTTGCTTTCTTCAAGAACGACTCAGGAGTTGGCATTGTCGGAAAGCCATCTATAATAATAATAATAATTTATAATATGAGTATTCATAATAACTAGTTTATAAGGCCCACAGCTTACAACGAGATTATTTAACAAAATAAACATACTCGTAAAAAATGTTGAATCACACATGTACTCTGTGAAATGTTATCTTCTCAAATTTAAATATAATAATAATTCTAATTGTAAGTCTCGAATCTGTATCACTACAATTATGATATCAACGAACTAGATGTTGGTGCGGAATACCAACACTAGGTGATTCAAGAACACAAACAAACACAAACACGTGACACAAGAGTTGCTTCAAAACACACGTATTATTATACGTCGGGTGCTTAAGCACAACAAGTACAACCTCGTCTAGAACTCCCTTAGACGGTAAACAAAACAAGTGAATGAGAAACTCTAAACCCTATACAATGCGTACTATATATAGGGACCCAACTATACGAGCCCAATACTAACCAAAAGCCCACCGAGATTCCAAGGGATCTCGGCTTACATATGCGGCCCAAACCCATATTACATACTCAGCCCAAACACATATAGACTAAGTACAAACCACTCTAATCTTGGCCCAACAATCTCCCCCTTGGTTTGTAGCTTGGTCTTCAATCATGCTCCATGTAATCAATGTCAGCATCTTTCAATACACCAGCCCGAAACTTGCACCTGATAATAAAAGCTACCATACTTGTATATTCTTTGGCAGCCGTTTCAAAAATTGGATCAGCTATTATCTAGAACAAGTTGAGAGTCTTGATATCCTTCTCCCCAAACTTTAGCAAATCCATTGGATCAACAAATCTGTATTGCCCTTTGCCCTTCTGTAATTTGACAACAACGGTGGCAATTACACTATCATACATCCAGAATCTCATGTTGTCCAATGTGCCATCTGGAATTGCGTCAAGTACATGAATGTGAGTAGCTTTCTTTGTAGCAGGCCACATAACATTGACCATTGTCTTTCCTGTCTTCGGTTCCATAACACCCTTTGCTTTCTTCAAGAACGACTCAGCAGTTGGCATTGTTGGAAAGCCTCTATTAACTTGACTTCTCAGAAATTTCCGGAAGTCCCTACCACGTTTATCATTAGTTGGGTTGTGGAATGGAGAATTTATCAAATCACTAAGATCCACTTTAGTCCTAAAACCAAAATCTTTCATCTTCTTATAGTACTCAGTGACCCCAGACTTCTGCTTAACCCACCACAGGTTCTTTTCAGCATCGAAACCCCAAGACACAACTCCCGAACGATCACCATACTTATTTGAAAAACCCATTTGAAAAGTAACGACGAACCAGTCTGGGTGATCAGAAGATTCAACATTTTGATTGGAGTTTTTCATCACCAGCAGTTTCCTCTGAACTCTATCCCCCTTTTCTTTGGTGATTGGTGGAGCTAACATGTACTGCTTCAACGTCTCAGATTCATCTACGTTCTCACCTGGGCGAAAGCCAGAGCTATCACCTTGATTAACTTGAGTAGTTTGAGAAGCAATATCATCACTGCCTTTAAATTCATCTCCAAACATTTGAAATAGCTTTTGTTGGAGGTCAAGATACATAGACGTTAATCCTCACATGTTGGACTGCGACTCTTTAATCTTGGAGTCTTTATCAGAATTGCTCGCTTCCAATTCCTGAAAACGTACATCTTTGACGACTGAATCTTGCTCGAGTTAAAAAACTCGATGTTGTAGCGTGTGAATGTCGACAGGGGCGTCCTCAAGAACAACTCCCTTACCTTTGTTCTGGAAATAAGTTTCTTGCATGGCAAGAATTTGAGCAATCTTGTCTAACGTGTCATAACTTGACTGACACTGATCAGCTGGGCCAGATGAGCCTGAGGGAGCATCGGTGAATGGTATATCTGCCTCATCGGTGTGTGGAATATCTGACTCAAAATCAAAATCACTAGCAAAGTCATCAAACACCTGATCTTGAATCAATGGCTCTGCAGTGGATGCACTTGGTTCAACTTGAGTCTCTGGAGCATGTGACTCAGGTTGGTGAGTTTGTTGTTGTAGGCTAGTGGTTGCGGTTGTTATTGGTGTTGTGGTTGTTGTTTCAGTTTCACTGACTAACCCGCCAGATCTCGGATCTTTCTTTCTTCGTTTACGAGGGATGAGATCAGCGGTGGGCTCTTCAACTAAATCTTCTTCAATATTTTCAGCAACTGTCTGAGGAGGCTTTAGAGCAGTTGACTGAAGTTGTTCTTTAAACCTTTAAAAATCTTCTAAATGTTGGGCACTCGGAGCGGTCTCCAAGTTACGATGTTCTGTCACTTCATCTTCATCATCAGAAATCTCAAAAGCTGCAGCACGCATTTGAACTGGTGCCACATGCTCATCAACAACTTGAGCTATAATTGGCTCAGCTTCTGTCTCATCAAATCGTCCAAATTTCACCAGAGCATTGAGGCCCTGATAGACGATCTTGGATCCTTTCCTGGACTGTTTCATTTACCCAAAGTTGTTGGGTCCCATTGACTTCATATCTAATGTTTCAACAGATTTGACAAGGTCAGTGTAATGAAAGTCAAAGATCATTTGCAAAATCTAGGATACATAAGATTGCTTATCATCTCATTAAAGGCGAACTTGGAGTAGTTGAAATTCCAATCCATGATTAGAGCAACGATAGCAGACATTTGAGTATGGCTTATCTCGTCTAATCCTTCTTTTCTCCCCGACACACATGTAAAGAATGTGTGTATTAAAAATCTCCAGTATGGGTAAAATAGTTTCTTGATTGCTGGAGGATAAATACCCTCGTGGCCCATCCTTGTGAGGATCTTAGTAACAACTGTCGTCGAATATTCCGTTGGGTAATCATGTTGATCCCCGAACATAAGTGCCTCCCGTATGATGGCCTCTGTGATGATGACCGGCTTCTTCTACACCTTTAAGTCTATCGATACAACTCCACCTGGCCCTTGTGGATTGATTGAGGCATGGTTACAAAAGTCAGTGATCATTTTCCTGCATATGACAGGATTTTCTCGTAATGTGTGAGAAATTCTGCAAGTGTTGAGGCCGAAAATCATGGACTTCAACTCCTTCTGGGCCAGTGGTGGATCAAATAAGTGTCCGGCAATGTTATGAGTATCCACAAACTTTAAAAGATTCTGATAAGCTACTACTGCACCAAACGAATCAAGTTAGTAAAGATAAACTTAACTGTAGTTGTATTTTAAAGCAGAATTGTTAAGTTTTAAAACATGAAGGGCCAAACATGACAAAATCACATCTGGTGGATTATTAAGAAAAATAATAATATGATAATTGTTCTCGGTCCACCCTAGAGTTTTCTGTCCACATGAGATTTCGGTCAAACAAGGGTTCTCGGTCAAAGGTATGTGTTCTCTGCCAAAATTAACCGAGAACATGAGTTCTCGGTCAAGCCCAGCGTTTTTGGTCAATGAAAGTCAACCGAGAACATGAGTTCTCGGTCAAGGCTGGGAGGTCTCGGTCAACAAAAGTCAACCGAGAACCTATTAGTTGTTGACAGCTGGGGACAGAGAACCCTTTGGGTTTCTTCTCGGAATATGTGTCGTCTTTCCCAAAGCGCTGAGAACACCATGAAACCTGCAACAAGCTTGTTTTGATTTTCAACAATTAACCCTAATACATTCATTCGCAATCATCAAAACACTAATCCTAACACCCCACGACACCTCGTTCGTCTGTGAGATCCATCCACTCATCTGTCAATACATTAAGAACACAGTTCACAAAACAATTAGCTTGAGCCTTGGCTTATTTACCTGTGAATTAACACGCATGAATAGTAAAATCAGCTTAATTAGATTATGTGTGTGACGGTTCTCGGCTGGTAGAAAGGTTTGAGAAAGATGAGAGGTTTTTGATAGAATGGAGAACAATAATGGAGTTGGGGTCTACTTATACCCCAACTTTCATGGGCCGAGAACCCTAAGAGGGCTCAAAAAAATCTATCAACCCAGAATTATGTTGACCCAAAAGTGACAAACAGCCCAAATCATTTTAAGCACGTATTGAAAATGACCCAGTTAAATCACACGTTTCGAGGAGAGTAGTTTCGAGATAAAACAAACAAAATGAAATGAAATAAAATAAAATAAAATAAAATAAATAAAAGGAATACAAAAGAGATTAACGTACAAAAGAACCCCTTTGAATTTTTGTAAGATTGGGATCAAATTTCAGTTTATGTAAAAACGCCGCCTTTTATGAGAAGATCAGAACATGGAATCGTATTGTTTAAGAAGCTGTCACTAGGATTCATGTTCAGCGTTATTATGACATAAAGAGACATGTTGATAGCAGATATAATATACTTAGCATGATTTTCATTGCATCAGTGATATGAATTAGGTTCAGTTCAGCATAAAGCTTAGATGGACATCACACATGGACCTGTGATGCCTCCTCCCCCTAGTGCTTGACTCCAACCCCCTAGTGCTTGATCAAAAGATTTTTATAGATAAATGAGCATTATTTTAAGCTTTAAGGATGAACGTTGGACTTACAAGCCGTCCGGACTTACAGGCCTTTCATTCGAGACATGACAGGACTAACTTGTGTGCCCTCATCTCTGTAGTTCTATTTTGACCCTCTAAGCTTTTAAAAACATAAATTTTAACAAGATAAAATAAACTCTTTTGTAAAATTTTATTTTATTTTTTTATTTTTTTATTATTTTTTACAACTTAATAACACAATATTTTTGGTGATCAAGACAATAACGGGCTCGTTTATGACTGGGTAATTGCTTTTCTGCCTATCATTCGGAGAGATGTATATGGAGACATGCACATTTCTTCAAAATGACTCTCCACAGTAAGTTTAGCATATTTAGTTTATATCACTTCAACTTTTAGTAGAATAGGCTTTGCCATTCAAAAGGGGATAGCGGCGCAGCTTGTTGCTCGCTTACCCGTTATCCTGATGTAGCTCGGTTTGTGTTATATATAAAAATTCAAAATTAATATATTATTTGATCAGTATATTATTTGAATTAATGACTGTTCTAAAGCCTTTTAAGCTTAATAACTTCACCCGTTAAGCACTCAAAATAATTTATCTATCACTTTCCAAAGGTTGGATCAATTTTCATTTGAAAATATTGTGAAGCTTCTAAAAAACTGTTAACTGAATAATAATATCATTTCCCAAAAGAATTACAAAAGACAGTTTAATATTCAGTCACCCCGGTCACGCTTAGGCTTCAGGTAAATGGCTATCCCGTATGTCCACAAGTGGTCAACGGGACCAAACACATATGAAAATACATGTTCTTCCAACTTAAAGTTACCGACATAATTTTAAGTGAAAAAATTCAAAACACAAAAATACATCGCAATCGCCCCAGATGCTATCAGTCTTTAGATAAATGGCTATCCTGTGACTCTACAAGTAGATCACCGGACCAAACATATACAAGTATATGTTCTTCAAACTTGAGCAACCGACATAATTTTAAGCGAAAATGAAAATTTTCAAATTTTTTAATTTTTATAATAAAATAAACGACGCACACACACTATTTTTGACTTTTTGATTTTTCTCAAATAAAATAAACAACGCGCACACACTATTTTTGATTTTTTGATTTTTCTCCCCCTAAATTTGTGCAAATTGATAAAATATGTACAAATTTACACTCAAAATGACTCAATCCTCGAAACGAAGCATTTTGAGAAAACTCACAAGCACATTAAATTTTGTTGTTCCGGCCGGTTTTGTAAATAAGTCCGCCACATTGTTATCGGTGTGGACTTGCTCAAGGTGAATTAGTTTTCGGTCGTAACAATCACAAATAAAATGAATTTTAATATCGATGTGCTTGGTTTTTGAATGTTGAACTGGATTTTTAACGATTGCAATGGCAGCCTCATTACCACAGAAAATAGGAGTATCAAGAAATTCCAAACCGTAGTCCAGCAATTGGTTTTGCATCCAGATAACCTGAGAGCAGCAAGCTGCTGGGGCAACATACTCCGCTTCTGCGGTCGAGGTGGACACTGTTTGTTGTTTCTTACACTGCCAAGAAATGAGACGATCTCCTAAGAACTGACATCCGGCACTCGTGGATTTCCTGTCAATGTAAAAGCATAAAGATCAAATTCTGATTGTTTGAGATACCAAAGACCTAACTTTGATTGTCCCTTCAGATATCTAAAAATACATTTAACAGCAATTAAACTAGAGAGTTTAGGATTAGCCTGGAAACGAGCACATTGGCAGACTGCAAACATGATGTCAGGACGACTAGCTGTGAGGTACATCAGAGACCCGATCATCGATCGATAGTACGTTTGATCTACGGGACTCCCCTCCGGATCTGATGACAGAAGAGTTCTTTCCGCCATGGGAGTGTTAGCACTCTTGGATTCTTGAAACTCAAACTTTGCAAGCATGTCCTCAACATACTTCCCTTGATGCTAATAAATTATTGTCGAACTTTAGCGAACCTGCAACCCCAGAAATGTTGTCATTTCAACCCGCGAGCTCATCTCAAATATTTTCTTCATTACTTCTTCAAACTCTGAACATAACTCAGCACTTGTGGATCCGAAAATAATGTCATCTACATAGATCTGGACTAGAATCAAATTCTTTTCGATAGTTTTTCGGAACAAGATCAATGGTTCCTCGCTTGTAGTCGTGATCTAGAAGATGTGCCGTCAATATAGCATACCCTGACCGAGGGGCCTAATGAAGCCCATACAGAGCATTGTCTAACTTGTAAACATGATTTGGTTTCTTAGAATCAATAAAACCCAGTGGCTGTTCCACATAGATCTCTTCTTTCACTTCACCATACATAAACGTAGTTTTAACGTCCATATGATACACTGTGAACCCCATGAATGAAGCATAGGCCAGAAAGATTATGATGGCCTCAAGTCTAGCCACCGGAGCATAAACCTCAGTGTAGTCCAACCCTTCAACCTGACGAAAACCACGAACTACCAACCGTGCCTTGTTTCAAACAATAACTCCGGTGTCATCTTTCTTGTTTCGAAACACCCATCTCGTATAAAGTGCTTTATTTCCTTCTGGTAACTCAACCAATCTCCAAACTTTCAACTTGTCAAACTAATTTAACTCTTCATGCATAGCATCAACCCAAGTGGGCTCCTGGAGGGCCATTTCAACTATCTTGGGCTCTATCTGAGATATGAAACAGGAAAACAAACAGTTGTTTATGTGTCATGTCTGACTTCTAGTAGACACACCCGTTTTAAGAGGACCTATGACGTTTTCAATTGGATGATTTTTATAAATTCTTGAAGGAACTGATTGATCGGGAACTTCACTTGTAGAATTCAAGTTTGATAGATTCACGTCAATGTCAGTAAGGGGATTCTTCCATCCAGAGGTCGTTGTACTATGCGAGTACGAAGTGCTGGCGACATATTCATTTGGAGTGACATCGGAAAATAGTGTGCTCCCGAAAATCTGATGAATAGGACTCTCCCCCTCAACTTTTGCGGTATCTTCAGACGAACTTTGCGAGCATCCTTTTTCTGGAACTTCTTTCGGCTGAGAGACGGATGCGAGTGTGTCATCATTAGATGGTTCTATGACATCATCATACAAAAGTGAAGAGATGTGAGATACTACATGTGAGTCATCTTTCTCAGCATCTACAGTAGCACTGTTTGAAGGTTCTTTTTTTATGACCGGAAGCATATTGAACGGTTTGAAGAGTTCATTGTAATCGAATAACCAATCCGAACCAACACGAGAATCAGTCTCGTTTTCTTCCAACCAACAAACATCATAAGATTCTAGAATCTGTTTGGTTGACTTGTTGTAGACCGTGTAAGCAGTGTGGCCAGCATAACCAACAAAGTAACAATCATCAGCTTTTGCCCCAAATTTCGGAGTTGATTCGAGATTCAGTAAAGTGAAGGGGAAACCGAATGCTCTGAAATGCGTAACAGTAGGCTTATGGCCATAGGCAATCTCATACGGAGTTTTCATTTGTGATTTGTTGATTATCACACGATTTTGAACATAACATGCCGTATTAATAGCTTCATCCCAGAAAAACAATGGAAGCTTAGAATCACACAACATAGTTCTTGCAGCTTCGATAAGAGTTTTGTTTATCCTTTCAGCCACACCGTTCTGTTGTGGTGTTCGTGCTGAACTATACTGACGGAGCACCCCCCCCCCCCCTTCTGAAAAGAAATAATTCAATGATGCATTCTTGAACTCCGTACCATTATCACAGTGTATTCCCTTCAGCTTCAAATTCAGTTGGTTCTCCATAAGCACTATGAACTTCTTGATCAAGTATGCAGTTTCACTCTTATTTGACAGGAAAAATACCCTAGTAAAACGTGAGTAGTCATCAATAATAACAAGACAATAAGAACTGCGTGAAAGACTTAAAACATGAACTGGACTGAAAAGATGAAATGGTGTTGATCAATTTTGGTTTATGAGTTTTTCGATGATGTTTACCCAAAGCACATGCCACGCATTTTTCAATAGTAACAAAATCTTTAATGGGTAAGCCACGGACCAAATCATTTTTAGTGAGACGATTTAAATTTTTGAATTGGCATGACCAAGTCGACGATGCCAAAGCATGGCATTGAGTTCCGACACTTTTGAAAATAAACATGTTATCTCATCAGGAACGTTTTTGTTCATGTCGATCACATAAGCATTATCTTTTCGTTGTGATCAAACAAGAATCCAGTCTTCTGGTATAATGATGCCAGGTTTTAAGATTAAGCACTCTTTCTTAGTAAAATGAGTTGAAAAATCTTTGTCACAAATTTGTGACACGCTCAAAAGACTGTGCTTCAATTCTGGAACAAAATTAACATTTTCAAATTTTAGAACACCGTTACTTATTGTACCCTTCTGTGTAATCCTTCCCTTTTCTCCTCCCGCGAAAGATATATACCCACCATTAAATGTTTGAATGTCGTGTAGTTGGGAAATGTCTCCTGTCATGTGCCTGGAACAGCCACTATCAACATACCAAGGTCTGATGATATTCCTCCACAGCTGTCCCTGCACAAAGCGCGGGATTAGTTAGATTTTGGTACCCAGTCCATAGTTACACTGAGTGACCCTGACTCATCTAAGGTTGTCACGGGTTGCCAAGGCATATCCTTTTGATCATCAAATGTTTGACTCCCAGACTCTTTTACCGGAGACTTAGGCAACCATTTATGCCTACCATTGTAAGATTTGACATTATAAGTACGAATGGTTGACTTCGTCTCTGGTGTTTTTGGGTTGGAAAGACATAAATTTTTCTTCTCAACCTGTTCTGGTTTAGGATGTGCGTTCCTTTTTGAAACCGACGCAGCTTTTCTAACCCTATTCCGAAACTTGTCAGGCTTGGTCTGATGATAACTAAACCTGCCAAATTTGTTTCGGTTCCAATCATCGTCAGAGAAATTAGCATGATTGTGCCTGGATCTTTGCTTGTACAAATTATGATGCACGTAGGGCATATTTCTCTGATAAAATCCATAATAGGGAACATATGGACGATGTGGACAATTTCTGGAAATATGACCAGAAGTGCCACAATTAAAACAAGTTTGACGTTTTTCGTAAAAATCATTTTGGGCAACTCCTCGTCTGGACTGGTTGTGTGGACCAATTTGTTTATAATTGCGAGGACCATTTTTCACATTATTGAACTTATCACCTTATTTTTCATTAGAGCATCCCTCTTTAACAAATTTAAGTGGTAAGTATTTGTTGGAATTTTTCGAATTTTTAATCTTATTGGAAACCACATTATCAAAATTTAAAGTTTCAACATAATCAACCACACAAGAATCCTTGCTCTTTAAAACAGAGCCCACACAGACAGTTGGAATAACATAATTCAAAACAGGAAGTTTTAAAGAAACATCATTATTAAATTCAAAACAAGGGTCATTGTCTTCATCAATCCATTCCTTCACAATTACTTTTTCTGCACATGAAGTAGACACGTTAGAATCGTTCACTCCTGAGGTGGACGCACTTGAGTTTACAGAGTCAGCTTCATCAGATTTAACTTGTTTGCCATATTTCATGTCTGTTACCTTTTCTTCCTGTTTTCTTGTAACAGGAGTGCTGGCATAATTATGGTTGTAAGGTAGGGGAATTTGACTATATCCTATGCCCTCACCTTCATTTTCCTTCCACCACAATTGATTTTCAATCATTGAATTAACTACTTTACTGTAACCCTCGAATTTTTTGAAATCTAGTTCAGCCCTTTCAAATTTATTAGTTAGATTTGAAATCTCTAACTTGGAGGCTTCCAGTTTAGCAGTTAATTCAGAGATTTCTTGTTTGGCATCAAATAAGTGACAGCATTTTAGATTAAGTTCAGACTTAAGTTTTGAAAAATCCTTTTGAGTTGCTTCTATCTTATCAAGAAACCCTTTTCGTTTTTCTTAAGTTTGAAATTTTCAGACTTTATTCTTTCCATGTCTCTAATTAAGTTGTCATTATGGAGCTTATATAACTCTATCTTATCAACACAATCTAAAGAACATGGTTGAAAACTTACCTCAGATGAATTTGGAGAAGTGAACGCCATATATGCGAATTGAAGTTCCTTGATCTTCTCCTCAGTAGCATTTTCTTCGCCGGTGTCTTCAACATTTGCGAAGTTTGCGGTCTGATTTCCAATGTTGAGCGCAACCATCTGACTCTCCCAAGAGAATTGTTGAGCAACCAATCCCCTTTCACCGTTTCCTGAACTGCCTCCAGCTTCACCTCTAGCATTTCCCACTAGAACCAGTGCCCTTTCTGTGTTACCATCCTTTGTTGGGTTAGTAAATTCTCGAGCAAAATTACCCGGCTCGTTACAGTTGTAGCATCTCAGAGTATCTTTATTAAAACCCACCTTTTGATTATTAGGCATATTCCAGTTGTTTCTACCTGTCCTCTTAGTGAACTTCTTGGCTCAAAATATTGCCATGACGATTTTGTCACACCCCGACCAAAGGCGGAACATGTCGGGGCGCAACGTATTGATTGGACAGTAGCTCAAAAGACACTAATTAAAGCGACAATAAATATTTAATTTCATTAACATTAAACAAGTACACAAATTCAACAATTACATCATGTTTTGTATTTTGGACAATATCCTAAGGTAAACTAATTTCTTCGATCTTAAACAATGAAAATTACTTGTACCTGTAGCATGTATAAAAATAAAGTTTGTCAACACAAATGTTGGTGAGAGTACATAAGTGTTAGTGGATATATATATATATATATATATATATATATATATAAACCACAATTCATATGTTAATGTTGAGCATTACAAGTGCTATGAAAATGTAAACAACTAAATAGATGTGGACCCGTTACAATTGATACGAAATCAATATACTTGGGTAAGTGTATGATCATACTAGATGAGAATAGATGAGGATGAGATACAAACCACCAAACATAAAATAAACACTTAAGCACATAGATCATAGTCATAAATATTGTAATCATCACACATAAACATATAACAAATTGTGTTTTGTAATAGATGTAGAAATAAAACAATGAATAAAACTAAATAATGTATACATGCTACCCCTAAAATATAAAAGATGAAAAAGGGGTATGTAAACTCACTTTACGAGTGGATTAACGAAGGTGGGATGACGATAACAAGGAGGAGGTTAAAGCAAACTAGTTAGTTAGTTCCACGGAGAGTCTCAACAGTAAGTCCTAATTAAAAATTATAATTAACTAAACAATCTAACGATATGAAAAGAGCAAGACGAAAAAAGTAGGGGTTTATAATGGATTTGGGATCGGTTAAGCGTGAAATACATTTTATATTAACTTCATAAAGTTGAATTGAAAACATTATCATTTTTATATAATTTTACGAGTTTCTTTTTAAAGAAAAAAAAAATATTATTTATGTATGTATTTAGGTATTTATTCATTTATAAGCGAATACTTGTTTTGAAAGGTTGGTGGTAAACATTTCGTCAGTCTTTTAAATTAATATAAATTTATAATTATATAAAATTGTATATCTATTATATATACATGTAGGGAAAAGCTAATTGATAATTTATTTTGGAAGTAGCAGGGGTTTGGTTCGATAAACGAGTTTACAAACTATTATTTGCTTCTAAAATAATTATTATGTAATAAAATACAATAGATTAACAAAAGAAGAAAAAAAAGAAACAAAACCGGGTCAGGGGGAAATCGAACCCGCCCCCTGGCCGGTTTCTGAGCTCTAACTCATCACGCACCGGCCAACTAGGTTGGTTCTTCAACTTAAATAAGAGATGAATTCGCAGATATATGTACTTATACTGTAATTGATTTCCAAAACCCTTAGAACCCTAAATCATAAAATCCCAAATTGAACATCGATCGCTCTCTGTCACACGAAATTGATAGAGGGCTATTAATACTTGTATAAAACCGATCATTAATCATACAACCCTTACCTAAATTGGAGCCGGATTGAGCGAAATAGAGAAACTAGGGTTCCGGTTACTAACTTGAACTCGATTTAGGTCTGGACGGCTTTGATTAGCAAGATTTCATTGGGGTTTAGTTTCGTTGTGGTGTAGATATGCTGTGGACGAATTTAATCGAATTAAGGACGAAAATTTATAGTGAAACCAACCTGGTTAGTCGCGGTTCGTTTAATTTTAATTTCGAATCATATAGTCGTCCATTAGTTTTCATATTCCATAATTAGAGTGTCGGTTAGCGTGTTTAAGTAGGACAAAATGATTTGATGAAATCAATTTCGCGATTTAAGCCGGAATTTACGGATTTGATTATGGTAATGGTGGTGGAGATCGTAAGTATTGATGGGGAAGAAGGAGGGAAATACAACGTTGAATAATATTTGCCGATAAGTCCCTAATCTTCTATTGTGGGTGCAAAGGAGGGTATTGATGGGTTAGTTTTAGGGGTACATTATGCACATATCTCATAGAATGAACATGAAATAATTTTACTAATCAATTGCGAGATTTTATGATAGAATGAACAACCAAAAATAAAATTTTTTATAATAGGTCGGGTTTCGGGTTTGAAAAATAACGAATGTTACAGATTTGCCAAGAAATATCTATCTCTTCAACATCATCGGGATGGATCTGATCGAGTTCAGTAGTAACCACATGTTGAACCAAGTCTCCAGCCAAAAATGCATTATAACAATTCATGAATCCCGCCATTAGAGCTATATTCTCCTGAGTCTATTTTTGAATGGAAGGAATCTGACTGGAGTTCTGACTGTAAGTTGCCCTTGAGGATGAAGCTTTTCCATTGTCAGCTGCAGATTGACCAGACTTAGTGAAGAATACTGGAGCTGGTTGGGTTGGGATGGAAGATGGTTGGCCTTGAGTGGATGTGAATATTTAAAAGTTCCCCTGAGGTGGTTGTTGAGTAGCCTTGAACAATGAGAAACTGTCTTAAGAGATGAGGGCATTGTTGGAAGCAACGTTGTACCCAGCAGCACTATAGAAGTTTGCATGATTTATTGCACGTTGCTTATCATCCATATCACATGCCTTGATAGTAGCCATCATCTTAGAGAGAGACATTATGTTGAGATCTTTAGTATTTTTGATAACAGCAACATTCATATCCCAACTCTTTGGTAATGAGTTCACTAGCTTGTTGTTTATCTCAGAGGTTGCTAGATAAATACTTGATGATCTCATTTCAGTCACCAATCCTATGAACCTTTGAAGTTGAGTTTCCAACGTTTCCCCCAAAACATGATTAAACATGTTGAACTTTTGTCGCAGCAAGTCATGGTGACTCCTTTTCATATCTTCATTTCCCTTATACACCTCAATCAGCGCCTCCCACAACTCTTTAGCAGATTGAATTTCTCTAAAGCCAAGGGCAATCTCAGATGCGAGTGCCATGGTTAGAGTAGAAAGAGCCTTTTCATTTTCCTACACTTTAGCAAAATCATCATCGTTATACAACGCAACGGGCTTAACAATAACCTCAGTTGAGTTATCCCTTTGATAAGTGATTCCTTGAGGCCCCCTAACAATACTTCTCCAAACTTTGGCATCTTTCATCTTAACATATTTCTCAAAACGAAATTTCCATTCACTAAACCCCTCATGGGATAAGAGACGGGGTATACGAGTGGTGGTCCCCATGATGGAGTCGAGTTCTTGATGGAGTGAAGAGTTTGTTGAACCATTACTATTAGTTAATTGATCCATTTTTAAATTAATTCACAAGTAATTTCAGTCCAAAAGTCTTATAGTCCAAACAGAAGGCCCAAATTAAATTAGTCAGATCCAAACAGAATTCACAGTTTACTGGGCCGAGAACAGAGTTCACAACTTACTGGGCCGAGAACAGATGTCACCAAGAGATGATCGAAAACTGTTCTTGACCGAGAACCACAAAAATTTGACCAAGAACTAGTAATATCTTGACCGAAAACTATGACAAGTCAACAGAGAACCAATTGACCGAAAACAATTGTAGGCAGAGAACAGCTATTGACCGAAAACCTTTGTTTTTCACCAAAAACACTAAGATTTGGCCGAAAACAAGTTAAAGCCGAGAACTAGTAGTAGCCGAGAACCCTTAATCTTGGCCGAGAACCCCGTTTTAACCAACAGTCAATCTAAATGTAACAAACTTCCAAGGAAGATGGGATTTGATTTATTTTCCAAACCAAAGCCAATCTTTACCCAAAAATAGATCTATCTCTACTCCGGACACATTTCACCGGAAATACGAACACAACCATCAAAAATCAAGATCTTGAATCCTTGATATCACAATAACGAGCCTGAATAGGTCTAAGGCTCTAATACCAATTGTAAGTCCTGAATCTGGATCACTACAATTATGATATCAACGAACTAGATGTTGGTGCGGAATAACAACACTAGGTGATTCAAGAACACAAACACATGACACAAGAGTCGCTTCAAAACACACGTGTTATTATACGTCGGGTGCTTAAGCACAACAAGTACAACCTCGTCTAGAACTCCCTTATACGGTAAACAAAACAAGTGAATGAGCAACCCTAAACCCTATACAATGCGTACTATATATAGGGAACCAACTATACGAGCCCAATACTAACCAAAAGCCCACCGAGATCCCAAGGGATCTCGGGTTACATAAGTGACCCAACCCATATTACATACTCAGCCCAAGCACATATAGACTAAGTACAAACCACTCTAATCTAGGCCCAACACTAATATAATAATAATTATATTATAATATGCAAAATAATAATAATATTGATAATATACAATAAATATAATATAAATAAATATTTATTATATAATATTGATATAATAACAATAATAGAGATTATTGTTATTATTATTATTATTATTATTATTATTATTGGTTCATTCCATTCCTTGAAGAAATGAAAGAAAAGCACCCCCTCTTAAAAGAATAAAAATCATATAAATGGAAGGAGTTTCATTCCTTAAGGAATAACTCATTCCATTAACACATGACAATCAAACATGTTTTAATTCATTCCCTTGCAATGATGCATTCCATTCCACATTTTATTCCATCATACCAAACACTACCTTAGGGTTTAAGGGTATTTATACTCCCTTAAGCCCATGGACCTAAGGCCCATTCCATCTTTTATTCTATATTTTAATGCCCAAGCCCCTCTTCTATTAGTTTATTTATTTAAACCGATAATGACACACTATAAAACAAACAAATTTTATTTTATTATTATAACCAAAAGTAGGATATTACAAGGGGGAGGCGGAGATGGAGAGAGTGGCGGAGGAGAGGGGTGGAGGTTTGAAACAAGGGCACAAACCCTGGAGATAGAATATCTATTTGAGATTTATATGTAACCCGTTTGGATGATTTGGGTACCCAAACCCATGGAAAAAAACCCAAGACCCGCGGGTTTTAAAGCTGGGAATGAATAAGAAGAAAGTATTCACGAATGGAGCAATCTGGTGGCACGAGAGGAGGGGGCGACGTGAAGGCTTTAAATGTAGACAATTATACATATTGATAGATTTTTATTTCTAAGGTCTAGTAGAATTAAAAAATATATTATACTAATAACTATTACACTATACACTAAATGATAGGAATACAATCTCAATTACGATTAATCAAAATAGAAATATTTAGGATTCAAGTCTCACATGTGGTAAAATAGGGTGGATTATGGGTTTTCTCACCAATGGTGGGTGTCTTTTTGCATCTTCCCTTTGAGGATGTCTAGAACCTTAAGCTTTCATACTCGAGGAATGAAGATGATAGGGTCAGCAAGTGATCCGTTCGTGATCCAAATTAAATGTTTTAAAGATAATCTTGATTATGATCTTTAGAATTAAATAAAACCCAAATAAATAAAGAAACATTGATATTTAAAAATTTCAAATGCTTATATAAATATTCATAAAAGTTTATATAACTTTCAGCATGAGTCCAGCTCAAAGATACGGTTGAGACTCGGTAGGCTGTATAAATAAATCTTAACGTGTAAAGAATATGAATAATTATTATTACAATTTTATGCTAGAGTAATAGTTACTTCGCTACTTTATTTTGTTATAGATATTTACACAACAACAAAGTAACATATTAATAACTAATATATATATATATATATGTATAACCATGTAATATAATAGGTTCAAGTAGGGGTGAAAAATATGACCCATGGTTGAATGGTTTGTATTAAAATGTATACAATAGGTTAGAATGTGTCAAATTAAAAAAAGAATATGACTGAAACGTCTCAAAACAGGTTGACATTTCTCGAGTTTTTTTTTATATTTTTTATGAAACGAGAAAAATGGAAAAAAATAGTATTTTACTTTTTTTATTTTTGATTTATATTTCAAGTTACAATTTAATTTAATTTTTTTTAATTTTTAATGAGGGGTTTTTCATTTTTGAAATCTCAACCCATTTTGACCTATTTCAAAAACAACTCATTAAAAAATTCAAAAGCAATTCATTAAAAACTAAAAAAGTAAAAATACTAAAAAAGTTTTTTCCATTTTTATCGTTCCATAAAAAAATAAAAATAAAATAAAAACTCTTCAAGAAGTGTTAACCCGTTTTGACCCGTTTCAATCATATTCATTTTTAGTTTGACCCATTTTAACCCATTATATATATTTTAATACAACTCACTCAACCCAATGGGTTACATTTGTCACCCCTAGGTTCATGTTATTCTACAAAGATGAACAAAAGTGAGAATGATAAGAAGGATTTGTAGCCACACAAAAAAAACCCTCACAAAAAATAATAAAAAATCATAACTCAAAATTTAATAAAAAAAGCAAAAAAGGTAAACAACACAAACATGTTTCCGCCATATTTCTCGTTCTCGAAAAAAGGGACACAACGGTAAGTGAAAAAGTCCATTGTGTCTTTTTGTTTATTATTGTGTTTTGTGTTTATTTTCGTCATTAATTGTGTCTTTTTTAACGACATTGTGTCTTTTTTCTCTTATATTGGGTTATATTACCTAATATTGTGCTGTATTTTGATTGACATTGTGTTATATTTTGCGATATATTGTTTATTTTTTTAGTTATAATTGTGTTTTTTTGTTCATTTTTGTGATTGTGTCTTTGATCTCGGCATTGTGTCTTTTCATCATTGTTTTCTATTTTTTTTTTCTGGAACATGATTGCGGAAAAATTTAGTTTTTAAAATTTTTTCGTTGTTTATTTATACTTTGAGTTATGACTTTTTTTATTATTATTTTTTTGAATTTACTTTGCTACTTTATTTGTTACAGATATTTACACTACAACAAATTAACATATTAAAAACTAATACATATATATATATATAAACCATATAATATAGTAATAATTACTCTAATATCACAAAATTACTATAGTTATTTGTATGTTTCTCATACTAAAAATAAAAATTGTTTGTAGTTAATTCTTACAATAGGCATATAATCTTAAATATATATAAATGAAACCTCTCTAAATTCTCTCAAGCCACCAAATTTTTGTATTTGTAAATGAAAACTTTTCATGCATTTGACCCGAATACACGGGTATGGGTCTCACCAAACTCATATAGCTTTTAAACGGGTTATAACATCTCATTATATTAAAAATAATCTTATCAATTATTTAATATGAAAATCCTATTAAACAGGGATATGCTAAAACTAATATCCGGCTTTTTTAAAAAAATATATTATTTATAATTAAAAAGCAATTTTATAATTAAAAAAACAAATCATCGTCTCGGATAACTTTGAAATCTGGTTATAACATCTCATTTATTTGTAAAACTTTTTCATCGTCAAATTCTAAGTATAAAATGCTAAAAAATCATAAAATATATAAAAACGAAACCTCCATATTTTCTCTCAAGCCACAAGATTTCTTTATTTGTAAATGGTGGTTTCTCATACATTTGCCCTGAATTCACGAGTGTGAGTCTCACCAAACCCAGATAGCCATTAAACGGGTTATCACATTTCATTATATTAAAAATTAATCTTACCAAATATTTGATAAGAAAATCCTATAAAATAGGGATATAATAAAAATTAGTATTCGACTCATTTTTAAAGGATATTATTTATAATTTAGAAACAATTTTATAGTAAAAAAAATAAGCGGGTCTTAGGTCTCATCAAACCCAAATAGTTTTTAAACGTGTTATAAAATCTCATTTATTTGTGAAACCCTTTCATTATCAACCCCTAAGTATATTATCAATTTCTTACAATAAATAAAATTAAAATACAAAAAAATATATAAATATTATAAACGTGAAATGCAAAACAAACCCCGTAATCAAACCCTAATTTAATTTTTCTAAATATGAATTTAGTTGCATTGGCGATTCCTTTTTCTTTTAAGTTTAACTTGAATGAAAAGTTTCACAAAATTATATCCAAATTATAACAAACTAGTGTTTTGCCCGGCGCAACAGGTTGGTAAAACTCGGGCGTTGGTAAACCCACACATTGTAGGTCCCGGATTTAAGGCGATAAGTCACACGAATTCGGTCAGTTTTGGTTATGTGAGTTATGGCATCAAAACTAAAACAAAAATAATTTAAAAATTGAGTTTAACATTCTGCTTTTGATAATATTAAATAAAAGGAATTCCGTTTACTTACGGGTGTTTTTATATTTAGTCAAGATTAAATAAACTATTAGAGGGTGGGCTTGGACTTTAAAAGATGGAATAAGGGATGGAATGGGCCTTAGGTCCATGGGCTTAAGGGAGTATAAATACCCCTTAAACCCTAATCCTCTCCATTTTCATCCATCTCTACACCATAGCATACACCTTCAAAAACACACACAAACACCCTCCTATATCCCGAGCCAAGATCCGAAGGTGAAAACCCGAGCTTGTTGGTGCTTGAACGTCGTAACGAGCCAAATCGACATCAAGCTTAGATTGGGTTCGTGAAAACGACTCGTTTAAGGTACGTTCAATAACGAAAACTTGTTTGGCTCGTTTAATAATCCTAGATCTATATACAAATGATAAAAACAAATCAAACGGGATGATCCTTGTTGAAATTCGTTAACATTAGATAGGTTAATTAATCAATCTATGAGCCGTGTATATATATATATATATACATCAATCACACCATTTAAAACGCAATATTTAGATGATTGGTTGATTAGGGTTCATAGGCGATGTGATTCCGAGTTCAATGATACCAATTTCATGTTGTTTTATCATGATTTAAGGTTTAAATCGCAAATCTGGTATATGTTAACTGTATGGTGTGCTAGACGATTTTTACTTTGACCTATGAGTCAAAGTTTTGGATAGAACTGATGCTCATTCGTCATGTTGAACGAATAGCTGATCATTCGTTAGACAGCTATAACGAATGAGGTACATTCGTATGTTCCGGTAACGAATGAGCCTCCCATTCGTCATGTAGAAGTCACGAATGATATATTCATTCGTTACCCATTCATTCGTTATGACCAGATAGCAAATCAACCCATTCGTTATAGATACATTCGCATGTTTCCGTAACGAATGAGCCTCTCATTCGCCTCAAGGACATCACTAATGGACTTATTCATTCGTTATAACGAATGAAGTCATTTGTCATAACGAATGAGATAGCGAATGGTGCATGGCTAGAAGTAATTAGTCATAACGAATAGATAACGAATGAGGCTCAACCTAGAGACCATTCGTTATAACGAATGAGATATTAAGTAAAATATTATTAAAGAATTATAATGGAAATTTTGTTAAGAGCAGTTAATGAAAAAAAATTCCAAGCTGACCTGGCAGCTTAACCACAGCCACTTGGACCCCGCTAGAGGCTGCCGCCCCTAGAACCCCGTTTCTAGGGGCGCTGCCCCGAACCCCCGTTAGTTGAGGGTTATAATAAACTAGAAATACGATATGGGTAGTGATAGTTATTTGATACGTATAATTGTTATACAGTTAGCCGCGCCCAATTAAATAAAGGAGTTACCATTACCTGTAAGAGGAATCGAGCTCAGGTGAGTTTCTATCTCCATTTCCTTGTTATGTTTTCAGGGCTGTGTGTATACTCGATGTGATTAGTTAATACACTTACCTTAAGTGGTAAGTGTATGTCTTCTATGATGTTATGTATGAATGAATGCTTTACGGTACGTGAACGATCTTCTGATATTGCATGTACCGCCAGGTAATAGTGTGATATGTTATTATTTTACGAATGATGTATGAATGATATATGAAAGTTATGGAAAAGATTAAGTGTATGTGTGAAAGTACATAAATTTAAATATAAAGAAGATAATGTATGGTTGTATGGAGGTATGCTTAAAGGTCTGCATACCCTAATAATACATGAGAAGGTTACAGGGTTGCATACCCTAATAATATATGCCAAGGTTACAGGGTTTCTACCCTAAAATATATGCGAAGGTGACAGGGTTGCTACCCTAAAATATATGCGAAGGTTGTAAGGCGAAACGCTCTTCAAAACCTAGAGATAATTACGTATGAATAAGTAAGCTAAAACAAGAAAGAATGAAAGTACGGAAGAAAGAAAGTATGTATGTATGAATGAAAGAAAGGTAACAAGCTAAGTATGTAATACGTGTCTTCGGATGCGTATATATGTAAGTATGTGAATGTATTGTATGTTGCCTGATTAACTAGAACTCACTCAACGTAACTGAATTTTAGTATGCACGTAGGTAAATAGACTGAGACAGCTGGCTTGAGGGGGACACATGGCAGGATTGAAGAAGCTGGCATCTGAAGATTTGTCATGATGTTTGATACTACATTTTATGTTATGTTTTAAATAGGACAAGTTATGGATGTTTGTAATGAATGGTTGACTTTATTATTATTCCGCGAAAGTTTTAATTCACTCTGATATTTAGAACTGTGTTTATGAGTAAATCCAACATCCAAGTAGGGCACCGGGACCTGGGCCTTACACTGAGGTGGACCAATGGAGTGACGTTGGTCATTATAGCTCTGGCTTTGGTAAAACCCAAGCGTTGTAGATTCCGGATGTTGAGGCAATGAGTCTATACAAATTTGGTCGGTCTCCGTCGCAGATATTATTGTTGGGTTTTATACAAGGTTATCAAAGTTTCAAGTTAACCATTTTAACATGAAAACGCAACGGAAGCTTAGATTTTAAAACTTGTTATGAACATACCATTATGTTAAAACTAAAACCCAAAGAACAAGGATCAATATTACAAGAACAAGATGCTCACAAAAGTAAATTGTACCTTCTTATACCTTATGAGAAGATGTAGGTGGATGAAGAAGATAATGTCTTCAAATGGCAAGGTTGCAAAGGAGAAACCCTCAAGCTTTTGATACCCCAAGCTTTTAAACAACACCAACTTGTTGCTAGGATTAGAACACTTGAATCAAGCTCACAAAACACCCCCTTTCTTTGGCCAAAGTGGCCGTGAGTTTTTGGAGAGGAAGAGAGAGATATTTTTGCACTTGAAATTCAAAAATGGACAAGACACAAATGCATGTGAGTTGAATGGAGGATCAAAAAGAGAGCCCTTGTTAATATGCAAAGAGCATCTAAATTTTGATTGGGTAAAACCACCACCCCCACATGGGTGGCCGGTTTTGTTTGTTTTTCTTTTTTTTTTTTTTTTTTTGTATTTTGTTTTAACCATTTAAAACATCTCCATTCATTTTATAAAACTCATTTTTATAAAATGTACATACATTTATATAATTATTTAACCAATTAAATAATTAATTTATATAAACAAATTATCCAGATAATTTATTTAAATCCTCAAGTGTGTTTGTTTAGAAAACCAATTTTCTAAACACGTAGTGTTCGGTATTCGTTTAAATGATCAAATCATTAAAGGAATACATTTGGTGTCGTCTAGCTTGTTATTGGGTATGACCCGACTTGGATCAAACACAGTTAGCCACATTAGTATAAGTATGTGTCTCGGGTATACGTAATTCCAACAATCTCCCACTTGCACGAGATACATAGAAAATTAATGCAAGTGGTGAATACCGCCTAACAACAGTTCACCACCCCTAATGTGTTTGACGAAGTGCCATTCAATAACATCATCCCTTCAAGTCCCTTACTTGATATGGTTTAGGTGAATCTATCATTATATCCCTTTGTTACTAGATGTCATGTTGGATCTAAGAGACATAGGCGATCATTCTCTTTACAATTCAACTTTATCAGGCCTTAGACATCTAAACTCTCAACACATAAGAGGAACAAATTCCATCTTGACTGTATACGCCTCTCACTATCACTTTATACTCCACCTGAGCTCATCCTTATGTACCATCTTTTACGAATAGCGAAGGGGAGAGTCAAAGTGTAATACTTGGTGAAAATCAAGACCCAGTATACATCTCAGGTCTAAGGATAATATGAAATTCTCCTTTACTCAAAATTACTAATGATCAGGTCCATTGACTCCATGTAGTAATATTGAGAGCGGGTCAGTCCAATATTCGTATCCCACAAATATCTATGAACCTTGGCAGCAAACCTATGCTCCATATTCATTCCTTATGAATATCCACCAATCCTAGTTCATAATAGTCTTGCTTCATATTTGTTCCCACAAATGTGATCGACTACGGACTTTTAGAATAAGATAACTTATTCATGGATTAAACATGCAAAATTAGAATTTAACTCAAGATTCCATAATCATATAAAAGAGTTAAATTACAAAAGTTTTTTTTTTTTTTTTTTTTTTAAACGTAAATACAAAATAGATCAAATCCAATTACTAGAATATCGGAGTCCTAAGCCACTCGCATGACGCTCATGTTTCGGTCTTTCTAGGAGCTTCGTGAATGGATCCGCAAGATTTTGATCAGTTCCAACTTTGCGAATACATATCTTTCCTTTTTCAACTTCATCCCTTATGTAGTTGAATCTCCGCTCTATGTGCCTTGTCTTTTGGTGCGAACGAGGTTCCTTGATTTGTGCAATCGCACCCTCGTTATCACAAAAGATTTCTAGGGGGTCTTGAATGGAAGAGACCACCCCTAGATCAGTAATGAATTTCTTCAACCATGCAGCTTCCTGAGCTGCCAATGAAGCGGCGATGTATTCTAATTCTGTAGTGGACAATGCTACCACTTCCTGTTTTGAGCTCTTCCAAGAGACAGCTCCTCCATTAAGAGTGAACACATACCCAGACTGTGATCGAGAATCATCTCGATCAGTTTGGAAGCTCGCATCCGTGTAACCTTTTATAGCGAGTTCCTCCTCACCAGATCCATATATCAGAAACATATCCTTAGTTCTCCTAAGGTATTTCAATATGTTCTTAACAGCCATCCAATGACTGTTTCCTGGATTCTGTTGGTATCTGCTTGTCATGCTCAAAGCGCATGACACATCCGGTCTAGTACATATCATCGCATACATAATGGATCCTATAGCAGAAGCATATGGGATTTGTTTCATCATCTCTTGCTCATCCTTTGAGCTTGGACATTGAGCTAAACTCAATATGGTCCCTCTTTGAATAGGTACAAAACCTTTCTTGGAGTTTTCCATCTTGAACCTTTTCAAGATCTTATCAATGTATGTACTTTGGTTCAAACCTATCAAGCGCCTTGACCTATCCCTATAGATCTTTATTCCCAAAATATAGGCAGCTTCACCAAGATCCTTGATGGAAAATCTACTTCCAAGCCAAGCCTTAACGCTTTCCATGGTTGGAATGTCATTTCCAAATAGTAGAATGTCATCGACATACAATACTAAGAAGGTAATTATACTCCCACTAGCTTTCTTATACACACAAGCCTCATCAGCATTCTTGATGAATCCAAAATTTTTGATTTCTTCATCAAAACGATGATTCCAAGTTCTAGATGCTTGTTTCAATCCATAGATTGATTTCTTTAACTTGCATACTTTATTAGGATGTTTCGGATCGACAAAACCTTCAGGCTGAACCATATAGACATCTTCCTCAAGATATCCATTTAGGAAAGCGGTCTTGACATCCATTTGCCAAATTTCATAATCATAATGTGCAGCTATGGCAAATAATATCCTAATAGACTTTAGCATTGCCACAGGCGAAAAAGTTTCATCATAATCAACCCCTTGAGTTTGAGTGAAACCCTTAGCTACAAGTCTTGCTTTATAAGTATCCAAGTTTCCATGCATATCAGTTTTTCTTTTGAAAACCCACTTACTTCCAACAGCTTTGGAGTTGAGTGGTAGTTCAACCAATTCCCAAACTTGGTTGTCATACATGGATTGCATCTCAACGTTCATGGCTTCAAGCCATTTGTCACAATCATTCTTGGACATTGCATCACGGTATGTGGTTGGTTCATCCGAATCTACCACGTAGCAACCTTCTATAAAAAATCCATATCTTTCAGGTGGATTGCTAACTCTACCAGATCTGCGAACGTTTTGTGTGTTTTGATCAACCACTTGATCACTTTCAACAACCTCTTGTTGAGTGCTAGTATCAACCAATTGTGTATCATCTTGTGGTTCTTGATCCTCATCAAGTTTCACTGTTCTACTATTAGTTCCTTCCTTAAGGAACTTAGTTTCCAAGAACTTACCCTTTCGAGCAATAATAACATTTTGCTCACTAGGATCATAAAAGTAATATCCTAAATCATCTTTAGGATAACCTATAAAGATACACTTAGTGGATCGGACTTCTAATTTGTTTGGGGTGTATTGCTTTACATAAGCTTCACAACCCCAAACTCTTAAGAATGATAGCGATGGAGCCTTTCCATGCCATACTTCAAAAGGTGTCTTCTCCACTTTCTTGGTTGGAGCCATATTCAATATGCGAACAGCGGAAAGTAAAGCATAGCCCCAAAATGATAGAGGTAAAGTGCTTCTAGCCATCATCGATCGAACCATATCTAATAGGGTACGATTTCTCCTTTCAGACACACCATTATGTTGTGGTGTTCCAGGTGGAGTAAGTTGTGAGATAATTCCACAACTCTTAAGATGATCTTGAAAAACACCACTTAGGTATTCACCTCCTCTATCACTACGAAGTACTTTGATTGTGGTCTTGAGTTGTCTTTCTACTTCAGTTTTGAAGTCTTTGAACATTTCAAAAGCTTCATCTTTGTGTTTCATTAAGTACACATAACCATATCGACTATAATCGTCAATAAAGGTAATGAAGTATCTTTCACCATTCCTAGTCATTGGTCTAAAAGGACCACATACATCCGAATGTATGATACCCAATAATTCTTTTGACCTTTCAAAAGTTTTATTAAAGGGTTGCTTTGTCATTTTGCCTTGTAAACAAGATTCACATACATCAAATGAATCATACTCATTTGTTTCTAGAATACCATTCTTGCGAAGAGTTTGCATGCGATTCTTGCTTATATGTCCAAGGCGACAATGCCAAAGATAGGAATCACCCAAGTCCTTCTTGAGTTTCTTGGTGTTGACATTGTACATTGAACTACTATGTGACGCACCAATTTGATCTATTTCATATATACCATTTATGGGTATAGCTTTAAAATAAAATATGCCATTCATCAAAACATGAATATCATAATCAATAAACTTAAGATCAAAGCCACATTGTTTTAAAAGAGACACGGAAATAATGTTTCTCCTTAACTTAGGAGCATACAAAACATTCTTCAAAATTACTTCCAAACCACTTGGAAGCTTTAACAAGTAGTCTCCTTGGGCTTGGACTTCAACTCTTGCTCCATTGCCCATAAAGAGACTAATGTCCCCTTTGTTGAGTTGTTTACTTCTTTTGAACCCCTGCAACAAATTGCAAATGTGAGTTCCACATCCGGTATCAAGTACCCATGTATTTGAAGAAATAACATTTAGTTCAATATGTATAGTAAAGATAATACCTGAGGTATGCCCCGCATCCCTCTTATCTTTTAACGCATTGAGATAGGTCGGACAATTCCTTTTCCAATGACCTATCTCTCCACACTCAAAGCATGGATCTTGCGCCGCAACCTTTTGCTTCTTTTCCTTCGGTTTGATGGGCGTGATGGCTTTCCTTTTTCCCTTTCCTTGGACGTGGCCCTTGCCCTTAGCAACACTTGCTTTGGGGTTGGAGTTATGTCCCCTTTTTCTTTCATTGATTGTTAGAACGGGTAAAACCTTTTTACCCATTCCCGCTTCGGCCGTTCTTAGCATTGCGTGAAGCTCACCAATGCTTTTGTCCCATCCATTCATGTTATAATTCATGACAAAGGTTTCAAACCTTTTGGTCAAAGAGTTGAGGATCAAATCCGTAGCCAACTCATTAGATACGGGACAATTCAACCTACGAAGCTTTTCGATGTAGCTTTTCATCTTTAGGACATAAGATGAGACGCTTTGGGTTTCCTCCATACGACATGCATGAAACGCTCGAACCGTTTCGAAACGTTCCGCTCTAGCTTGTTGAAGGAACATTTCCTTCAATTGAGTTATCATGTCGTATGCCCCATGATGCTCGAAATCCTTTTGGATTTCGGGAATCATAGTCCCTAACATGAGGCAAGAGGCTTGCACCGAATCTTTGGTGTACTTGACCCAATCGTTATAAGCCTCCTCATCTTCCACGTTAGGCTCGTCGGGAATGGGATCGTCTAAGACATATGATATCTCTTCTTGTTTGAGAACTATTCTCAAGTTGCGATACCAATCCATAAAGTTATTATGGTTTAGACGATCCTTTTCAAGGATGGTTCTTAAGGATAGGTTACGGGTGTTATGGGTAGAGGTGTTTGCATTGTTAGCGGCCATCTACAAAATTTAACAAAGTTTTATTTTAGTATTATAAACAATTTAATTATTAATACCCTTTTATTCCAGATTTTAAAAAAATAATTAAATTCTAGAATCCAACGATAAATCAAATTTCGGTTAGGTGACCTTTATCCCGTTATTTGATTTAACAAGGTAGTCAACCTTGACAATTGCAACCCTTTGCAACTTCTAGAGGTATGGGACCATTCGAAATCCTTATTTCGTGTTGGCATGTTTATCCCATCAACACCATTGGATCCCATGCTTAGGTGACCTTTATCACATGGTTTCCAATTCAAGTCGTCCTACTTGTATAAACATGTAAGATTAACATACAAGTGGTTAGGTGACCTTTATCCCACAAATATGTTAATATTACCCTAAGCATATTAGTTTGCTCAAAATGGTTATGTGACCTTTATCCCATTAAAAGTTTCCTAATACGTTAAGCGTCATACAAAAGGATGGTGTTAGACTTGTTTCTTTGGTAATTATGAAAAAAAGGATTTTAAATTTTTCAAATATTCTAGTTGAAAAACATTATGCCATATCCTAACATGCATTTAGAAATATGGCGATTTTGAAAACCAATTTTCAAAGTTCTAGTTATAATAAAACCAATTTTATTATAGGTGAGTGATCGCTTAGTTTTAATAAACCCATTTAATTAAACTAATTGACGCGATATTACCAAAAATATATTAGAACCCGTTTTATGCTTGTTGTCGTTCCTATGTGACGGTTTGGATATCCTAATATCTATCAACCACACATTACATTAAGTAAAACAAACAACCAAGCATACACATGCAAAATATAGTCATAACCGAAAACCGCTAAATTTGACCATACTTGTTAGCCGAAACAAGTATAGGTCATAAGTCACACCTAAGGGACAAAACATGACACAAGGATGGAATGTTGACTCCCACTTGACCTTGCATCCAAATGCTTCAAGTATCCTCTCCAAGTTGTTGTGTTCTTGTTGGGCTTGTTAATGGGCTCCAAACTTCCAAAAAGTCTTCTTGGGCCCAAGAGTGAAATTTATGGGCCTAATGGGCTTGAATCCCATGATGGGCCGGTGAGGCCCAACAAGCCCAAAATTTCGGTCCAAGGCCCAAATCCACCAATTCTTGCATCTTCAATTTTTACAAAATGTATCCTAATACATATTTTTCTAAAAAAAAGGAAAATGCAACTAATCTATTTATTACATACCAATTTATGAATAAATAAATTACACAAGCCTAAGATTATGAATTATTACAACCATATTGAATAATAAACATAATCAACATACACAAACAACAATCAACACATCCAAGGTCTAGGTTTCGGTTATGACACAATCAAACATACCAAATGTTCTAAGCATGCAACCTAAGCAACCAATGCCTAAATTTCATCAAAAAAAACGCCCCCCCCCCCCCCCCCAAGAGGCTACGGCCACCATCCCCAAAAAATTACAATTTTGATATTTCATCATCCAAATGATAAATGGTTTCCTAAGATCTTTCCATGCATGTCAAGATCTTACAAAACCATGAGGGGTAAAATCCACTAAATTTTCGGACCTCCCTTTTCACCCATGAAAAATCCGAAATTTATGAACACAAAAGAAGCATAAGTCCTTGTAACCGGCTCTTGATGCCATTGTTGGGTTTTATACAAGGTTATCAAAGTTTCAAGTTAACCATTTTAACATGAAAACGCAACGGAAGCTTAGATTTTAAAACTTGTTATGAACATACCATTATGTTAAAACTAAAACCCAAAGAACAAGGATCAATATTACAAGAACAAGATGCTCACAAAAGTAAATTGTACCTTCTTATACCTTATGAGAAGATGTAGGTGGATGAAGAAGATAATGTCTTCAAATGGCAAGGTTGCAAAGGAGAAACCCTCAAGCTTTTGATACCCCAAGCTTTTAAACAACAACACCAACTTGTTGCTAGGATTAGAACACTTGAATCAAGCTCACAAAACACCCCCTTTCTTTGGCCAAAGTGGCCGTGAGTTTTTGGAGAGGAAGAGAGAGATATTTTTGCACTTGAAATTCAAAAATGGACAAGACACAAATGCATGTGAGTTGAATGGAGGATCAAAAAGAGAGCCCTTGTTAATATGCAAAGAGCATCTAAATTTTGATTGGGTAAAACCACCACCCCCACATGGGTGGCCGGTTTTGTTTGTTTTTCTTTTTTTTTTTTTTTTTTGTATTTTGTTTTAACCATTTAAAACATCTCCATTCATTTTATAAAACTCATTTTTATAAAATGTACATACATTTATATAATTATTTAACCAATTAAATAATTAATTTATATAAACAAATTATCCAGATAATTTATTTAAATCCTCAAGTGTGTTTGTTTAGAAAACCAATTTTCTAAACACGTAGTGTTCGGTATTCGTTTAAATGATCAAATCATTAAAGGAATACATTTGGTGTCGTCTAGCTTGTTATTGGGTATGACCCGACTTGGATCAAACACAGTTAGCCACATTAGTATAAGTATGTGTCTCGGGTATACGTAATTCCAACAATTATTAGGGTCTGTTCCCTACATTCGCAGATATTATTAGGGTATGTTCCATTTTTAAACATATATTCCATTCATCTGATAACCATACGTACCTTTCCTTATATAAACATACTTTCGTACATACTCATTTCATTACGTACATTCATACATACTTATCTCATATTAGATATACTACACATTACTTTCCCTAACGATACATGCAATATCCGAAGATCGTTCACGCACCGACAATTACAAGTATCAAATAACTAGCTCTATCCATAACATATCTCTAGTTATATAAACCTTCAATGAATGGGGGTCTGGGGGGTAGCGTCTCTGGCAGCGGGGTTTAGGGGCGGCAACCCCTAGCAGGGTCCAAGGGGCAGAGCCCTTAGCTGGGGTCGAGCTGCCAGGTGAGCTTGGAAAAATTTTATTTTCATTAACTGCCTTAACACAAATTTCATTAGAATTCATAAATTATTATTTTGTCCGCTAACTCATTCGTTATGATGAATGGCTTCATTCGTTATAACGAATGGTCTGATTTGTTAAGAAATCTTCATTCTGAGTATGTATCATTCGTTACACCATTCGCTATGACAAATGGTCCCATTCGTTGTATCCTCATGGCGATTGAACGGATAACGAATGAGTAAGATCATTCGTGACTCCTACAGTGCGAATGAGGGCCCATTCGTTACGCATGCATCCTCATTCGTTATGATTTCTTAACGAATGACCAGCGATTCGTTCAATCATGATGAATGAGCATCGGCCTTATCTAGATCTTTGACTCAGGGGTCAAAGTCAAAATCGATAAGAAGAGAAACATTCAACATTTATAATATTTTTTTTATTATCCTTCAGTTTACGATGAAACAACACGAAAATGGTCTCATTAGGCTCGTAATTGCAGCGCTAACAAACCCCACACAACCAATCATCCAAACATTCGCGTTTTAATGGTGCGGTTTATCAATACAAGAACCCGGTTATTCATACTAACAATTAACCTATCAATCGTTAACGAATTTCATTGAAAATCATTGTGTTTGATTAATCTTTATCATGTGTACGGATCTAGGAATCCTAAACGAGCCGAATAAGTGTTTCGTTCTAAAACGTACCTTTAAACGAATCGGTTTTCACACGCTATCTAGTCTTGATATCATGTAAGGCCCCGATCCCGGTGCCCTACTTTAGCATCGGATTTACTCATAAACACAGTTTTTACAAATCAAAGTTTATTTAAACTTTTCTCGGAATCGTTAACTTCAACTATTCTTTACAAAACATTCAATCTTTTCTTTAAAACCATAACATAAAACATCATATTTAAAACATCATTTCTTCCATCTTCAGATGCCAGCCGTTCAATCCATGCCATGTGCCATGCTCATGCTAGCTCCTTAGTTTGCTCACCTGCGTGCATACTAAAAGTCAACTACGCTGAGTGAGTTCTAGTTAATCAAGCAACTTACCATACAACCATTACATGCAATTATATACGTGTCCGAAGACACATAGTCCACTGTCTAACCTGTTCACCTTACCGCTTAACCACTTAAATGTCCCCTACGTCTTATCCACTTGATTTACAGGAGCACATAGAGGCTTGCCCTCCCACGCACTCACGTTATGTCACTTAATAACGAAGGCACGTATAGGCTTACCCTACCACGCACTCACGTTATGCCACTTTAATAACGAAGGCATGTATATGCTTACCCTACCACGTACTATCGTCATGCCACTAACACCCTTACTAGACCCTTGCCACTTCTATCACACTCTACCTCTACCTGTCTGCAACACACTTTCTATCATTACATCATTTACATAGTAACCAAGTTACATCATAACATTTACACATATTTGTAAACCACTTGGAGATTGTGCAATATCCGAAGGCATGTATATGTTTACCCTACCACGTACTATCGTCATGCCACTAACACCCTTACTAGACCCTTGCCACTTCTATCACACTCTATCTCTACTTGTCTGCAACACACTTTCTATCATTACATCATTTACATAGTAACCAAGTTACATCATAACATTTACACATATTTGTAAACCACTTGGAGATCATTCCCATTGGTGATACGTGCAATATCCGAAGATCGTTCACGCACTAACAAACATTCATTCATAATCTCTACATGATAACTAACTCGTACATCATTTATAGCTTACACTTACCACTTAAGGTGAGTGTATTCACACTTCACATCGAGTATGCACACAACCCCGAAAACATAACAAGGAAATGGGGCTAGAAACTCACCTGAATGCGGTTATGTTCACCGTTAATGGTAATCCCTTTCTTTAGTTGTGCACGGCTAACTGTATAATAATTACATGTATCAATTAACTATCACTACACATATCGCATTTCTAGTTTAATTATAACCCTCGACGAACGGGGGTCCGGGAGCAGCGCCGCTCGAAGTACGGTTCTAGGGGCGGCAGCCCCTAGCAGGGTCCAAGGGGCAGAGCCCTTGGCTGGGGTCGAGCTACCAGGTCAGCTTGGAAAAATTTTATTTCCATTAACTGTCTTAACACATTTTTCATTAGAATTCTTAATTATTATTTTATTTTCTAACTCATAAGGTTCGAGGGCTTCCTTGTAATTATATCGTTCTTTTCTAAGTCCAGGGACCTTTCGGTCATTCTTTCAAAGTCTAGTTTGTTATCCAGCTATTCTAATTCGTTATTAAGTTATTTAACGAATGGGGGCTCATAATGAATTGACCTATATAATAAATTGGCTTTATAACGATTTGGTGTTTATAACGAACTGCACCCTTTATAACAAACTGATTTTTTATAACAAATTAACCTTCTAACGAATGTGGGTCCATTCGTTATCTCTCAGTAACGAATTGCTTAGCTAATTCGTTATCTTTCCTTAACGAATTGGCATAACGAATTAAGGCTTATTCGGTATCCTCCGTTAACGAATTATTGTTATTTCGTTAGTTTTCCAAAACGAATTAGGGTTAGGGTTCTGACATTCTTTTCAACCCCGTACACGTTTTTCTGGCGCCGTCATCGCCGGAAAACCAGGATTTTGCCAAAAAACCGAGATCTAGCCGGATAAGTGAGATCTCAGTCGTTTTCCACCGTTTTTCACCGTTTTTTGTCCCGTTCGATCCAAATCTGAGCTAGGGTGACCCCTAAGCTCATATTTTGATAGGTTTATACCCGATTCCATCCGGATCTCATGACTTTAACGGTTTAAGGTGTCGGCTCATCGTTTCGCGACTAGATCTTGCGGGTTTGGGTTCATACAATATCATACTATCGTTACCTCAGATTGGAAATCAATTATTCTTCTTGGTTTCGGCTAGAGAAAGATATAAATAGGGAGAGAGCTTAAGTGTGTGTTTTGATGGTGTAAGGAATGAGTGAAATGAATGGATTATGGGTTAATTAAGGTTTATATATCATGGGTCATGGGCTTAAGCCCATGGTCTTTTTTTCCTTCTTTTTTAATCCAAGTCCATTACCCAAATCTATTTAACCCAACACTAGCCCGACTCATAGTAACTCATATTTTATTTTATTAACCGAAATGAGAAAACGGGATGTTACATATCAGTTTTGGCTCGTTACGATGCTCAAACACTATCAAGCTCAGGTTCTCACCTTCGGATCATGGTTCGGGATAAAGGAGGGTGTGTGTGTTTTTGAAGGTGTAGACTATGGTATAGAGATGAATAAAAATGGAAATGCTTATGGTTTAAAGGGTATTTATGCTCCCTTAAGCCCATGGACCTAAGGCCCATTTCATCTCTTATTTCCTCTTTTAAAGTTCAAGCCCACCCTCTAATAGTTTATTCACCCAATACTGATAAATGACATATTATTGAATAAACAAAATATCCTTTATTAATATTATCGAAAGTAGGATGTTACACTTCAGTCCAATGCCATGTGTCTTCATTCAAGATTGCTGCCTTAGCCTAATAACCCGCGTGCATACTAAAAGTCAGCTACAATGAGTGAGTTCTAGTTAATCAGACAACATGCCATACATTCATATACTACATACATAACCTGCTTTAATTTCTTTGTAGATACATAAGTATATACCTTCATTTTTACTTTCATACTTTCATATCTTATTTTGCTTTACATACATTTTAAAGAGCCTTTCTCCCTATAAACTCATAGATATTATGAGGGTCTGGTCCCTATCCTCTCATATATTATAAGGTATGGTCTCTATCCTCTTAGATATTATGAGGGTGTGGTCCCTATCCACTCAGATATTATGAGGGTCTGGTCCCTATCCTCTCAGATATTATGAGGGTCTGGTCCCTATCCTCTGATATTATTAGGGTCTGACCCCTACTTCCCATACAACCATACATTCATACATATATTTGTTCATGCCATCATTCATATAATTACATACATACATTTATATATCATTCAATTAAACAATCACATATCATACACTTACCACTTAAGGTAAGTGTATTAACTAATCACATAGAGTATGCACACAACCCCGAAAACATAACAAGCAAATGGGGCTTGAAACTCACATGTGTCTTGTTATTCTCTGAGTTAACGGTAACACCCTTCATTAGTTGTGCAAGACTAACTGTGTAATAATTTTTAAGTATTAATTAACTAACTCTAACTTTATCATACTTCTATTTTAGTGAAACCCCTAGCTAACGGGGTTCCGGGGCAGCGCCCCTGGCAGTGGGGTCTAGAGGCAGAGCGCTTGAAAATTTTTATTTTCATTACCAGTCATTTACTAAAAATTCATCAAAAAACTTAAGTTTGAACTAATCAAATGAAAATTCTAATTGAATGGAAATTCTAATCGAATGACATATTCTAATCGAATGAAAATTCGATTCGATTACTTTTCCCATTCGATTCATTACCTTTTTCCCATTCGATTAACTAACTCTAACTTTATCATACTTCTATGTTAGTGAAAACCCTAGCTAACAGGGTTTCGGGGGTGGCGCCCCTAGCAGTGGGGTCTAGAGGCAAAGGGCTTGAAAATTTTAATTTTCATTAATAGTCATTTACTAAAAATTCATCAGAAAACTTAAGTTTGAACTAATCGAATGAAAATTCTAATCGAATGACAAATTCTAATCGAATGAAAGATTCTAACCGAATGGAAATTTGATTCAGTTACTTTTCTTATTCAATTGATTACCTTTTGTCCATTCGATTCGATTACTGTTTGCCCATTCGATTCGATTATTTTGCCCATTCGATTCGATTACCTTTTCCCAGTCGATTCGATTACTTTTCTCATTCGATTCGATTACTTTTTGTTCGAATCTGATTTTATTATCTTCACTTTCCAGCCTTTCATTTCGACTAGTTTTGCCCGTTATGCATAATAAATGAGCCTAGGACTTTAACCATATCGTTTTCTTGCACTAACTTGGTTCAAACGTTACCCGTTTGTCCCGTTTCATTCAAAACATCTCGTTTACGTTCAAGAGTATATTTTTCTTGCATACAAATGCCCGATTTGTCTTAGTATCAAATCTTATGGTAAACCGACCTCAAAAACACAACCTTTAATCTAAAAAAATACCTTTTTGGTTTAGTTTGCTTCGGCTCGAATTTAACTCGTGAATCTGGACGTGTTTTTCTTGTTGTTTAATGTTGTTGAACACAAAACCCAACCTTTCTTCATCTCGGATATAGGTCCGAAATGATAAGAGTGTTTGTTTGTGTTTTTGAGTGTGTTATGGAGGCATGGTTGATCGAAATGAGGGTTTTAGGGAGGTTTAAGGGGTTTATATACCCTTAAGCCCATAGTTCTAAGGCTCATCTCATTCCCTTATTCCATCTTTTATTAACCAAGCTCACACTCTATCATTTTTATCTAACTTAACTAAATAATAACACACTATTAAATAAATGAAATTCTTTTATTTATTATTATCAAAAGTATGATGTTACAGATTCGGAAATGAAGTTCGAATCGAATTCGAATCTATTCGAATTCAGTTAAAAAGAAAATATATCAATTCAAAGGCACTATAAATTTTAGTTTTTTAACAACAAAATGTACAAGTCTATAAAATAAATAAATAATTTAAAGTTATCACAATTTAAATATTTAAAATGGTAGTTTCCAATTACATTAATTATTAACCAAAATGATAAACTTTCTATTTTTAATCTTTATAATCAAATGATTTACGTAGTTTATCTTTTCATAAGTATCCATATATATAATAAATATAAAATGTATAATTTGAATTTGAATTTCGAATCGAATACGAATTTATGATTATAAATCCATATTCGATTCGAAATTCGAATTACTAAAAATCGAATTTGAACCACCAAATTCGAATGTGAGTCGATTCGAATTCCGAGTTATTCGAGTCTGATTTAAATACTGAACACCTCTACGTGCGGACCCCGTAAATTTTTCAGGGGGGTTTAGAGGTCTGTTATCTGTCACTATTAGTAAATTTCATAGTTTCTCTTGGGTTTGATCTAGCCGGGTCAAATAATAAACAAGATAAACAAACTAGACTTATATAATAAACAAAAATACGTCAAATACAATTGCAAATGTATAATAAAAATTTAATGTATTTAAATTGTTCTTTTAACCATTACTTTTGAAAAAATGTTCCATTATGTGACCTCATTATTCATGTTCTAAATCAAATCAATCATTAAAGCTGTATCAATTTATGTACCATGCAATATCATATCACCTTATCAGTTTACGACTTTATCACATATTCAAAAGAATCAAGAAAAAAAATACAAAATTCATTGTAGTGGACCCCATGCATTAACATGCATCTCACATAATCCTATTGGACTTAATAATAAATCATAATTATCTAATTTTCTAATCCAGATTAACTACTCACTCAAATATTCAATATATACTGTAGTTCATAAGGGGACCCGGGTGGAGCGGGATCATCTTTCATCACGCGTGATGGACTCACGCACACCGCCGCCGGTGGCCCATCACGCGTGATGGGGGTGTTTGCGTGATGGCCATCACGCTGTGAGGGGGTGGTTTCCAAGAAAATATGAACGTTGAGGGTTTGGACTTAGACTTGGTGGATTCCTATCACACCACACCACACCACCATCCCTATCAAATTCCATCAAATGTGATAGATTTGGACTTATGACATGGCACACCATCATTGGGTGTGGTGGGTGATGAAAGTGGAACCACCCCCTCCCCTAACTTGTAATTATTCAAACCCTAGTCCCTAGACAAGTAAATTAAAAGTAACTTATCAAAAAACAATTAGTGATACGAAATTACACACACTGTCCTTAATTAAGAGGGAAAAAAAAGTGGTGGTGGTGGTGGTGGTGGTGGTGGTGGTAGTAGTAGTAGTCATTGTCGTCAATAGTCATCTATCCTGGTACATTATATCAAAAATATAATTAAACCTCGCGACTAAGAAACAAAATATTGGTGGTTTCAAAGAAACAAAATCCTGGTAGTTCCCAAGCACACACTATGGACTTTCTTTGATGATAATTAGAAAAGATAATAAAAATAAATAAGACGCACTTTATTAGCAATATATGTCTATTCTCTACTAGAAAACAAACTCACGTTGGTTTCAATTTGCATTATTGCCATGTAAGTTGACAAATTTCTAGCGTCATCCTAGCATACTGAATTTACTGATAAAGGGGATTGTTTACCAAGTTAGCTGAATAGCTGATGTGCCATATTTTACGGTTGAGTTTAAAATATGTAATCTTGTTAAAGTTGTAAGTACTTACTAGTTACTACTTATATATATGTAGGGGCGAAGCAAAAGCATGACTTGCCCCCACCCCACCCACCGTCCGATTTTTTCTCATTAGTGTAAGTTATACATGATTAAGGTAACTATCAGGTGCGTAATAAGTGCAATCACAGTAATTTTGACCAATGTTTTTATAACCGGACCGGACACCGAACCGGATGGCCTACCGGTTCACCGTTTTAACCGGTCGGACCGGCCGAACAAATTTGGTCAAAAAATGACGGATCAAACTTAAAAAATGATTTTTTCAAAAAAAAATATATTTTTTTCATAGAAAACCGGTTCAACCGGTCCGGTTTTCTGGTTCGACCGGCTGAACCAGTTCGGACCGGCCGGTTCCCTGTCAGCCGAGCGAACTATGTGAACCGGACCGGTCGGTGTACCGAATCCCGGTCGGACTGGTTCGACCGGCCGGTCCGGTCAGGTTTCAACAACATTGATATATTTTTGACATAGGTTCACACTAATTTTGGGCTAGAAACAATTGCATAGAATGTAAGTATGTTTTAAAAACCGGTTCAAACCGGCCGGTTGAATCGGTTAAACCGGATTTCTCACAGTAGGCCGGTATTTTGAGTCCGGTATTTTTGACCGGTTTGCTAGAACATCGTACCGGCGGTTTTTATCTAAAATACTGGTTTTTACCGGTAAACCGGTTTTATGTCCGAGAAATTTTTGATATTTGCAACTCATATTTTTTCAAAATTACTTTTAACCATACAATTAACATTCAAACGCGTAAACTTTTGGACTATTTTTTTAATAATTGAGTGTTTTTGTCTTATTTTTTTAATATGGATTAACTTTTGAGTTATTTTTATTATGAAATCATTTACTTTTGGGTTATTTTTGGATTGAAGTTACATTTATAGGATATTATAAGGTAAATTATACAACCGGTTGAACCTTCCGGTATAACCCGGTTCAACCGATTATACCATTTTTTAGTCCAATCCGATACAAGTAAAATACCGGTTTTTAAAACATTGATATGAATTTTTCTTTACGTGTTCTTTCCTAAATTCTCCCCCTCCATATTAGCGTCATATTAGTTTATTCCTATTTCTTTTTCCTAAAGATATGCATCTTTCTACTCCCTTAAGACTTTCATAAATTATTTTTTAGTTAGTTAAATCATATAAATAAAATAAAATTCTATTAATTAATAAAAAGTTACAAGATTAAGTAAATAACATTTAAAAGGACAATAAAACATGTAGTCGTAAACTAGATGATTTTTGTGTAGTGTATCAGTAAGAATTCTCATTATTGATTATCCAATAAAAAATTGAGGGATTTAAAAAACTATATAAAATTATATAACCAAATACTAAAATAAAGAAATATTGATTTTAATTAAATCCAGCTATGCTCTATTGTCAAACAACAGTCCCGACTTTAAACTTGGCTGGTAGCGGTCCCAACTAAAAGGATATTTGTTTTTAACGGACCGCGAATAACCGATGTTAACTCCGTTAGTGATTTGCTGACATGGCTCTTCTTCTCCGGCCGCATCACGTCGAAAATCTACAACTCGCCTCTATTCTCCCTAATATTGTTACACCGTCTCTCTCTTTCCCCCTCATTCGATACCTAATCGACGTGTCGCTGTTGTTGTCTCCAGCGAAGTCCACCATTTTCAATCACGCACCATTCGAGGTAGATGATATATCATTCGACTCGTTTTGATCCCCTTAACAAAAGTCCTATGTTTATTTTGTAAATCGTATAACATAATTTCGAATATTTGAAAATAAAATCCGGTTTGGTATCTAGGGATTGGCCATGGGAGAAGATGACATATCCGTCATATTCTAATTGTCTATGTGTTTTAAAAAAGAAGGGAGACGGTGTAACGATATCAGAGAGAATGGAGGGAAGTTGCAGGTTTTTGACAGACTTACGAAGTGATGCGGCCGAAGAAGAAGGTCAACATCAACAAATCAAAAAAAAAATTAACATTCGTTAGTCGCGGTCCGTTAAAAACAAATACCTCCTTAGTTGAGACCGCCACCAGACAAATTTAAAATTAAAACCGTTATTTACAAATATAAGTAGTTGAAATTATTTAAAACCAATATTCATAAAATGAAAGATGAACATAATTAATTCATGATGGATATCACTTAGCTCTTAATCCACCTTAATGTATTAAATGAAATGACTAACACATAAACATTTATGATTTTGTAAAATAAAAACACACTCAATTATGAGTAATGAGATCCACAACTTGCCGTGAGAAGGACGACAAGCACGGATGATGTACTTCCAATTGGAGTTAAAATATCGTTAACTTAAGCAACATAAAGTTTTATACTTTGCCCCTCTATTTCTAAATGATACTTGAAAGTTTTTATATAGACCATACAACCCTTGGAAATGTATGTTTTGCATCGTTAGAAGCGAGCGAAAAGAATTACAAATTAACTAGTTAAGTCTTTATTAATTTATAAAAGCTAAGCATCCATATTCAATATGAATAATCATGGGATGTGGATTGTGTGGATCGATGTTGGAAATCTTGTATTAATAATCAACATAAATAAACGAAACAATCAACACGGTAACCGGGCTTGTGTTTAACACAATTCCCTTAAACAGATTCTCAGTCTGTTCCCAGGGTACTCCGATTCAAAACAGAATCGGTGCTCTGCCGGACTCGGACACTTGCCTGAAACGAAGTCGGAAATAATACTGTTGCAGTAGTAAGAAGAAGATGAAGTGTGATATTCGTTGGTGTGTCTACAAATGAAGAATGGCCATGGTATTTATAATCAAAACTCATAACCAGATAATCAATTCTGATTTATGGCCATTCAAGACTATTAAAGAATAATAATATTCTTATTATGACCATTAGTGTAGAAAACTTAATAATAATAATCATAATCATTATGATCATTAATGGTATTGACCAGACCAATCGATTTGAATTTCAAAAACGAATTCAAAAAATCGTCTCACGCGGGCTCGGGTTTTCGGAGTTGCATTCGTGTCCGCGGGACGTGCGGACACGCACGAGTTCGATGGATTTCTAGTCCAGAAACCCAAATTTGCACCCCTCCCCCTGCGCGCGCGTAAAACTTTTGGTAAAACATGTCACAAATAATTCAAATGGATGTAAGGGCTCCACCTTATAAACCATTCATTATTTTGTTCCCAAACCGATGTGGGACAAACCTTTACCACTTCCACCACTTCCTTCATTCACACACTTAAAACTTCCAACAATCCCCCACATGAATGTAGGTCGAAACAACAACATTATTCCGATTAGATTTCAACAGTTGAATCTTGCATACAATAGGTAGGTGTTATCCTTTGAACCTTTGCTTATGAAGCATACTTAACCCACTGGCTCTGAGTAGACGGTGATGTCTTTGAACTCGTCTGCCGTTTGTGTAGACGACAATATACTTCACACAAGACTCTCCCTGACAAAGTCAAGTCCTCATAGTTATGTTCGTTATGGTCATGAACATGCGCCTGGTTCTGCAAGAGCTATTAAGTATTGTGCCCAACAACACCCTTCGAAGCGACCCCACTTCTCTCTAACATAGGTGATTCACCATGTATGACTACCTTGGTCGAATCATTAAAAGCCATATGCTTAGCCTCACAGTTGTCACTTTTAGGAATGGACTAGGAATGTTACCTTGCTACGTGGTAAACTCCCTTTTAAAATTGTAGGGTTATCCCCCCCCCCCCCCCCCCCCACAGTGACCACACTAATTCATACAAGTAGGTTTTCCTATTGAACTCAACTCTTGGGATCTCCAGTCTGTTGAGTTAGGCTTCAGTCACATTCCCATGGACGACTTCTGAACTAACTCTCTACTTAGGCCTTTTGTTAGCGGATCCGCAATATTATCCTTTGACTTCACTTAGTCAACAGTGATAATTCCAGTAGATATTAGTTGTCGTACCGTATTATGTCTACGTCTAATATGTCTATTCTTACCATTATACATTGTGCTATGAGCTCTGCCAATTGCCGATTGGCTATCACAATGTATACAGATGGTCGATGCCGGCTTAGGCCATCTTGGTATATCCTCAACAAATTGACATAACCATTCTGCCTCGCTTTATCTAGGGCGATGAAATCTGATTCCATCGTGGATCTAGCTATAACCGTTTGTTTAGACGATTTCCACGATATAGCAGCACCTCCAAGTGTGAATACATACCCACTTGTTGCTCTGGAATCATTCGTGTCAGATATCCAATTTGCATCACAATGTCCTTCGACAACTGCTAGATATCTGTTATAATGTAACCCGTATTCTCTAGTGTATCTTAGGTACCGAAGCAACCGAATCACACAGTTCCAATGACTTGAACTTGGGTTGCTTGTGTATCTACTTAGCTTGCTCACGGCATATGCTAAGTCGGGTCTAGTGGAACTCATAAGATACATCAAGCTGCCAATAATTCTTGAGTATTCCAATTGGTTAACGAGTTCACCTCTATTCTTAGCTAGATGTTGACTCGTGTCAATGGGAGTTCTAGCTACATTAGAGTCATTAGCATTAAACTTCTCAAGAATTTTGCTCACGTAATGGGATTGACTTAAAACAAGTCCATTTTGGGTTCGTGTGATTTTAACTCCCAAAATCACATCCGCCAAACCCATGTCCTTCATGTCAAATCTTGCTTTTAACATGTTCTTAGTGGACGTTATGATTTTGTCATCACTTCCAGCAATGAGCATATCATCTACGTATAAACACAAAATGACATATCCATCGGAAGTGTCCTTCACGTACACACATTTGTCACATTCATTGATTTTAAACCCAGCATCAAGCATGACATGATCAAACTTTTGGTGCCATTGTTTAGGAGCTTGTTTCAATCCATACAAGGATTTCACAAGTTTACATACTTTCTTTTCTTGCCCAATGGCTATGAAGCCTTTGGGTTGTTCCATGTAAATCTCTTCCTCTAGATTTCCATTCAAGAAAGGCGTTTTTACATCCATTTCGTGAACTTCCAAGTTTCTAATGGCGGCAATGGCAAGGACCAACCTTATAGATGTTATTCGCGTAACCGGCGAATATGTATCAAAGTAATCTAAAACTTCTCGTTGTTTATATCCTTTGATCACCAACCTTGCCTTATACTTATCGATGGTGCCATCAGGTTTCATCTTCTTCTTGAAGATCCATCGATATCCTAGTGGTTTACACCCTTGAGGAAGATCCACTAGTTCCCACGTATGATTTTGTAAGATAGAATCTATCTCACATTTGATGGCCTCCCTCCACTGAGGTCCTTCCGCGGAGTTCACTGCTTGTTGATACGTTTGAGGTTCCTCTTCTACCATGTAGGTAAGGAAATCAGGCCCGAAGGATTTTTCAGTCCTTTGCCGTTTACTTTTTCTGATTTCAACCTCCTCAGTCTCAGATTGTTCCCGAGGTTCATCTCTAGTACTCTCATTTTGAATACTTTCCTCAACCGGTCTAGAATAGCTCGGTAAACATGGAAACTTATATTCAAACCATGATGCATCCTTTGCTTCTATTATTGTGCCATTGTTTATTCCGGGATTCTTGGAATCATGCACAAGAAATCGATATGCACCACGGGAAGGGTATATCCTATAAATACACAATCCACGGTGTTGGGTCCTATTAGTAGGCGTTTTGGTGGAGTCACCACTACCTTGGCTAGGCACCCCCACACTCGCAAGTATTTATATGGTGGATTAATTCTCGTCCATAACTCATATGGAGTTAAATCTTTCTTCTTATTCGGTATCATGTTTAAGACATAATTAGCCGATAAGATTGCTTCCCCCCACATGTACGGGCTTACCCCAAAACTTATCATCATGGCATTCATCATTTCTTTCAAGGTTCGATTCTTACGTTCCGCTATGCCATTTGATTGAGGGGAGTAAGGAAGCGTGACTTCATGTATGATTCCTTCTTTTTCACACAAGTCAATAAAAGGTGAAACATATTCACCTTCTCGGTCACTCCTTACTATTTTAATTTTTCGATTTAGTTGATTCTCAACTTCGGCTTTAAATAAGATAAACTTATCAATAGCCTCGTCCTTACTCTTAAGTAAGTAAACATAGTAATATCTTGTACTATCATCAATGAACGTTATGAAGTACTTGTTCCCACCACGAGTAGGAATTGCTTTTAGATTACACACATCGGTTTGAATCATCTCGAGGGGTTCGGTAAATCGTTCAATCTTTTTGAAAGACGATCTCGTTTGTTTTGCTTCGACGCAAGTTTCACATTTATTATTTGAGTCGATATCGAATGTTGGTATGCATTTAAGTTTAATAAGACGTCGAATGGAATTAAAATTAACATGACCTAGTCTACCATGCCAAACATTAGAAGACTCAAGCATATAAGCAGAACTAGTAGCATTCTCATTCATTTTGTTAAACACAGTTACATTCAACTTGAACATACCATTAAGGGCATAGCCCTTTTCAACATACACACCATTTTTGGTCAACACGACCTTATCACACTCAATCACCATTTTGAACCCAAACTTGTTCAACTGCCACCCCGACACAAGATTCTTACGAATTTCGGGAACATACAACACATTTGACAAAGTAAGTTCCTTTCCTGAAGTCATCTTCAAAACCACATTCCCCTCACCTTTGACTTCTGCCGTAGCGGAGTTTCCCATAAACACCTTTTCTCCATTAGTCACCTCTTTGAAGGTGCTAAAGAGACTTTTGTCAAAGCACACATGACGGGTAGCCCCCGTATCGACCCACCAATCTTTGTTATTTTGCCCAACCAAGTTAACTTAGGTGACCATAATCGAGAGGTCTGTGACCACCGCAATAAGGTTCTCAACCTCACGAACCATGTTAACTTGTCGAGCATTTTCTTTCTTCGGAAGCTTGCACTCATTGGCCCTATGGCCTTGCTTTCCACAATTGTAACAAGTTCCTTGGAATTTCTTTTTCTTCCCAACTCCCCCCTTCGAACCAAGGTTGAAGCCTTTCCCATGATTTTTCTTTCCACCAATTTTACCCTTTGAAGATTGGTCATGTTCAACAACATTGGCCTTTGTTGTTCCGAGACCGTCAATTCTTTTTAGAGCAATTTTATTGTCTTCTTCAATACGAAGACGAACAACAAGATCTTCAATGGTCATCTCCTTTAGCTTATGCTTGAGATAGTTCTTAAAATCGACCCAACTTGGTGGTAGCTTTTCGATGATACAAGCAACTTGGAATGTCTCACTAAGAGACATCCCTTCTGTATGAATATCATAAAGAACAACTTGTAAATCTTGGACTTGACTCATAACAGTTTTTGAGTCTATCATTTTAAAGTCCAAGAATTTAGCCACCACGAATTTCTTAGTACCGGCATCTTCGGTTTTATATTTGCGGTCCAATGACTCCCATAATTCTTTGGCAGTCTTGGCCTTACAATACACATTATAAAGTGCATCAACCATGCCATTCAAGACATAGTTCCGGCACAAGAAATCCGAATGATTCCAAGCGTGAACCGCGCTCACGACAGCGCATCCGTTGCCCCTTCATCAACATGAGGAACGGTTTCAGTCAAGAACCTCGCGAGGTTCAAAGTGGTCAAATAAAAGAACATCTTTTGTTGCCACTATTTGAAATTCACACCGGTGAACTTCTCCGGTTTCTCAGCACGAGATGTGACTGCACTCAGCAGCGGAGCAACCAAACCGGTTGTGACAGCAACAGCGGCAGTCACGATGGCAGAAACAGCAGCGCTCATGGGTTGGGATTCCATTCTGAGACGGAAATACAAGAATAATAATAAGTAATCTGTTTAGGTTTGTCGGAAATCTTGTATTAATAATCAACAGAAATAAACGAAAATAAACGAAACAATCAACACGGTAACCGGGCTTGTGTTTAACACAATTCCCTTAAACAGATTCTCGGTCTGTTCCCAGGGTACTCCGGTTCAAAACAGAATCGGTGCTCTGCCGGACTCGGACACTTGCCTGAAACGAAGTCGGAAATAATACTGTTGCAGTAGTAGGAAGAAGATGAAGTGTGATATTCTTTGGTGTGTCTACAAATGAAGAATGACCATGGGGTAATCAAAACTCATAACCAGATAATCAATTCTGATTTATGGCCATTCAAGACTATTAAAGAATAATAATATTCTTGTTATGACCATTAGTGCAAATAGAAAACTGAATAATAATAATCATTATGATCATTAATGGTATTGTTCAGACCAATCGATTTGAATTTCACAAACGAATTCAAAAAATCGTCTCACGCGGGCTCGGGTTTTCGGAGTTGAATTCGTGTCCGCGGGACGTGCGGGCACGCACGAGTTCGATGGATTTCTAGTCCAGAAACCCAAATTTGCACCCCCCCCCAGCGCGCGCGTAGAACTTATGGTAAAACATGTCACAAATAATTCAAATGGATATAAGGGCTCCACCTTATAAACCATTCATTATTTTGTTCCCAAACCGATGTGGGACAAACCTTTACCACTTCCACCACTTCCTTCATTCACACACTTAAAACTTCCAACAATCGATTCCTATAATGCAAAATGCTCACCTTTATATATATATATATATATATATATATATATATATATATATATATATATATATATATAGGTAAAACTTATCTTGCGCAGATCTAGCTAACAAGTGGGTGGATCCCGTGAATCACCTAAGTTTCGAAATAATAGTGTATTGTTATATATATAATATTAGAGTGAACCATCTTATAATTTAGGAAGGAACCACTTGAATTACAATACAGGCGTTGGTCTAGTTAGTATGTATGTTTTTATATAAGCTGGAGGTCACGGGTTCAATTCCGTGCGCCAATACTTTTTCAGAACTTTTTTATTCTAACTCAACCTATCTTATATCAATTTTAGGGTTTTATAAACACACCGTTACATAAACACTTGCCTCTCTCCCCTATTGACCTCTTCATACTCCGTTGACGCACACGACATACCATTACTAGACCACTGCTGTTAATCGCTAACCACCGCCTGGCTGTCGTCCCGGACCACCGATGCCGCTTTTTCGGCGGACCACACACCACCGTTGGTCCGTTGCTCCTTCATGCCTTGCTACTCTTCCTCGAATTCTCCAACTTTGAAGGTAAGTTCGATTCATTTGTTAAATGCTAATTGTTCTTGATGGTGTTAATTGTTAAATTTTAATTTTAATTTGTTAGTTTTAATTTGATATTTTGTTAGTTTTAATTTGTTATTTTGTTAGTTTGTAATTGTTGATTTCTAATGACGGTGTCTTTTTTATTATTTGATCGCATTTTTATTATGTAATGAGCTTTGCTCGAACCATTGAACCGACCCGGGATTTTTTATATCTGACTCTAAAGTAGTGCATCACCTAAAAAAATTCTTGGATCCGTCACTGAAACTTATAGTCGAGCATAACCATATCGACAACCAGGCACGATTGTGCCATTATCCATGCTCTATCATATTCTTGTAAGATTTGTCAATTTCTGTCCGCACGGATGTGCACTGTTTGGAGCAGAGCACGGTCGTGACTATCACGAATCTTGCCCGTCCAACCGTGCTAATCTAGATGCACGATCGTAACATCCTTAATCCAGGTCGGCCCAACTATGCAACTATGAAGGCAAGAGCGTGATTATATGAAATTGTCAGCCTTACCTGCTCTAGGTCAACACAGATGTGTATTCTTTGAAATTATGTTTGACCAACCATGCTCATGTATCCTCACAGTTGTGCCAACTGATGAGATCCATGTTTGGTGTGGCACAACTCATGCTTCATTCATTCGTTCGGGAATCTCAGAGTGGCACAACCATGCCTAATTAAGGGTGTGGAACTGGTGTGTTTGGCCATACCTGATGGATTTCTTTAATTTTTATCTAGTCTTTGTTTCTTTTTCACCAAAGACCATTTTGCTCTTGCAAATCCAATAACTAATGATACGTGGTGCTGCATGCATTCGGAGGCTACCAATGACCTACCGGAAAATGCAAGTTTTCTACTCCCTCTCATGTTAGTTTGGTGACATTACCATACCACACCCCTCAAAAATAACCTTCACTTTAAACATGTATTTCAGTTATCGCACGTAATTAAAAATCTTAGTTTTATTCATCAATTTGCACGCGATAATTATGTTTAGTTGAGTTCAACCCTTTTGGCTATTTTGTGAATAATTTCAAAATTGGGAGGGTCCTGAACCGTCACAATCGCTCGGCGCCTCGGCTGGCTATAATGGTTTTTGAAAATTAACCCCAACTGAGGGTGTCATATATTAGAGCATTCCCAATGGGTTCTCCATAAACGTCTTCATTTCTAACATCTAGAAAAAAAAACATTTAAATTATCATTCCAACTCAATCTCTATCTTCAAACTCCATCTATAAATTTTAGTGAAATGATTTAGGAAACCTCCAAATTTAGAGTGTTGCCACATTACTCAATTTCCAACTACTCTTCTATGAATATATATTGAAAATCAATTTATATTGAAAATGATAATAATACAAAATAGTTACGAGTTAAGATAATAAATAAAGAGAAAAAATAATATAGAGATGGTAATGGAGAATTGGTTGGGGACAGTTATTACAAAATGATGTATAAACTAAAAAACTATATTATTTAGTTAAATTTTTAAAGATGCAGATAAAGAACCTATAGGGAAAGCTTTTAACAATATATATATAACCAAGAATTACAATATTCACTCCATAAATTAAAGAGTGATACAAAAGTAAAATATATGCAGGTAATTACAAAGATATAGGCAATATCTTCTAAATATTATATAACTAGTTTGAGGCACGTGTACTACACGACTAGTTCTTAAAAATACAATATTTAATAAATAATTAGTATACAAGAAACAATAAACCCGTTAAACAATATTAATACAGTCGTTGTACAATAGTCTTTAAAACAATTTTATAGTAAAACATAATTATAAATATCAAATGTTTGAAAAAAAATAGAAGTAATTATAAATATCCAATTAGGCTAAGGGGTCTATACCACTATCCCCCATTCTTCTCGTTCGTTACATTAGCGTCACGTCAGCTTTCCCCCTATCATTTTCCATCACCCTTTAACACCCTTCAACCAAAGAAATACACCACTCTCCCTCATTCTCTATTTTTATTATTTTAATTTATATAATATTCAAACATTAATAATTAAATTTAAACTTAAAACATTACAAATAACATTATCAAATCAACTTAAACTAAAAAAAATAACAAAAAAATATCTAGTCTTCATCGTCCGGAAGAGACCATATATGTTCGACCAAGTCCGAACGTAACGCGTCATGTGTATCTTGATTTTCCAAAGCCAATCGATTATATTCTCTTTATGTTTCGTCAAACGGTTGATATTGGATGCTGTCTTCATCCACGTTGTACTCGCAAATCGCACTTCCCTCGTCTTCAATAATCATGTTATGCAAAATACATATTGCATACATCATCCGTCTAATTTTTTTTGGCGTTCATGCTCGTGTCGGGTTGGCCACTACGTGCCACTTTCTTTTTATGACACCGAAATCTTGTCTTTTCTTGCCGCCTCTTGAGCTCCCTTAAATTTCTTTCGTTTTTCATCTTGTGGACACGTAAAGGATTTCACAAATATGGACCACGACGGATATATCCCGTCACCAAGATAATACACGTGCTTATATTCGATTCCTGAAACCCAAAAACTTGAATCTGGCATCGTACACTCTAATACGTTATTGTAAAACCCCGACTGATGGAGGAACGTTAAATCATTATTTGTACCGGCAACACCAAAGAAGGCATGCCAAATCCATAAATCTTGTGAAGCAATTGCTTGCAAGGATATAGACGGGTGTGCATGATCACCTCGCATGTATTGACCGCACCAAGCATTTGGGCAGTTTGCCCACTCCCAATGCATACATTCAATAATACCAAGCATCCCAGAAAATCCACGTTTTGTTTTATGGCATTCATATAATTTTTGAATATCACTCCAAGAAGTGCCACATATATATTATTTGCTATATATATAACTTAAATAATATATTTGGTAAACTTATAAACACTATCGCGTACCGTTCTTACGGACATTTGAAGATACTCGTCCAAAGCATCATGAACCGCGCGTATGCCATATGCTGGATCGCTGCAGTGCACTTTTGTAGTGGAGTAAAACCTCTTCTCCATCTCGCATCCGAACGTAACTCAAACCATGGATCCATTCTCACTATATCGTCGACTATTCTTTGAAATAGACGTTTACTTATTCGGAAGCCCCTCCTAAAATCTTCGTATGTGTAAGTAGCTTTTTTAGCAAAGTAGTTGGCTACAAAACGGTCGTGTGCGCCTTTACGATCTCAATTCAACCGAGTTTTTCTTGTAAGACGTGGCGCTGTTTGGTCATAACCAAATAAAACATGTTCGATCGTAAAATCCATTGCATGTAGAAAAAAATCTGTCTCGTCAGACGAAGAACATTCATTCAATTTGATATGGTTTTGGTTAAAATATGTTGAAATGGTTGAAATGATTTGAGATTGATTGGAATGGTTGGAAAATGGTTTAAATGGTTTTTAAAATATAATAAAAACAATTTTTTTTAAAAGAGTCGTTGCCCAACGGACGATTGTGACCCACATGAATGAGCTACTGACGTGACTGAGCGCCATCGGTAGCCTCAGGTCACGCGTAGACAGTGTTCCAAGTGAGGTCGGTGTTATGTGGCTGCCACCTAAAACCAGTGGAGGGATTGCCCACTCATGTATACCCTTTAACCTTACACTGTGTTCCCGAGTTTCATTTAAGGAGAGAAAAGAAAGGGAGCAAAATTGAAAGAGAAAAGAAAGAGAGGGGGAGGAAAATAATCACTTCATTTCATGTTCCCGAGTTTAATGAAAAATAGAAGAAAAGGAAAGAAAATGTAGGAGTTAATAGGTAGTTAATGTTATACATAAACATTTTCTCTCCTAATATCTCCAATTTGGAAGGATGAGTATTGACTTAAGTTTTCTAGCCTTTTCTCTCCCCTCCCCTCACCTCCTCTCCATTCCTAAAAAAATCTCTGGAACATGATTCATTCTCATTTTCTTCTCATTTCCTTTCCCTCCCCTCTTTAAATGAGACTCGGGAACACTGGCCTCACCTTTACTTTTATTTTGGTAACTTAATTCCTAAACTTCAAGCGATAGTCTTATTTCATGCATCTTTGATGATATAAAATTGTTTTGTGATCAATGTTTGTCTGTCGGCTTCCATATCTACATGAGAATAATATAGAAAACTTGATCTAGATTCATAAAGTGTATTAACTGATGTGTTTTTTTAACCTATAAGATCATTCATAATGGATGCTTTATGGTGACTTTATGAAGTCATAAAGACGGACCCCCCCCCCCCCCGGCTATATGAAGGCGTTTTGGGTAATTTCTTTTGGGTGGCGTTTTGTAGATAACGCTGGTGGAAGGCACAAGAATTAAAAAAAACAAATAAACAAAGTTATGGAAAGTTATGGAGGATTTATGATTACACCGTATTTTTGTAAAAAGTCTTCTGACAGGGCGCCACGTGACGCATAACGTTCAGGGGTGAGGCTTTATGACTACACATGGTCTAATATAAAAAACCCTCTATTAATTGGATGAAATGCCACATGCCACAAATGTATTGGCTCTTATTCTTTCCATAAAACTAAAATTTCTTATTTAAACCCTTATAAAGAGGTGACTTAACGTAAAAAAAAAACGCTTATTCTACATAAGGTTCGCGGGAATTTAAGTGTTTACTTCAATTTTGAAATCAAATCACGTGACGGCATATTCGTAAATAAACCTAAAACTAGTTTCGCGTTATAATCAATTAATTGATCCAGCGTAACACAAAATTACATATGTGATCGTAGTTGGGCACTGGTGCTTTAAAAAAAAAGACATCGCTCAACTTTAAATTGAAAAATAGAGACCGTCAAGAATTAAATTGAAGTGCAGATAATTAAATTGAATAGCAATAATGCATGTGAAATTGCGACAAACAAGTTTCAATTTCTAAAGTTGCAATAATACGCTTAAATTTAGTTACATATCCAGTTGCGAATTACGCACGGCTATGACAGTGATGGAACACAATTTGGAATGCAGTTTGGAATTAATTGTTGGAAGTAAAAGTAATTTTAGACTCTAAGTTATAAGTTGGTGAACTTGAGAGACGAAGGATGATAAGTCGATCATAGTTAGTTATGTTTCCTAATTGTATTGTAATTATAATTGGTAATGTCTTGGCTAGCAAGTTTGGTTGGTTTATATAAACCAATGCATGGTTTGAAATTAGAGATGGTGGTTTGAGATGTAACCGAGTTAGGGTTCGTCTAGAGACACATGAGATGTAACCGAGTTAGGGTTCGTCTAGAGACACATGAGATGTAACCGAGTTAGGGTTCATCTAGATGCAACCGAGTTAGGGTTCATCAAGAGTCAAACCGAGTTAGGGTTTGATAGGTTTGTAATCAGTTTTTTAAGTTAGATTTTCTGATTAATAAACAAGAGTTATTTGTTTACTTCGTGTGTTGATCATCAATCCGAGACTTGAATTGGTGTTAGAGCCAAGTCCGAGAAATCAATAATTGTGATCGCGGTGAGGTAGATCAAGCAACCAGTGATCGGGAGTCGGAAAAGAACAGCCAAGCCATAGTTGTTTATTCCAACGAAGATATTGTTCTCGTCAAGAGTGACACCTCGTTACAGTGATTGGCAGTGAGCGGTGGCTTGTGGAGGAGCTATCGGAACCAATTTGGGTTTCCGAAGTGGGTTCTATTTGTTAAAGCCGATCAGTCGGACTTGTTATTTACGGCGGCAGAATTATGGTTCTTCTGGTAATGGCGAGTTGTAACAACTCGGATTTTTATATTATTATTTTAATAATCGTTACCTGACCTGTTTTATATTCGGGAAACTTTATCAATAATTATCGCGTTTATCGAATAAAGAAATTATAATAGTATTATTGTTTATTTACTTATTTAAAATATATACAACTTTCATATTTTGACAAAAACTACCCTAAACTAAACAATTATCTACTTTTGTATCCCCCTTATATTGTAAGGACTATAATGTAAATTATATATATTATTATTATTTAAAATCTGTAACCCGGATCCAATAACCCACCCATCCAACCCGTAACCCGTAAACATTGACCCATATCGATTTCTTGAGCCCTAATTTACGTATTATTTTTCAAATTGATATCGTCAAATCATATTTAGGTATATCGCGCCCTCACCGACACCCTTAATTAGGTAATAACAAGCTGTTATGATACGAATTGATATACATACAATCCGTTTTCTACGTTTTATCGATATACTACCTAGAGGCAATAACAAAGAAATTAAAGGTACATGATTGTTCTTATACTGATCGCGAATCCAAACCGTATGCTTAATTGGAGTATTCAAGTCGTATTATACAGTTCCTATCGTCTGTTGGTGCCGTCAGTTAAGGGTGGTTGATCTCCATCGATTCTATGTATCCAGGTCGTTTTTTATTCAACTTCATTAACCCTAAACTTAATCTGATAAACTTAGAAAAGATTCATCAATTCAGATTTCTAGGGTTCATGGATTTGGGGGAAATCTGGTTATAGGTTTGTAATCGGTTATTTTCAGTTAAATCTCAAATAACTTGGTAGCTCAGTTGGTTTAGTGCGTGTGTTAAGTTTTGATGGTCGCGGGTTCGAATCTCGTCACCCCGAGTTTTTAGCTCCTCTTTTCTTTTTAATGTTTTAACTTATTTAAAGCTTATATAATCAATGTTTATTAATATTAAGTATTAAAAAAAATATTTTATAAAACCCGACACCAATACTTATGTTTCTCGTCGTTGAATGTTTTTCGCAAATTCTTATATATATATATATATATATATATTATATGTATTGTTCTTTAAACAAAAATATAATAAACGTATTTAATATATTTTTATCAATCTTATTAGCAAGAGTTCGGTAAGTATTTAAAATAATTATTTAAATCAAACATTATTATATAATTTATCAAAGTATGATTAGTTGTTTAATTATTTTATTCATATATTGTTTATACTTTATAATCGTAAATAATAATAATAATAATAATAATAATAATAATAATAATTAATACTAGTAAAATAAATAAAGGGTGAATAATAATAATATTGTTTTTGCAATAACAATAACCGTAGAGATCAATCGTTCAATCAATAACGTATTAAATCACAACATAACCCAAATCACACTGAAATCTTAACTCATTAAATTACGTTATATCTTTTGTAATTAATTTTTATTATTATATTTAACTAGGAATCCGTGACGGTATATCCGAAGGGTTCATCTGTCCCACATCATCATTTATATTTCGTTCAATCGATCATGTGAGTAATCACTCCCCTCTTTTACTGTTTATAAATCATTTTGGGGATATATGCGTATCGTATCATATTTACGTATGAACTAGTACTCAAAACCGCAACTGTTTAATCCTTGTGTGTATATCAGTTTATGCCTAACTTGCTATTAGCTTATTTGCTTTATTTGAACCGCATTCGGAGAGGTCCAACATATTCTCAGTCTAGTATGATCATACGACCGTCGTAGTCGACGGCGTCCGACGCATTGACAATGGTTTCACCGACACCTCATTTTTGGTAACCAATGCCCATTCGCATGGCAACGGTTTAGCCCTTTCTTTATGGGTGATTGTTTGTGTATGTGCTATGGTTTAACTGTTTATCTCACAGGAACAGTTTGCATATTTCTTTATTTATTATATATTATTATTGTTGTGTCTTAAACTGGTGTTTCACTCACTCAACATGTGTTGTTGACAAAAAATATATTTTATACGCATTTGTAGGTTATCAGCTTGGCTCTTTTGTAAGGTGAAGATCACGTAGAGATTTCTTTTAGGATACAAACTTAATTAATCATTGTTGAAATTTCTTTATACTTGATGTACTTAACTGTAATTGTTTCATTTAAATAAATTAAATAGATATTGTCATTTATTAATAATGCATGATAGTAACTTTTGAAAAGCTGTGAGCAATCAGTTCGCGCCTCGACATTCCGCCGTTGGTTGAGGTGTGAAACGAGTGGCAGCAGGTCAGGCAGACTTGCGGCGGTGTTCTTACTTGTCTGGTGGCTGCTATAGAAAGAACAAGAAGGATTTCGTTGATTGGGATTTGTTTCAGGCGAAGGGTTTTCTGATCCGGTTGTGCAGCGGGAACATCGAAGTGGAAAAGTGTCCAAAAGTCAAAAAGTCAACAAAAGAAAAGAAAGAATTATTTGAAGTACAGGGCACAAGAATTAGGAGTTTAATTTTCTTTTTTTTTTCTAATGCAACATAAAAAAAAGGAAAACAAAAGTCACATGTTCAGTTGGTTTTGTACGTGGTTTGGTTTTTCGAGAGGTATTAATAACCGAATCTTGCGAATATACGGGTTTGGTTCTGAAAAGTTGTTCGGGGCTAATTCGTTCATATTGTTCTAACGGACTGGAGGAAAGGGGTTGGACAAGTCGGTTCATTGGATTTTGTTTTTATTCGGGTTAAACGAATTATGTTTTAGCCAAGGCTTTTGATTTGAAAGATGTGCTCGTGTTTTGATTCGGGAACAAAAGAATATCAAGGTAGATTGTTGTTCGCTCGATTAGATGACCGGGATCGTAGCCAAATGAGTGGTTATGCGAGCACATATGACCGGATGAATGGTCGAGGATATGGTCACAGAGGTAGTCGTGTTCGGGGGAGCCGAAGAACACATCTATGGATCAAGAAAAGTTCCGGGGAGATCAAGGCCAAGATGGTTGTGAAAACCGAGAAGGTCAAGATCATGAGTCAAATTAAACAGGGCAAAAGAGACAAGCTCGGAGTTGAAGAGCCACCTATTTCGAGTCAGAAATTAGGGGGTGATTGTTGGAAGTAATTTTAGACTCTAAGTCACAATTCGGTGAACTTGAGGGATCAAGGAAGTCAAGTCGGTCATAGTTAGTTATGATTCCTAATTGTATTGTAATTATAATTGGTAATGTCTTGGCTAGCAAGTTAGTTTAGTTTATATAAACCAATGCATGGTTTGAAAATAGAGATGGTGGTGTGAGATGTAACCGAGTTAGGGTTCGTCTAGAGACACACGAGATGTAACCGAGTTAGGGTTCATCTAGATGCAACCGAGTTAGGGTTTATCAAGAGTCAAACCGAGTTAGGGTTTGATAGGTTTGTAATCAGTTTTGTGAGTTAGATTTTCTGATTACTAAACAAGAGTTATTTGTTTACTTCGTGTGTTGATTATCAATCCGGGACTTGATTAATTGCAAATGGAATTCCAATTATTATTGAAATTTGGAAGAGAAATCGAAGGTCGTAATTAATTTGCGAACTATGATTAAATTTGTAGGTAATGAAGAAGAAACAGAGACCCAACAAACACTCAATTACGCTTAAATCCAATTATGCTCAAATCCAATTACACACAAATCAATACATATGAATTAACACTCAAATCCAATTATGCTCACATCGTTTAATTGAATGACGCTCAATTCATATCACACTCAAATTCCTTCACTCAAATTGCAATATTTTAATTTCTTTTCCAAATCAAAATTGAACATACATTTAGGGGTGAGCAATTCGCGATTTTGAACCGCCAGAACCATGGAATCGGAACGAATCGCTAGATCTGAACCGTATTATTGTATTACGGGTCATGTTTTGGTTCTTAAATTTGGTTGTAAATGGTTACCGGTTCGGTTCTAGTTGGAACCGACGGTTCCAGTTATAGTTATTGAACCGCTAGAACTAGGTCAGGTTTAAACTTTGAAGATTATATTTAAAATCCTATTTATTTAGTAGGTTTTTCAACTTCTAGGTACGAGTGACTATCCACGTTCTCACTTTCCCGGCCATATGGAATCCGTTAACGATAATCAATTTCCACTGCCCTAAATCTTTTTTAAGATATAATTGTTTTCTATAATATTTTGAGCCATTCTAATATATTCTCAATCACCTTCATTAAAATATAATATGTTGATATAATAATGTTTTATTTTATGAATTGTCGCTTGTTTCTTGCACCTAATAATTTATATTTGGAAATTTAACTGAAAACCGGCTCCGGCAAGAACCGCTTACACAAGACCCATTTAACTTGGTTCCGAACCAAACCAGAACCATTAAAATACAGTCCGGCTCCGGTTCGGTCGGTTATGAACCGTTCCACAACCCTACATACTCTAACGTTCGCTATCTCCAATTGATCGACTAGTCAAATTCGCATCTTCCATTAGTCCAATTAATAAATTAGGTTTATCGTATCCAATTGCGAACTGATTCAGTAAGCCTTCATTATTGACGTATTCGCATGGCTTAGTTAAAGACGAAAATTGACTAATTTAGGAGGCGGAAACATTTAATTAGGATGAACATAATTCAATTAATTTATAATTTTTCCACCGTGTGTTTTTTGAAATCGACAGAGATTCTTGTCGTCTACAATTTGTACGATAATGGGTTTTTGTATTATATATTGATATATAAATGATATGGTTCATATGAGAAGTGAAATTAGAGCTAGAAGTATGAGAAGTGAATCTTAGTCATTCATTACACATGTCAAAGGTTTAAAATATAAGATGGCATTTTTTAATTGTGATGAATATATGAATAAAGATGCTTTATAATTAAAAGATCATAATCGTCAATAGGGTGTAGGCAAACAGTAACATATGGTATCTTTTGTTTCATTCCCAAACTGCTTGTCATTACTCCAAGCGCGAAATCTGACCCTACATATGAATTTGATAACAAAGTTGACGAATTTAGATAGAGTGATTCTGTTTGCTTATGTATAAGAAGCAATCATCCATCGTTGTTTTTAATTAGGATGTTTTGAAGCCTAATTGTTTTTTTATTCCTGCAATGACCGATCCCTACTCAAGGAATCAAGGTATGCAGGTTAATATATGGTGTTTGTTTTAATCTAAGTAGCGTACTAGTGTAGAAGTTAAGAGTTTTAGATATTAGAGATGTAATATGTATTTTTGTCTGTTTAGCATGCTATATAATTAGGTTTATTGCATTGGTGTTGCATCGGGAAAGAAAGGTACAAAAAAATTTGTAGCTATAATGTATAGGTTTATTTTGCCTGTTTAGTATTTGGATGTATGGTTATTACTGTCATTGTTTGGTGTAGGTTTTAAACTTTGTATACGTGGCATATCGAATTATGATGTGTAGGGTTTATTTGCAAATTGGGTAGGCCGTATAAGTGTTGATTTGAGTATATATTATGTTATTTGTAGGTTGTGAAAGGTATATTTGCAAATTGTCTAAGTTGTGTTGGTATTAATGTGTCACGCCCTCAATTTTTTACTAACTGGGTTTTACCATGAGACACATGATATACCATGATCTAGCCATGTGCATACCGAACAACCATTTAATAATGATATTTATCATTTAATATTGCTATCATCAATGAGAAAATATAGTTGCAACACAAGTTGCGTTTGCGGAAGTGTAAAATAAGTATAACATTTTAACCCAAAGTGCGCAACTAGACACATAGACACAACATTTCATGATATATCTTTAAGAATACTTAGATGCTTGATGAAATCTGCACATCCATTAATCAACATAACTTCTGACGTGAACCTTAGTGACTTGAGAAAAGTATGCTAAAAAAGTTCAACACAACGGTTGGTGAGTTCACCGGTTGTATCTAAAAACAAGTTCTTTATATATGCAGATAATGTAAACAGAGTTTTCATCATGAGTTAATTACTCTAGTATTCATGATACAATAGTGTGGGGTCCATTGTGATCAAAGATGACAGGTTGGTTTGTGTCTCCCACTAAGTCTTTACCCTAACTCGACAATGTATGGGTCAATGTTACACCCGTTCAACCTCGATCGGTCGTCGTCTCTTATCCGCATAAGACTTCTAGTGAACTTGAGAAGCTTTCATACTTGCTTTCATCAGATAAAACCTTGAAGAGGTTTCTTGCCCAAATTCTAAACTTCCAAGCTCTTTCTTACCAATCTCTCCCCCAACATATAGGAGTTCTACAGCATCTACCATACAACTTCTCAAACGATGGCATACTCGAATGGTAGCTATTGTTGTAAGAGAATTCTGTTAGATGAAGACGACCATCCCAACTTCCTCCAAAGTCTAACACACAAGCACATAGCATATCCTCAAGGGTTTGGATTGTCCTTTCAGATTGCCCATCTGTTTGAGGATGATACGCCATACTGATGTTTAGTATCGTTCCCATTGCTTCATGGAAATTCTTCCAAAATCTTGAAGTAAAGCACGTGTCTCGATTAGACACAATCGACATCAGTGCTCTATGCTTTGCTACGATCTCCCTTATGAACATGTTTGCTAAAATTTCTGATGAGATAGCCTCTCGTATAGGTAGAACGTGAGCACTAATCATAAAACGAGCCACAATCACCCATATAGTATCATGGTTTCTAGCTGCACACGGTAGCTTAGTTATAAAATCCATGGTAGTGTGTTCCCATTTCCATTTTGGTATATCTAATGGCTGCATATTTCCATACGGTTTCCAATGTTCTGCTTTGACTTGAAAGCATGTTAAACACTTACTGACGCTGTCTCTCTTCAGTTGTTGATACTTTTGATGGATCTCGGATTAATCGAGTTTCTAGACTTACGAGCTTCATCTAGGATTCGACCTCTAAGATCTCCATTGCGTAAATCCACATATGGTCAAATCTAGTATCTACATCATGAGTGTTGTCTATCAACTCATTTTGTTGCCCGGGAATCCTTTCCTTCTTCATCAATTTTTCATCTCTAAGAAATTTAGACTGAACCTTGCTGATATCTCCAAGGAAATCTAAGGTAATCATTATCTTATACCACTTTACTATTGCAATGACTTCTTCGTTCTTACGGCTTAGCTCGTTGGAAACCATGTTAGCCTTACCAGGATAGTACTTGATATCACAATCATAGTCCTTTATCAGTTCTAACCATCTCCTCTGTTTCATATTCAGTTCCTTATGCTCGAAGAAATACTTCAAACTCTTATGATATGTATAGATGGTATACTTGGTACCGTACAAGTAATGCCTCCATATCTTGAGAGCATGAACTACTTTTTCTATCTCTAATTCATGTGTTGGGTACTTACTCTCATGAGATTTCAACTGTCTGGACGCATACACTATGACCTTACCTAGTTGTATCAAGACACAATCTAACCCATGATACGAAGCATCAGTACAGACCACCAAATCCTCATTACCATCGGGTAAGACAAGGATTGTGTGAGACTTTTCTTAAATTCTTCAAAAGATTCTTCTTGGTAATTACCCCAATTAAATACTACAACCTTGCGGGTCATTCTGGTCAACGGTACGACTACCTTGGAGAATTCCTAGATAAATCTCCTAAAATAGCCAGCTACCCATAAGAAGCCGTGTATCTCAGTTGGGTTTTTACAGAGTCTTCCAATTCACTATTGCTTCAATCGTAGATGGGTCCACAGTAATCTCTTAAGGATTGATTATGTGACCTAGAATCTATACTTTGCGCAACCAGAATGCGCACTTCAAGAACTTAACATGCAATTTCTCTTTCTTCAAAATTTCCAACACTTCCTTTAAATGCTTTGCATGGTCAAACTCACTCTTCGAATAAATCAATATGTTGTCAATGAATACGATAACCTATTTTTCGAACATCGGCCGACATACCATATTCATCATATCCATAGATGCCGTGGGATCATTCGTCAATCCAAACGACATCACAAGGAACTCGTAGTGTTCGTACCAAGCCCGAAACACTGTCTTAGGGATGTCCGCCTCTTTCACCTTCAATTGATGGTAGCCTGATCTAAGGTCTATTCGCGAGAACCAACTAGCACCTTGTAGTTGATCAAACAAATCAAATATATGTGGCAGAAGATATATACTCTTCACCGTAAGCTTATTCAGCTCAAGATAGTCTATGCACATTATTATACTTACATCCTTCTTCTTAATGAAAAACACCGGTGCGCCCCACAGGGAAACACTCGAATTTAAAAAACCTTTATCGGGGAGTTCTTGCAGCTGGGACATCAATTATTTCATCTCGTACGGCGCCGGGCGGTAAGGTGCTTTCGCAACTGGCTGTGCTCCTGGTATTAACTCTATTTGAACTTATACCTTTCGTTCCTGTGGTAACCCCGGGAGGTCCTATAGGAACAATTCTGGATAGTCACATACTACAAGAACATCTTTCATATCTTTCATCTCGGTTTTAGTTTTGACAACGTACGCCAAGTAAGCACTGCACCCTCGCCTTGACAAGCCTTCGACTTTGATCATCGAAATGACGTTTCCCTGGACTTTCTTTATCACCATAAACCGTCACCAAACCACCATCCGAAGATTTTAACCTTAAAAACTTACTCTTACATACTATCTGAACCTCAAACTCAAACAATCAATCCATTCCCAACACCACATAGGCACATACTAAGGTCATTACATACAGGGTAATAGGGAACTCACGTCAGTCTAATTTTATCTTAAAATTCTTAATCATATAATTACTTTAACGGAGGTTTCACTAACGGTTTCTACTGTAAAAGTTTCATTTTTGCTAACTTACAAAATGTCGTAGCTACAAAACTTCTATTTTCACTTGAATCAAAGCAGAAATACCCTTTACTCGAAATGTACATGTCACGACGCCTAGAATCTGCATGGCTTGTTCGTGGGTTAGCACATAGGCTCTAGTCCTTGGCCTGGATTGATCAGCATCCTTCTTACCAGTTCCCTCGGCATCATCATGAGTACACTCTCTTTCCATATGGCCAGGCTTTCCACACTTATAGCAAACAAGTCTTTATGCACTTATAACAAACATGCTCACTATTACAGTCGTGGGAGTAGTGCCCTGTTTTCCCACACTTATAGCAAGTGTTTACACCTACACCTCACTTACACTCCCCACCATGTAACGTACCACACATCTTGCACGTCTTCTTCTCCCACACCTTCTGCTTCTTCTCTTTTGAATTCCACATCTGAGTACCGGGCCGTTTAGCTGGAGCGACCCACTTCTTCTCCTTCTTTTCTTCCACCTCCACATCATCCATTGCAAGGTCTTCGTAAACCATATCTGGCAGTTCAACAACAGAATCAAAAGTAGTAGGTTTACTAGCCCTAACTATTGTGCAAATGTTCTATGGAAGTTCTCTGACGTAACACCTGATTCATTTCTCATAATTGTTCACAATATCATGTAGTAACCTGGACATGCAGTTGAATTCGGTGGTGTATTCACGATGTGTCTTCTTCCCCGCCTTCAGATTCTGAAACTTTAACTCAGCCCATTCAGCCTCAGCATCAGCACAAAACTGCTTCATAACCATCTCCTTCAAATCATTCCACCTTTTAAATTTAATCTCATCCGGAGTCTTTCTCCGTTCAATGTTTTCCCACTAGAAGAGAGCTTCATGATTAAAAGACTGAGTAGCAACCCCATTTCTTGATTAGGACGACATTCACTGATTCAGAAAACTTTGTCCATAACAGTTATCTATTGGAGAGTGGTTGTTGCATCACCCATACCTGTCAGCTTTGATGGATTAAAACCCTTGAAAGACTTATAGTTGCAACCACCGATGCCCCTCTCCCCTTGCTAGCCTCCACAGATCGGATTTCGCTCAAGTCACCTTTCTCAGTTTCATCATCCTTTTTACTATTGTCCTTAGTTCGTTCAGTGGTTCTAATATGACTTCTAGCCTTTTCCAGATGCATATATATCATTGCAGTAGCTATATCATGAGCCATAGCAGCTTGAATAGCATGATGTCACACCCTCAAAATCCACTAACGGAGTTTTACCGTCAGAGGGTGTGAACTGGCAGGATCGGAATCATTAGTTATAACCAAACCAAAGAAAACGTTTAAATGAAAAATAAGTGCGGAAGCGTAAAACCTTAATTCAAAAGTTGCGTCACGCAGGACGACTTAAAACCAAATGTAAATGTTAAAATTAAGTTTGCAGAGTAAGATGTTTAACAATTAATGCATGCTCCTAAACCGCGCGCCCGCCTCGGCTACCTGAGAATAACATACTAAAAGGGGTCAACACGAGGTTGGTGAGTTCACAAGTTATATAAGACAAATCGTTTAGCGTTTGAGTTCAGCGTTTTCGTTAAGTGTTTTGCGTAACCACGTTACGGCGTTTAAAAGTTTTGCGTAACCACGTTACGGCGTTTAAGTGTGTAACCACGTTACAGCGTTTAAGTGTGTAACCACGTTACAGCGTTTAAGTGTGTAACCACGTTACAGCGTTTAAGTGTGTAACCACGTTACAGCGTTTAAGTGTGTAACCACGTTACAGCGTTTAAGTGTGTAACCACGTTACAGCGTTTAAGTGTTACCAGATAATGTTATGTCAAATTATATATCGATAGGTAGCTAATCTATACAACAAGTATTACTAAGTGGTTCGAGACCGAAGCTGACTGTTTATCAAGTGCCCGTCACCAGGTCAACCCAGACCATGGTAAGTGTTAGCCAAAAATTACACCCACTCAACCTCCAGTTGAGCTTAGCGTCGGGTGGGGTTTGTCAAACCCAGTAGTACTACTCAACAGTGACTCGCTATTCCAAATATTAACCGGTTCGATGCGTGGGACTTCAAGGGTTACGTGCCGCTTAGCCTCTACAAGTGATATATATAATTTATAACAAAATCTCAAATATGTGTTTATCTCAAAAATGCGTTTATCGGAGTATGTTATCTCCCCCAAGTGAAAAACGTTTGAAAACAGTTCAAAGAGCGGGGTAAGTGAACTCACTGTTTGCGAAGAATATTCCAAATTAGATCACCGAGTGATGCGCGTCGTAGAAAACTCTCTAGCGTTCTAAAATAACAAAGAGATTTTCTAAGTATCGGAACGTTTAACGAGTCTCTAGACTCGGCACATAATACCTATGCACGTATCATGTTTCGTGTTTCGTTTGTGAACCGTGTGTGATTTAAACAAGTACAATTGTGATACGATACACGAGTGAGCAATTACTTTCGTGTCATGTATTAATAACATACTTACAAGCAATTATTCCCGTAAGGGCATTTTGGTCAACAAACAAAGACTAACTAACTATTATTCCCCATAAGGGCAATTTGGTCAATTCATGGCAATCAACTAGCAATTATTCCCCGCAAGGGTATTTTGGTCAAAATACCACAATTATATAAAAACTATCATATTTCATGCATTCCTATACAACTCAGCAGCTAGTTTCATTGTGACAGAATTTCTACTTGAAAGATTGTACTATTTCACCGATCATATCATCTCAATTAATTCACCAAAAATCACCACTGAAACATACATGTCTTAGGTTTCCAGAACATATTTTATATTATTTTTATTCCATATAGATTTCTCATAATGATCAAAACACTACAGTAAACTCATATCAGTCAGATTCATGCACAACAGAATGTTATTTGCAATTCCCGGTAAACGAAAAATCCAATAAATGCAAGACCACTTGGGTTTGGTTCCTAACTCAGTGAGTCAACTTCCAGAAGTGGAACCAACCCAATTGGCCTCGTAGTTCATGAGATATAGAATTTACAATATAACCTAACAGCAGGTCTAACAGCTCAGCTTTGCATCACGTTTTTGTAAAATCATAAAAGTATACTTCCACTTATCCAAAAATTACGAATTTATACTTTATAGAAACTAGACTCAACCTAGTTTACTGCAGTACTCACAATCTCAATCAATTTTTCACGTTTACACTTCGTTACAGTCAGTTAAACATCGTATATATATTCTGTCCAGAATCTGTTCACATCAAAACTCAACATCATAACAATCTATGAACTATCATGCATCCATATAACCCTCTAGACACCATAACTACTATCCATGCATATAAATCACACCATACATACAAGATTAGGGTTTGTGTTTTAATTCAAATCAAGAACAACAATCAATCATGCAACAACATCAATCTAGTTATCAATCTATTATCCAACTAACAACTATCATATTGATCACATACATACATATAATCGGCTGAGTTAGGGTTTACATACAACCCATTAAACATCAAAATTACACAACAAGGAGGTAAGAGATGATCAAGTATACCTTCCTAGCACCTAGTTCTTGGATTAATCTCTTGATTGATGTGTGTGTGTGTGATGAAGGTGGACGGCAGCCGTGGATCAAGAGAGGGAGAGAGAGCCGATTTAGGGTTGTAGGTTAATAATAAGTTAGGGTTTGTTTATTAGTGATGTATTTATAATAATACAAGTTACACTCTAGTCCCTCTTCTTTCCAAGTGTTGTTTTTCTAGAACATTCCATCATACTTGCCCAATAAGTTAACATGACCATAGTTTTATCACATAGCACATAATCCTAACACATAATAATCACATAATTATTGTTTTTACGTTTATCGTTTATTTATCAATCGTTTGCGTCAACTCGTTTGCGTTTCGGTGCAAATCCCGAAAGACTACACATGTAGTAAGTGTTACGCGTCATTTAAACCCTAGTTTAAATGTAATGAAGTGTACGTTATAGATTCAACGATCTTAAAGTTTGAATTGACGGAGTTGAGTTAACGGAGTTAACCTGAAATTGACGATTGTCACATCATTCCCATGTTAAAGAATTTTCGTCCCGAAAATTTGAGTCAAGTCGTGATGAGAGTCTGAAAGAGTAAGAAGAAAAATTTTCAGTTTGTCATATCATCCCCTAGTAAAAAGAAATTTCGTCCCGAAATTTAATTCATACCTTCGGTGATGTTTGACGGTTTGCCGGGTTTCGCGGTTTTCGGTGTTTGGTTAGCCCTTCAAAAAGGTGAGGATACTTTTTCATCATTTGATCCTCGCGTTCCCACGTGAACTCCGGTCCACGTCTCGAGTTCCAACGAACCTTAACGATTGGAATTTTGCTGTGTTTGAGTGTTTTGGTTTCCCAATCCAAAACCTCGACTGGTTCCTCAATGAACCGTAACTGTTCATCAACTTGTAGTTCCTCCAAAGGGACTACTTGGGTTTCATCAGATAGGCATTTCTTCAAATTTGATACGTGGAATACATCGTGTACGCCACTGAGTTCTGTTGGTAGGTCCAGTCGGTACGCCACCGGACCAATGCGCTCAGTTATCCGGTACGGACCAACATACCGTGGGTTGAGTTTGTTTCGCTTACCAAAGCGAACTACACCTTTCCAAGGTGAGACTTTGAGTAACACCCGATCGTTCACTTTAAATTCGAGAGGTTTTCGGCGCTTGTCGGCGTAACTCTTTTGGCGATCCCGTGCTGCTGCCATGCGATTTCGGATTTGAACAATCTTTTCCGAGGTTTCGAGTACCAGTTCTGGACCAGTGATTTGGCTGTCACCCACCTCTGCCCAGCAGAGTGGTGATCGACACTTCCGTCCGTACAGCGCTTCAAACGGCGCTGCCTTAATACTTGCGTGGTAGCTGTTATTATACGAAAACTCTACCAAGGGTAAGTGGGGTTCCCAACTTTTTCCGAAATCTAAAACGCATGCACGCAACATATCCTCCAGGGTCTGAATAGTCCGTTCACTTTGCCCATCCGTCTGAGGATGGTATGCTGTACTCATATCGAGACGTGTGTCCAGTGCGCTTTGCAGCGACTTCCAAAAGTGTGAGGTAAAACGAGAATCTCGATCGGAAATGATCGAGACAGGCACTCCGTGTCTAGACACCACTTCTTTCATGTATACTCGAGTCAGTCTTTCCGTTTTGTCCGTTTCCTTAATCGCTAGGAAATGTGCCGATTTAGTCAACCGGTCAACGATCATCCAGATGGTATCGCATCCCGTCGGTGTCTTAGGCAAACCCGTAATAAAATCCATTGAGATGTGCTCCCATTTCCACATTGGGAGTTCCGGTTGTTGCAGTAGACCAGATGGTTTCTGGTATTCAATCTTGACTCTGGCACAAGTCAAGCATTTGCTCACGTAGGTAGCAATGTCGGCTTTCATGTTCGGCCACCAGTAAAGTGCCTTTAAATCATGATACATTTTATCTGAGCCAGGGTGGATAGAATATCGGGACTTGTGAGCTTCGTCCATCACTAGAGTTCTCAACTCTCCGTATCGTGGAACCCAAATCCGGTTCTCAAAATATCGGACCCCGTCCGATCTGGTTTCAAGTTGCTTGTTCATGCCCCGCATGAGTTCCGATGGAAGATTTTCATCTTTCAAAGCTTCCAGTTGCGCATCGCGAATCTGATCGGGTAAGCTGGCATGAATCGTAAGTTGCAATGCTCTTACTCGTCTGGGTTTTTCTGTTTCTTTTCTGCTGAGGGCGTCGGCCACCACATTGGCCTTGCCAGGGTGGTACTTGATGGCACAATCATAATCTTTAAGCAGCTCGACCCAACGACGCTGTCGCATGTTCAGCTCTTTCTGATCGTAGATATGTTGGAGACTCTTGTGGTCGGTGTAAATGGTAAACTTGGTACCGTACAAGTAATGCCTCCATATCTTAAGAGCAAACACTACAGCTCCGAGTTCCAAATCGTGGGTCGTGTAGTTCTTCTCGTGAACCCGTAGTTGTCTAGAGGCGTAGGCTATAACCTTCTCGAGTTGCATCAGCACACAACCGAGACCTTGTATAGATGCGTCACAGTGTACCTCAAAGTTTTCTGTTCCCTCGGGGAGGGCTAAAATAGGGGCGCTACAAAGCTTGGTTTTCAACAGTTGAAAAGCGGATTCCTGCGCGTCACCCCAGTTGTACTTAGTGCCCTTGTGAGTCAAAGCGGTGAGGGGTTGAGCAATCTTTGAAAATCCCTCGATGAAACGCCGATAGTAGCCGGCCAGTCCTAGGAATTGTCGCACCTCAGTCGGAGTCTTAGGTGCTTCCCAGTTTTTGATGGCCTCTACCTTACCGGGATCGACATGGATACCATTCTCGTTGATCACATGTCCTAAAAAGTGAACCTCGCGAAGCCAAAATTCACATTTCGAGACTTTAGCATACAGTTGTTCCTTCTTCAGTAGTTCCAGAATTATCCTTAAGTGCTCTTCGTGGTCAGTCTCGTTCTTGGAGTAGACAAGAATATCATCGATGAAAACAATCACGAACTTGTCGAGGTACGCCTTGCATACTCGATTCATGAGATCCATAAATACGGCTGGTGCGTTGGTTAGGCCAAAAGGCATAACCGAAAACTCGTAGTGACCATACCGTGTTTTGAAAGCCGTCTTTGAAATATCTTCTTCGCGCACTCTCAGCTGGTGATAACCGGATCGTAGATCGATCTTCGAGTAGTAACTCGATCCCTGAAGCTGGTCAAACAAATCATCAATTCGGGGTAAAGGATAACGGTTCTTGACCGTCACCTTGTTCAACTCCCGGTAGTCGATGCACATCCGAAAAGTCCCGTCTTTCTTTCGGACAAACAAGACAGGGGCTCCCCATGGCGATGAGCTAGGTCGGATAAAACCTTTATCCAACAAATCTTGCAACTGGGTGGACAACTCCTGAAGTTCCGCCGGTGCGAGTCGATACGGGGCTCGTGCTATGGGTGCTGCACCGGGTGTCAACTCGATTTGGAATTCGACTTGACGAATAGGAGGGAGTCCGGGCAAATCCTCCGGGAAAACTTCCGGAAAGTCTCGCACAACCGGTATGTCTTCAATTCGTTTCTCCTCCGCGGGTTTCTCAACAATCTGCGCCAAAATTGCCGGATGACCCTTTCGTAGATACTTCTGTGCTTTCATAAGGGTGATGATGCTGTTGGTCATGCCGCTTCTCTCGCCTCGGACCGAAATGATCTCGCCGGAAGGGGTGGTAATATGGACTATCTTATCATGGCATATAATCTCCGATCGGTTCTCGGATAACCAGTCCATGCCGACAACGACATCGAAACTACTAAGCGTAAAAGGAATAAGGTCGATGTCAAAGACATGACCTGACAGTTTCAACTTACATCCCGCAAGTATATGAGTTGTTATTACAGTTTTACCGTTAGCTAATTCAACAGGAAACTTAGCGTCTAACGGGGTTGGAGTAAGGTTTAAAAGTTGGCTAAAGGCCTTTGACACAAAACTCCTATCAGCTCCAGTGTCAAACAAAACAGAAGCAAAACAATCGTTTACAGGGAACTTACCAGACACCACATGCGGATCATTGCGGGCTTGACCCGATCCAATCACAAACGCTCTTCCTTTGCCATTTCCTCCACCGTTACTGCCACTTCCATTGCCCCCATTGTTGTCATTATGTTTCAGCTTGGGGCAATCCTTCCGGAAATGACCTTCCTGTCCACATTCAAAACATCCCTTAGTCTTCATCGGTGGCTTAGGAGCACCCTTCGCCGCAAGGTCTCCTCTACATTCCTTCGCTTGGTGACCTATCTTTCCGCATCTTTGACACTTGACACGGTCACACTGACCAACATGATGAAAGTTGCACCTGTTGCACTTTGGATATTTCCCAACATATCCGCTCGAAACCTGCCCGCTACCGTTGTTGTTGTTGTTGTGATTCTGAGTGTTGAAACTCCGAGTAAATTCGGGCTTACGGTAGTGGTGTTGCGGTGGGAGGTTTGAGGATGAAGATCTGGTGTTGTCAAACTTTCTCTTCCCGCTGTTCGGGTTGCTGTTGTTGTTACTGTTGCTGGCGTGGTCATTACTCGGGTTGTCACGGGCTTTAACAGTCGAACCCCTCGGTGGTAACGCACCCTGGGTCACAGCCTGATCCGTCAGTTTGTGAGCCAAACGGATCGCTTGTTGGATCGTGGCTGGTCTGGAAGACGTCACCATACCCTGAATCTGTGGTGCTAACCCATCAATGTACATCTCTATTCTCTTGCTCGGCGGATCCACCATCCGCGGACACATCACTGCCAACTCGTGCGAACGAGTAGTGTAGGCTTCAATCTCTGAACCCACCATTTTCAACGACCAAAACTCCGACTCTAACTTCGAAATTTCTTCCCTCGGACAGTACTCCTCTCGCATCATGTTTTTGAACTCCTCCCAGTTCATCGCGTTAGCCAGTTCCAATCCAAGGATCTGGACGTTCGAATTCCACCAAGTGAGGGCGGAATCCTCAGGTGTCCTAGCAGCGAATTTGACCCTACTGGCAGGGGGACAGTTACACATCTCAAAAGCCGACTCGGCCTTCTCAGCCCAACGCAGGAAGCCTATAGCTCCCTCAGTGCCCTTAAACGTACTGGGCTTGCAGTCACGGTAGTTCTTGAAGGTACACGTTCCATTTGGACCCCCAGTTTGATTCTGAACGTGTGCGGCTAAAGCGGCCGCCACATGGTCATTCAGCAGAGTTTGGAGTTCAGCTGCAGTCATGCTGATGTTACCACGTCCGTGTCCAGCGTTTCTTCCAGCCATCTAGGTATTATCATCCCGAGATGTCGTCGCCTGAGGACACATCCGAGTGTTCCTCTGGCTCAGCCGGTTCTTCCTCCGGTTCCTCTTCGGGTTCCTCCTCGGGATCTTCCTCAGGTTTCTCCTCAGGCTCCTCTTCGGGATCTTCTTCATCATAACCTTCATTTGTTGATCACTAGCCCCTTGCATATCTTTCATTGCCGCTGCCATGCGGGCAATCTCCTCCTGATTCTCGGTTCCGTCTTTAAACAGTCTGGAAACATTTTCTCTCGTGTAGCGCATGTAACCCACATCACGCTCCAAACAAGAAACGATAGCTGCGAGAACTCGCTCTACAGGTTCGGTTATAAGTGGTAGGGTGTTAGGGTAAGCAGGGTGGTTCGGGTGAGGCAATGGGGGAACTTGTTCACGGTAGACCATACGTCTGATCATGTTGGGGTACCACTCCCAGCTAACGTCGTTGTCATACTAGCCTCCGGATAGGCGGTACCTCTTCGGTGTAGGAGCTTCGAGTTCCGGGACTACACTGGGTGGCGAGGCAGTAGGTAACTGCGGTTCCTTCCCGTGAGCATGCGTCATCGAATCGGATGATGATGAGGGTGGCGTCGACATCCCTACAGGTAAGCCGTGTATGCGCGCGCGTATGAGCGAAAGAGGTAAGAGATAAGATTACAAGACTACACAAACCTATGCAGTGCGTATTATTATAACTAATGGGTCATCGCGGTTATAGTCTAGTATGCATGCAGTTTCTAGTTCGCTATAACCAATGGCTCTGATACCAATCTGTCACACCCTCAAAATCCACTAACGGAGTTTTACCGTCAGAGGGTGTGAACTGGCAGGATCGGAATCATTAGTTATAACCAAACCAAAGAAAACGTTTAAATGAAAAATAAGTGCGGAAGCGTAAAACCTTAATTCAAAAGTTGCGTCACGCAGGACGACTTAAAACCAAATGTAAATGTTAAAATTAAGTTTGCAGAGTAAGATGTTTAACAATTAATGCATGCTCCTAAACCGCGCGCCCGCCTCGGCTACCTGAGAATAACATACTAAAAGGGGTCAACACGAGGTTGGTGAGTTCACAAGTTATATAAGACAAATCGTTTAGCGTTTGAGTTCAGCGTTTTCGTTAAGTGTTTTGCGTAACCACGTTACGGCGTTTAAAAGTTTTGCGTAACCACGTTACGGCGTTTAAGTGTGTAACCACGTTACAGCGTTTAAGTGTGTAACCACGTTACAGCGTTTAAGTGTGTAACCACATTACAGCGTTTAAGTGTGTAACCACGTTACAGCGTTTAAGTGTGTAACCACGTTACAGCGTTTAAGTGTGTAACCACGTTACAGCGTTTAAGTGTTACCAGATAATGTTATGTCAAATTATATATCGATAGGTAGCTAATCTATACAACAAGTATTACTAAGTGGTTCGAGACCGAAGCTGACTGTTTATCAAGTGCCCGTCACCAGGTCAACCCAGACCATGGTAAGTGTTAGCCAAAAATTACACCCACTCAACCTCCAGTTGAGCTTAGCGTCGGGTGGGGTTTGTCAAACCCAGTAGTACTACTCAACAGTGACTCGCTATTCCAAATATTAACCGGTTCGATGCGTGGGACTTCAAGGGTTACGTGCCGCTTAGCCTCTACAAGTGATATATATAATTTATAACAAAATCTCAAATATGTGTTTATCTCAAAAATGCGTTTATCGGAGTATGTTATCTCCCCCAAGTGAAAAACGTTTGAAAACAGTTCAAAGAGCGGGGTAAGTGAACTCACTGTTTGCGAAGAATATTCCAAATTAGATCACCGAGTGATGCGCGTCGTAGAAAACTCTCTAGCGTTCTAAAATAACAAAGAGATTTTCTAAGTATCGGAACGTTTAACGAGTCTCTAGACTCGGCACATAATACCTATGCACGTATCATGTTTCGTGTTTCGTTTGTGAACCGTGTGTGATTTAAACAAGTACAATTGTGATACGATACACGAGTGAGCAATTACTTTCGTGTCATGTATTAATAACATACTTACAAGCAATTATTCCCGTAAGGGCATTTTGGTCAACAAACAAAGACTAACTAACTATTATTCCCCATAAGGGCAATTTGGTCAATTCATGGCAATCAACTAGCAATTATTCCCCGCAAGGGTATTTTGGTCAAAATACCACAATTATATAAAAACTATCATATTTCATGCATTCCTATACAACTCAGCAGCTAGTTTCATTGTGACAGAATTTCTACTTGAAAGATTGTACTATTTCACCGATCATATCATCTCAATTAATTCACCAAAAATCACCACTGAAACATACATGTCTTAGGTTTCCAGAACATATTTTATATTATTTTTATTCCATATAGATTTCTCATAATGATCAAAACACTACAGTAAACTCATATCAGTCAGATTCATGCACAACAGAATGTTATTTGCAATTCCCGGTAAACGAAAAATCCAATAAATGCAAGACCACTTGGGTTTGGTTCCTAACTCAGTGAGTCAACTTCCAGAAGTGGAACCAACCCAATTGGCCTCGTAGTTCATGAGATATAGAATTTACAATATAACCTAACAGCAGGTCTAACAGCTCAGCTTTGCATCACGTTTTTGTAAAATCATAAAAGTATACTTCCACTTATCCAAAAATTACGAATTTATACTTTATAGAAACTAGACTCAACCTAGTTTACTGCAGTACTCACAATCTCAATCAATTTTTCACGTTTACACTTCGTTACAGTCAGTTAAACATCGTATATATATTCTGTCCAGAATCTGTTCACATCAAAACTCAACATCATAACAATCTATGAACTATCATGCATCCATATAACCCTCTAGACACCATAACTACTATCCATGCATATAAATCACACCATACATACAAGATTAGGGTTTGTGTTTTAATTCAAATCAAGAACAACAATCAATCATGCAACAACATCAATCTAGTTATCAATCTATTATCCAACTAACAACTATCATATTGATCACATACATACATATAATCGGCTGAGTTAGGGTTTACATACAACCCATTAAACATCAAAATTACACAACAAGGAGGTAAGAGATGATCAAGTATACCTTCCTAGCACCTAGTTCTTGGATTAATCTCTTGATTGATGTGTGTGTGTGTGATGAAGGTGGACGGCAGCCGTGGATCAAGAGAGGGAGAGAGAGCCGATTTAGGGTTGTAGGTTAATAATAAGTTAGGGTTTGTTTATTAGTGATGTATTTATAATAATACAAGTTACACTCTAGTCCCTCTTCTTTCCAAGTGTTGTTTTTCTAGAACATTCCATCATACTTGCCCAATAAGTTAACATGACCATAGTTTTATCACATAGCACATAATCCTAACACATAATAATCACATAATTATTGTTTTTACGTTTATCGTTTATTTATCAATCGTTTGCGTCAACTCGTTTGCGTTTCGGTGCAAATCCCGAAAGACTACACATGTAGTAAGTGTTACGCGTCATTTAAACCCTAGTTTAAATGTAATGAAGTGTACGTTATAGATTCAACGATCTTAAAGTTTGAATTGACGGAGTTGAGTTAACGGAGTTAACCTGAAATTGACGATTGTCACACATGATCAAGTTGATACCCTTCGTCTCGCTCAATTTCTCTTTCTTCCTCTCTTGTGTTAGTAACCAGTTGTTCAGAAGGTAATGTGTTAACACGTGGCCTACCACGCGCGTCGCATGCGTTGTCACTCTAAGAAATATTTAGTACAAGAATAGTAAGGCAACAGTTAATAACAGTGTCCAATTGTGATTAGCTAATCACGTTAAGTTCCATGTCCTATACACTTCCCTTTGTGAGTCCACTTGTGCTAGGTTCTACTTTTAAATAGTTAGACTATCAATCTAACATAGCATATAAACACATATATAATCACATACTCATATCTCTAGTAATTAAGCTAACTTTCTTACACGTTCTTACATTATGCATGAACTAATCGTGCACTTTACAATTATCGAGCTTGCTTGAGCGACACATGACATTCTTGAACTTGCAACTTCATTCTTTTCTTTCACTTAGTCCCATTCTCTGTTCGAATATAATCATGTAGGTTGCTAATTTCTCTCAAACCTATGCTCTGATACTAGCTTGTAAGGCCCCGGTCCCGATGCCCTACATTAGACGTTGGATTTACTCATAAACACAGTTATAAAATCAGAGTTAATTAAAACATGTGCGGAATAAGTAAACTTCAACCATTCAGTGATACAAAACATTCAAAACTCTTTCAAACAACCGTTAAAACTTGTCTTAAATTCAAAACATAATTATAACAAGATAAAACTCTTCCTCATACCGATGCCAATCTTTATTCTTCAATGCCATGTGTGCTCCTCAAGCAAGTTGTCTCATCCTATTTGCATGCGTGTTTACTAAAAATCTGCTACGCTGAGTGAATTATAGTTTTTCAAGTCACATGTTATTCTTATGCATTTAAACATACACGTTCGTATCCAAGGATACCATTCTTATATACGACATGTACTTACTTTCTTACTTCTTACTTATCCATATATTTATTCTTGCATTCATTCACATATATTAGAAGGGCCTGCCACCCTAATTCTTTCACCGATATCGTAGAGTTGGTCATTATAAGTCTTGCACATATATTAGAAGGGTCTGCCGCCCTAAATCTTGCACCGATATTATAGAGTCGACCGCTCTAATTCTTGCAAGGTATTAGAAGGGCCTGTCGCCCTAACTCTTGCACCAATATTATAGAGTCGACCAACCTAATTCCTGCACATATATTAAAAGGGTCTACCTCCCTAACTCATGCAATCTACTCATTGTATAACTCCTACAATCATTTATAAATAAGCACAATAAAACATATGACAAAATCTTACAATAGATGTTCTTATACCACACACACATATAACATATATATACACACACACACACACACACACGTTTAAGATTATGTTCATTTCAGAAGTGATTATTATTGTGAGAAGTGTGAAAAATAAAACCAACCAATTACAAATTTTCTTTAATTATATGATTTTTTTAATCATAGGGGTATATTAGTATAAATGGTTTTCTTATTTTTGGTAACTAATTATTCTCTGAAGACACTTACATATTATTTATTTTATATTTTTTTTTCTTAATATAAATTATATTTTTTTTACCCTAACTACATTTTATTATAATTAAAAATTTTAACCATCTTTTTATTTTTTCCTTATTATGACAAAAAAACCTACATTTTCTTTAATTCTAATATATACATCATTCAACTTCTCATTATCGACATCTTCCTATTTACATTCTATCAACAAATAAATCTACATCTTTTGTTTATTTTATTTTTAATTCAATATTTTTGTATAGATTATAAGTTTACACCTCAAAATACCACCTACACAATACATAAATAAACATACACATGATAAAAATTACACGTACACAATTTGAAATATCACATACTCAGTACATATATGAACCTAGACATTACATAAATGAACCTACATGTCATAAAAGTTACACATACACAATTCAAAATATCACTTACACGGTACCTATATGAACCTACATAGTATATAAATTAACCTACACACGATAAAATTTACACATATACAATTACAATTCGAAATACCACCCACACAGTACATATATGAACTTACATTGTACATAAATGAATCTACACACGAAAAAAAACAATTCAAAATACTACCTACATAGTACAAAATAATTTTTTTTATTACTTAAACCACATATACTTGTAAAACGTTCACATACACCTTCGTGTTACCATCTACACGGTACATATATAAAACTACACTGTAAAAAATAATCCTTACATAATAAAATATATGAACCCATACAATACACTACTATACAATTAAACATTTATTCTCACCACATAGAAATTTGAATTCAATAGGTAACTTCACTTTCACAAAACCCCTACACATAAGTGAATGTTTATAATTTTGCTATGTAGGTACTATATGAAAAAAATCCATAATATACAGCATAATGTTGAAAAAAAATATGTGCTTTATGAATAAATACTAAAATCAAATAAACAGCTTACACAACCATAAATTCCAAAAAAAAAAAAAAAATTTTAAGTAAAATTTTAACGAGGAAAATTAAATAGTATTAATACTCTTATAAGCATTGATTATGTATAAAAAAAATAACCCTCAAATACATTAATATCTGGTTTAATGAGGCTACACCACAAAAGACATGACTACCCTTTTTAATTAAAGATACGTCATAAATATGTGTTTTTAATTACGATAATGACATTTATATTGTAGATAATTGATTAAACATAATCAACGGTTCAGATTCATTTCTCGAAATTCTTACTTAATATCACTTCTTTTCTTACAAGTATGCACACTGCCCCAAAAATATTTCAAGAAAAAAAGGGGCTAAAAACTTTCCTGGATCATGTTTCTCTTGGAGTTAACGGTAACACCTTTCTTCAGCTGGGAACGACTAACTGTATTAAAAGTATAAGTATAAATCAACTATTCTTCTAGTCAGACCTTGTTATCTAAGCTAGTGAACTACCGTATCTTAGTTTATGGGTTACTGCTCAGAATTGAACCGCACTGGAAAGCAAACAAATCGCATGACAGCGCAAACGCATCACATGACAAAGCAATCGCATTGCATGGTAAGCAGTCGCATCACATGGCAAGTAATTGCATCACATAGCCAAGAAATTGCATGACGAAGCAATCGCATCACATGCCAAAGAAATCAAATCGCATTTCTTTAAATCACATTCCTATGAAAGCGATTCAAACTGGGTTTCTTTCACTTTCGTTTTAATCGTTTTTCTTTCAACCCCTTATGACCCATTTTACCATTATAACGAGTTTTGGGCCATGACAACCACATCTACCTGCTTTTAAATGGTCGGAACGTTACCCTTTCATCCCGAATCTCTCCCGTTAATTCGTTTACCCTAAAGTTTATGTTTTTCTTACATGTTACGGTCCAATTTGCCACCCTATCAAATACTATGGCAGGCTGACACCCATAACTTAACCTTTAAAAAAACATACCTATTTGGACCCGGTTATGCTTCGGGTCGATTCCACACATGAATCCAGACGTGTTTTTTCTTGACTATCGAAATCGGATGTATACGGTCCTCCTTCTTGCCTGGATTCAGGTCCCGTCAATGAAAGGAGTGTTTGTGTGTCTTTTGAGTGTGTGGAGACAAGATGACGGAATGATGGTTTAGGGTTTTAGGGAGGTTTAGGGTGTAAATACCTCCACCCCATGTCCATAGCCATTCTCTAATCCATCTTTTATTTCCAAGCCCACTAGGCAACTTATTGTTATTTAACCCAATTAAATAATAACTCATAATTCAATAAATAAAATTCTTTTATTTATTATTTTAAAAGTGTGATGTTACAGTTTCACTATTTACCCATATCCTTTCGAATGTTTTGAGATCACCCCACATACTCAGGTGTATCGGGATAGTAAAACTGACGGGTTATCTATCTTTTAGGGTAATTAGTCAGAGTTGGTGATGTAGGTCAATAACCGGATCTTGATGAGATTGAATTGATCTACCAAGGGTGAGAAATCCCTTCGATTAAAGAAAACAAGTAAATATAACGAGTATAATAAGAACACCGAATCACTTTTAATAGTTCTCTTATATTGATTATGGTGACTATTACAATAAACACTAGAACGACAATCACAAATACACATTTTGTTCGTCTATGGAAAAACATGCGACCAAAATCTCCTACGAAGAACTTGGTGGTAGTAATATTTGTGATGTCTTATCTAAAACTCTACATAATATGTTATTTATATACAAGACATGTTCGCTGGGCTTGGGCCTAGGCTTATTTTGGCAAACTTGTTAACTTCGCTTAACAAGTTCGTTGGCCCACTCAAGTTCACCATAAAAACTAGAACATAATATAACCAATTACATAGAAACATAGTGACCTATCTATTAAGTTGTCACACGGAATATGCACCAACAGACTCTCCCTTAACAATAGCTTCATAGATTCTTGTATGACTTGAGTCTTCGATCTTTAGCCTTCAATCTTCTCAATGAATGCACTCGATATATCTTGTTTCTAGAATATCTTGTGAATCTTCAATATCTTCATCATAGTGATTATCCTCCTTATAGAAAGGATTTGGATTCTTCAAAAACTTTTTCTTTTTCTGTTATGTACTGTCTCTGATGTGATCATCTTCAATGATCAGCTAACTTTATTCCACCTGAAGCGTGGATAGCATCCATATGTTGTTGAAGATATTGTCCCCCCCCCCCCCCCCCCAAGTATAGCTTACCACCAAGTAATATTGTTGAAAAACCTGGCAGCTCACCAACTTCAATAACTTGGAATTGGGATCATCATTAGTCTTAACATCTCTTTGAAAATTTAAAAAGAGTTACAAGTTGGTAGTGGTGAGAGACAAATCATTAGTTAGGTGAGGGGGCGTTATCTACCATTGAAAGAAAGTTGGGAGTATTAAAAACCAATATCCTTTTGAAATAAATATTTGAAAAAGTTTGTATAGCCGGCCTCAAACCAAATTCTCTTAGAAAAAAATTCTCTTGGAAATTATTCACACCAAGTTCGCTCAAAACAAAAATGCATCCCACCCTGCTGATATGCTCACTTGACCAACAACATCGCTTGATATTAACTTAGTCTGATAATAATTTCGTTTCAACAAAATAATTCTTGAAATAAGTCCCTAGACGCTAGTTCTTAGAGAAGTAATTATGAACACAAGTTTTGTTGACTTTCTTCCGGAACAATTTATCCGTTGTGGTCCGTTATTGGAGCTGCGAACGGCCTGGCGCGAGCTAAGTCAGCCGCACACACCGAAACGGCTTGCCGCGAGTGCCCCCCGCCAGCGAGCGCTCGCAAGCCAGCTTGCATGGGCTAAAGTTGAACGTTGGGTGGGAATTTTTTGGGGTGTGTGTTTTTACCGTTGAATCATTAAAAACAATTCTATATTAACCAACATCCATAACACTTTCATAAACAAAAAAAATTATAAAAAAAGCTCACCCATTCTACTCAGTTTTCTCTAATACACCCAATTATACACCAAAAATGCAATGGAATTCATTTTTTCCGAAGGAATACAACCGTACTTTTGAAGCTGGGAGAAACATGGTTTTTCCTCTCTAACAAGACAATTACCTCTTCTTCATGATTGGGCGGGTGCTAATGAAACTTTGATACATCACTATTTTACCTCCGATCCCCTTTATGATGAACATTATTTTAGGCGTCGGTTTTGAATGTGTAGACAACTTTCATGCCTTTATCAAATAATTTGTCATTTGGTATCCTTTTTTTCAACAAAGATTAGATGCAAGAGATAGACCCGGTTTCACGACCATGAAAAAATGTACAATTGCTATTCGTCAACTAGTTTGTGGAATTTCGTCAAACGCAATGAATGAATACCTAGAATTATCTGAAAAGGTTTCGCGGGGCTCACTTCATTTTTCCAGTCAAGGTATACATATATACATATATGTTTCGTTTTGTTATATTTATATATTGCTCGAGGGTTTACTTGACAATGTTTATACATAGAGATCATATGGATTCACTCAAGGAGATATTTGCGCAAACCAATTTTGTATGATATCCAACTCATATACGAGGTGCACGGTGAGAAACATGGTTTTCCCCTGAATGCTCGGTAGCATTGACTATACGCATGTTGGATGGGATATGTGTCCGACGGTCTGGCAAGGCCAGTTCCACCGAGGGGTCACCCCGGTCCGAGTATTATACTAGAGGCAGTGTCCTCCCAAGATATTTGGTTCCAAAATGTCGTGTATCTCAAGAACCGCGAGGTCCACAGAAACCTTCTTTATGAGTTGGTTGAGCATTTGTGGGCTAGACGTCCCAATGATCTTGCACAAGACTAGTATTATTTGTTAATATTTTGATTTGAATGCAATATAAGTTTATTTTCAAATTTGGAAGAAAATTTTAAATAAATAAATAAATCAGATAATTCGCTGAAGCCACCGTTCGCTTGTACCACAATATGCTCAGGCGGCTTCAGTAGTGGCTTCAACGAGAGTCCAGTCAGCATTGCATGACATAATATTATTGGATGAATTCAGAGCCCGGCTTCAACAACACATATTCTTAATGATATCCAAATGTTTGAAAATTAATTATTGGCTAACTTCTCTAGAACTTTAATTTCGTCTGTAATGAAGTCACCAATGCAAGTTCGTTTACAATATCTTCTATAATAAGTTGACTTCCTATAGAATAAATTCGACACCATTAAAAACTTCCAATTAACAAATTAGTGTTCTTGACAGATGTGAATATGGGAAATTAGTAACAAAGAACAATCCGTGGATTATTTCCAAGTAATTTTGAATAAAAATACTTGGCAATGAACTCGTGTAATACTCATAAATCAATCCCGAACCACATAATTAAGAGAAAATGCTCTGATACCAATTGTAGGTCCTTAGCCGGATCTTGAAGACATTGAATCGATCTATCAAGGGTGCGGAATCCCCTTGATTAACGATGAGTAAATATAACGATTATAATAAGAACACCGAATCACTTTTAATACTTCTCTTATATTGATTATAACGACTATTACAATCAATTCTAGAACGCCAATCACTAGCACACTTTGTTCGTATATGGAAAAAAACGCGCTGAAATCTCTTACGGCGAACTTGGTGGTAGTAATATTGGCTAACCGAAAACCCTACATAATATGTCATTTATATACATGACATGTTCGCGGGGCTTGGGCATGGGCTTTACAAACCAATAAGCTGGTGCGTTTACACGAGCTATAGGATTTCTTTTTAGGTGACACCCTGAGAGTGATTAGGGATCCGTTAGGTTTTCTAGGGTGTCATATCAATTAGATACTAAGTAAAAATTTCCCGTAACCAATAAAATCCCGAGTCGTTTCAATTCAGATTCTTTGGCTAGGTGACCGTTTCTCATAATTGAATATTCTAAAGTCTTCTATTCGATAATCTAGTTTTCTACTTTAATTTAGTTTATTTAAATATTAGTTTTAATTAAAATATATAAAAATACAAAAAAAAATCTTTTTCTCAATCAATTTAATTAGCTTTTACAACTAGTTTTGTTAATTCATAAGTGCTTTAAGGTTCGATACTCCCGGACTTCCCATAGCTATTCTGCACCTCGTAGGTTCACTTGCTTGTTGCTAGTAGTTTGTTTAGGGTATTCTAGGTTTTTATTACTCGTTGTGCATGGTTATTTATTGTTTAATTTTTATATACCATCTTGTGCACATCAAAGGACAATTGGGTTAGAATCCTAACTTAGTTTATGATCTTCCAGAATTGAAACTAACCCCATTGGCTTCGTCAAACTCAAGATATGTGGTCGGGAGTCTAGACCATAATACAAGTTCCCTATACATCCTGGATTTTGTAACTTGTTAAATCATAAAACCTTCAAGCCTAAGTCGAAAAATTTCAATTATTAGTTTGATGAAAACTTGATCCAAATTACTAACTCATAGAATCAAGAATCGTCCGAAACTACTAAATTAACATCAATTGTCATCCACACAAAGAAGCAACAACAAATCTATTACATCAAGAACTCATATATATCATGTTTAACATACACCTATTGTGATATTTGATCAAATATAATCCATGCTATCACACCCCAACCTACGACAGAACTTGCCGGGGCACAATTAAGATTGCTCATAGCTCAAACACACTAATAAATAAAGTGACAATAACTAATTATTTTATTCGATATCAAAGTACACAAGATGTTCAAATGAAAGAAATAATTCAAAAAGGTAATTACATCAAACATTTGTTTTGCTAGATGGGGCACTTGTCCTACGGACATGGAATGTTGCACAACCTAAGACATGTTTAATTTTCTTTTCTTATTTGATCATGGACTATGCACCACTTTTTGTTCGAATATATTTGATGTTCTATTTTATGCCTTTATAATGTTTTAACACGACAAAAAAATGATGGAACTACTTCATATATACACGAAAAGAGGTGAAGTGACCCATTAAAAATAAAGTAAACGAAAAGAGAACAGTCAAAAGCATAACACATTAGCTAGTTTATGGAGTGGGGGGATCTTGATTTTCGCCAAGGCTTTAAGGATGAGTGGAGTCCTAGGCTTCTTCATCACGACCGATGTAGAAAACTTCTTGTAAACGGAGGACCCCATTCGCTTGTGTGGCAAACTTGATAACTACATCAAGAACTTCAATGTTTAGCTAGAAGAAGACCTGTTGTGTAAGGCCCTAGTCCCGGTGCCCTACTTTTTCGTTGGATTTACTCATAAACAGAGTTTAAATATCAGAGTTAAATTCAACTTTCGCGGAATAAATAAAACTTCAAACATTCATTACAAAACATTCATAACTTGTCTTTAAAACATAGCTTAAAATATCTTATTTAAACATCATGACAAATCTTCAGATGCCGACCTCTTCAATTCCTGCCATGTGTCTCTCTCAAGCTAGCTTCTTTAGTCTATTTACCTGCGTGCATACTAAAAGTCAGCTACGCTGAGTGAGTTGTAGTTAATCAGGCAACATACAATACATTCACATACTTACACATATACGTATCCGAAGATACATATAACATACTTAGATTGTTACCTTTCTTACATAATTTCATACTTTCATTCTTTCTTTCGTACATACATTCATATATATTTTGAGAGTATTTCGCCCTATAACATTCGCAGATATTATTAGGGTCTGTTCCCTACATTCGCATATTTTATTAGGGTATGTTCCCTTCGTTCGTAGATATTACTAGGGTATGTTCCCTACATTCACAGATACTATTAAGGTCTTGTTGGGCCTAGATTAGAGTGGTTTGTACTTAGTCCATACATGTGTTTGGGCCGCGTATGTAAACCGAGATCCTTTGGGATCTTGGTGGGCTTTTGGTTGTTATTAGGCTTGTGTTTTGGTTCCCTATATATAGAATGCATTGTATAGGGTTTGGAGTTGTTCATCGAGTTGTTTGTTTTGGCCGTCTAAGTGCTTTACTAGACGTGTTTTTAATCATCGTGCTTAAGCACCCGACATATAATAATACGTGTGTTTTGAAGCAACTATTGTGTTACTTGTTTGTGTTCCTTTTGTGTTCTTGAATCACCTAGTATTGGAATTCCGCACCAATACTAGTTTATCGATATCATAATCGTAGTGATCCAGATTCGGGACTTACAATTGGTATCAGAGCCTTAGACCTATTCAGGCTCGTTATTGTGATATCAAGGATTCAAGGTTTCGATTTATTGGTGGGTTGCTTGTTTTTCCGGTGACAAGTGATCGAAGAGGAAGGAGAGTTACTTTTGGGAAAAGATTGGTTTTGGTTTGGAAACAAAACAAAATTCCATTTTTCTCGGAAGTTTGTTACGCTACAGATTGACCTTTGTTGAAAATTAGTGTTATCAACTTCTTAGTTTTCGGCTACAGTTGGTTCTCCATAACATTGGTTCTCGGCCAAGATCAAGGGTTCTCGGCTACAACTAGTTCTCGGTTACTTCTTGTTTTCGGCTGTAACCAGTTTTCGGCCAAATCTTAGTGTTTTCGGTGAAAAACAAAGGTTCTCGGTTAATATTTGTTTTCTGCCTACAATTTTTCTCGGTCAATCTGGTTCTCTGTTGACTTGTCAAAGATCTCGGTTAAGATTTATAGTTCTCGGTCAGATACTTTGTTCTCGGTCAATATTAGGTTTTTGGTAAACAGATCTGCAAATTCCTTTGGGCCTGATTGACTTGTTTTGGGCCTGGTACTCGGACTATAAGACTATTTGGACTAAATTTTCTTGAACAAATTTAAAATGGATCAATTAACTAATGGTAATGGTTCAACAAACTCTTCACTCCATTAAGAACTCGACTCCATCATGGGGACCACCGCTCGTATACCCCGTCTTTTGTCCCATGAGGGGTTTAGTGAATGGAAATTTCGTTTTGAGAAATATGTTAAGATGAAAGATGCCAAAGTTTGAAGAAGTATTGTTAGGGGGCCTCAAAGAGTCACTTATCAAAGGGAAAACTCAACTGAGGTTATTGTGAAGCCCGTTGTATTGTATGACAATGATGATTTTGCTAAAGTTGAGGAAGATGAAAAGGATCTTTATACTCTAACCATGGTACTCTCACCTGAGATTGCCCTTGCTTTTAGAGAACTTCAATCTGTTAAAGAGTTGTGGGAGGCGTTGATCGAGGTGTATGAGGGAAATGAAGATATGAAAAGAAGTCGCCAAGACTTGTTGCGACAAAAGTTCAACATGTTTAATCATGTTCTAGGGGAAACGTTGGAAACTCAACTTATCAAAGGTTCATAGCATTGGTGACTGAAATGAGATCAACAAGTATTTATCTAGCAACTTCTGAGATAAACAACAAGCTGGTGGAACTCATTGCCTAAGAGTTGGGATATGAATGTTGCCGTTATCAAAAAGACTAAAGATCTTAACATAATGTCTCTCTCTGAGATGATGGCTACTATCAAGGCATGTGATATGGATGATAAGCAACGTGCAATAAATCATAAAAACTCCTACAGTGCGGCTGGGTACAACGTTGCTTCCAACAGTGCCCTCATCTCTCAAGACAGTTTCTCAATGTTCAAGGCTACTCAACAACCACCTCAGGGAAACTTTCAAATGCTCACATCCACTCAAGGCCAACCATCTTCCGTTCCACCCCAACCAGCTCCAGTATTCTTCACTAAGTCTGGTCAATCTTCAGTTGATAATGGAAAAGCTTCATTCTCAGGAGTCACTTCCAGTCAGAACTCTAGTCAGATTCCTTCCATTCCAAAGGAGACTCAGGAGAATATAGCTCTAATGGCAGGATTCATGAATTGTTATAATGCATTTTTAGCTGGAGACTTAGTTCAACCTGTGGTTGTTGCTGAACTCGATAAGATCTATCCTGATGATGTTGAAGAAATGGATATTTCTTGCCAAATCTCCACGGCAGTATTTCGGGTAAAGAAGTTCACTAAGAGGACGGGTAGAAACAATTGGAACATGCATAATAATCAGAAGGTGGGTTTTAACAAAGATACTCTTAGATGCTACAACTGTCACGAGCCTGGTCATTTTGCTCGTGAATGTACTAACCCGGCAAAGGATGGAAACACGGAAAGGGCAATGGTTCCAGTGGGTAATGCTAGAGGTGAAGCTGGAGGCAGTTCAGAAATTGGTGAAAGGGGATTGGTTGCTCAACAATTCTCTTGGGAGGGTCAGATGGTTGCGATCAACATTGGAAACCAGACTGCAAACTTTGCAAATGTTGAAGACCACGGAGAAGAAAATGCTACTGAGGAGAAGATCAAGAACTTCAATTCGCATATATGGCTTTCACTTCTCCAAATTCATCTGAGGTAAGTTTTCAACCATGTTCTCTAGATTGTGTTGATAAGATAGAATTATATAAGCTCCATAATGACAACTTAATTAGAGACATGGAAAGAATAAAATCTAAAAATTTCAAACTTAAGAAAAATGAAAAAGGGTTTCTTGATAAGATAGAAGCAACTCAAAAGCATTTTTCAAAACTTAAGTCTGATTTTAATCTAAAATGTTGTCATTTATTTGATGCCAAGCAAGAAATCTCTGAGTTAACTGCTAAACTGGAAGCTTCCAAATTGGAATTTTGAATCTATCTAATAAATTTGAAAAGGCTGGATTAGATTTTAATAAATTCGATATTTCCAGTAAAGTAGTTAACTCAATGATTGAGAATCAATTTTGATGGAAAGAAAACGAAGGTGAGGGCATAGGATATAGTCAGGTTCCCCCACCCTACAACCACAATTATGTTCATACTCCTTGTAGGCTCCTGTACGGATCGTACACGGGATGTCGCTATCTACGCAGGTGCGGAATCCCTGCGTAGGTAGATACGAGCGTAGAATACGTATATAACAAACACACGAGCAATAACCGAAACACGTTATATTGATAACCCGAACACGTGACAATAGGTCACTATTACAGACTCTGACACGTAACTCTCACTGAAATGAAAACCTAACCCAAACTCGCGAACTTCTCAACTGTTACGGCGAACAGTTTATATAAACACGACAACTTCGCCTCAGGCGAAGTTGTCTATAACTTCGCTTGTTCAACAAGTTCGCCTGAGCGAACTTGTTAACAACTTCGTTTGTTCACCAAGTTCGCCTGAGCGAACTTGTTGACAACTTCGCTCGTTACACAAACATAAACATAATCAAAAACATAATTACATTACAGACTCGATTATAATCGTTAGACTATGAACTACTGACAAACATGTACCAACAGACTCCCCCTTGGCAGTAGCTTCATATCTTGATCTTCAAAGCTTGAGTCTTGTAATCTTGTACCTTTACGCGTGCGCTCCTTCTCTAACACATACCGACACCACCCTTTGATATTTCCTTACTTGATCCTTCCAAGCAGGATTGTAGAAGATCTTCTTTTCGTTGAGCATCTTCAGATCAGCTTGCGATATATTAACAAGATGCATCGGGTCGTAAACCCTAAGCACTTCTTGTTCATCCTCATCTTCCATTACCGCCTCCGCTGTTTCACAATCCACGAACCACCATTTTAGGTCTTTGAGCACGTCCTTGGGCATAAGCTTCATCGGTATTTCTTTAAGGCACCGGATCGGTTTATATTTCATAACCATCCAAGGCTTTCCATCAGCTCTCAAACCTCTATCCTTGTCTTCGACAAGTTTCCCCTTTTGTGGTTTCAGCAGCTCAAACTTCTTCTCCTTAAAGCTCTCTTTCCATACGATCTTTCCGATGACTCTAGCCATGTTATTGTCACTTCGATTTATCAACCCCAATCTGGCTAAGTCTTTAACCTCACATTCAGGCAGTGTGTTTAATGATCTCAAAGTTCTCCTGAAGTACTGAATCCCGTCATATCTTTTGATCACGAAGAGCCGCAGCTGCTCATCATATATCCAGCAGATAATACCTTTCTTTGCTTCAGCGTATCCCTTAATATTGTAACTCTTTTTGAACATTTTAGGGACCGCCGGTTTCTTCGTTTTTACGAACCATTGAGCACAACCTTCCTTCCAATTCGGCTGCTCTTCCCATTCAGTATCTTCCACCACTGTCTCATCACCCATATCGGGCATCTCAACCTCTGGAATCTCGTGTTCAATATCTTCATGTACTATCTCCCCTTCTTCTATCACACTTTCAACAATAATTTGCTCACCGATCTTCTCAATCTCATCACTCGGCAGCACATCTTCTTCAAGCATAAAATCATCATCATCATCTAGCTTTTTCAACGCGTCGATTACATCATCAACATCAACATCATCATCATCACCAGCTGCGCTTGTAGACTCCCCCTCAGCTGTGGAAGTACCAAGAGCTATAGAAGTTCTTGGCAGCTCACCACCTGCACCTTCCGGTGCATTGGGATCATCGTCATGATCTTCTCTCCGTTTTGTCCTCAACTCATCTCCCCTACAGCTCATCTCCCCCTGAGATGCCAAGAACGCTTTCATAGCGTCTATGATCTTCCCATGCTCGACCAGGAGGGAGGCCTGTAGTTGGTTTGCTTCCACTAGGCTTTGAATTGTCTTGGACTGCTCAGCTACGATCCGCTCTAGTGAAGCTATCCTTTCGGAGTCTGAAGTAGGCGTTGGAGTTGGCGGGACATCAGCAGCAGAAGTGACCGCAGGTGGTACACTTGGTAACCCTGCAGTAGTAGTGACCGTGGACTCAAAAAATCGTGCTACTACCACCGATGGAGTAAGCGATTGAGGTGGTAGAGACACAATTGTTGGAGTCGACGTCTGGACAGCAGTAACCTGTGCTGTAGAAGGAATAAGAGACATACCAGACAAGGCAGGTGGAGCAAAATGTACCAGCCTTGAAGTTTCTCCAGCGCCCGAACCCATACCTGTCCGTTCTCTTCTTGAACGTCTGAGCACTAGCTGAACTGCTTCTTCTTCATCATCCTCCTCGTCATCGTCGTCAACCGTTCTCATCCTCTTCCCAATCGTTCTCTCCCTAGACACCATCAATCGTCTAGCTTCAGCAAATGTCTCATCAAGATCGGAGTCAGCTACCGAAGTAACTACTCTAGTAACCTCCATGGCCTGAGAACCCGAGACATCCATATCAAACATTCCTTGGCCGCCAAAAGCAGCATCAAGGTCGACGTCTTCAGCAGTAGGCACAGCAGGCGCAGCTGATACAGCATGAGGTGCTGCCGCCTGTTGTGGTCTTGGGTCTCTGAACTCGTCCCCACCAGCAGGAACATACTCCGGGTTGACAAGATACCCGAACAGTGGAGTATGCCTGGGACGCAGCTCAGGCTTGCTTCGTGCGCTAGAAGTGCGACACTGAGCAAAGATACGCTTCGTCACACATTCAACGTATCTAATAGGGCGTCTCTGAGGTAGCAACGGAGCCACATGATTGAGAATCATTTGTAAGAATCTAGGATACATAATAAATCGCTCACGCGCCACAGCCCTCCTCTGACGATCAATCTCGTAAAATATCAGCTGACTAAATGAATATCTTCTGTTGTAAGTCAGGGCAGTCATGGCAGACTGCATCGTCGCGCCCATTCCATCAGTTCCTGCCTTCCTCCCAGACATGCACACGATCAAGACGTGCATTAGGAAGCGCCACTGATCTAACAAAAATCCTTTTCTCCTCTACGTGTCCCCCAACGGACCTGAATAACCCATCCTGAGATATGCCCCATCACGAAAAGGAGCGACGAACTCCGTTGGGTCATCCCTCGTTTCTTCTCCAAACTGCAAAGCCAACCGTATATCTTCTGAAGAGAACTGCACAACATGACCATTTACGGTTGCTCGCATCACCGGGGGCTCAACCCGGCAATCATACTCTACCGACCGCCAAAAGTCTTCAATGTTAGGTAGTGAAATAGGCAAGGTATTCGTGATTGCATGGAAGATCCTTGAGCGCAGGAGAAATGAGATTATTTCCCTGTAGTCCTCCACGCCACTTGCGTCTGGGTCTAACATGATGTACTGGTTATGCGCTGGAAAGAACTGTCTTTGATAATCACCGTCATCACCACCAGCACCGCCAACAGCAGCCATATCTGCACTAAACGAACCAAGTTAGATAACTGTTAAGCAACTCACAAGTTCGCGTTATACCATGAGCGAAGTTGTGATTAAAACTGTATAGGCGAACTTAAAGGTGAGGCGAAGTTGGGAACAACTTCGCTTCATCTGTAAGTTCGTCTAATGTAACTGTTAAACAAATTGGTTTAGGCGAAGTTGAAGATAACTTCGCCTCGTCACAACATCGCCTCAGGCGAAGATAAGTGTTAGGCGAAATTAAGCTTCCGGCGAAGTTGTGGATAACTTCGCCTTAACCCTAACTTCGCCTGAACTTAATCGGCGACTGTTAGGATTCCAGCACCGGAAATCCGGTGTTTTCGACTAAGAACGACAATCAAGGACATCAAAACACATGATTTTAAGGATGTTTAGATGAGAAGCATGTCCATGCACACGTTAACACAAGTTATGAAGATTTCGGTTTTGAAGGTCCGACGACCCGAGGTCTCGAACCGGGTAAAAACGATCAAGAACGAACAAGTTTGTGAGAGATATCGACAACACATACCCTCAATGATAATAAAAACTAGAAGCAAAGATCGAAAACGGAGATAAAACCCAAGTTCGCCGGAGATCTCGCAAGTTCGCCGGAAAAACTATTTCGCTGATATTATAATGATGGTTACTGTTTAAAAATCAACTTATATAGGGTCAGAGTTGGTCAGGCGAAGTTAAGGATAACTTCGCCTAGGAGAAGTTAAGCACAAGTTCGCCTGATTCAACAACTTCGCCTATATTTTCAGAATCAACCCTTTAAGTTTGAACATTTTGCAATTAACATTTGAAACTTCCAAAAAGAGTTAAACAAAAATGATCAAGTCTAAGTAACCAGATATAAAATAATACTACTACACAAATAGGAAAAACTTATAAAAATTTAACGAAATAAGGGATCAAATTTCAGTCTTGGTAGGGACAGCTATGTTTTAGAAAAGATCCTAACAGGAATCATACTAACTACGTGACTGTCACATAGATCCGTGTTTAGCTGTATTATGACATATAGAGACAGGTTGTAAGCAGGTAATATACTTAAGATGGTTTTCATCGTTTCCGTGATACGAGTTAGGTTCAATTAATCCTTAAAATTTAAGTGGGCAACAACTCAGAAATATTGATGCCTCCTATCTATCCTCAAAGCGTATTTGGCTTTCCCCAAGTCACCCCGAATTGACTTCGACCCATAGTGTCTGATTAACTTGTATGTATTCTTCTTCTGTTTCCCGTTCTTCATCTTGCTCTAAGATAGAGAAGTCTTGAATTTATGATCACTAATATGTTACAATAACTCAATTTTTTTTTTTTTTTTTTTTTTTTTTTTTAACATAGACTTCAAAGTAGAATTTTACTGCAAGTCCCGAATCTGGATCACTGCAGTGTCTTGAAACGCTTTCTTCACGGGAATCAGAACACACATGGGCTCGTGTATGACTGGGTAATCGCTTTTCTGCCTATCATTCGAAAAAATATATATGAAGACACGCAAAACTCTTAAGGAGTTTTC